>NW_026622808.1:11756722-12102986 GCF_023065955.2 Ursus arctos
GCACCCCCCGCACTGGAAGGTTCCTCCTTTGTCCTCCCGCTACCCCCACAGTGTCTGGGAAACAAAGCCCCTGTCTGATTTCCCTCGAGCTCCCTGGAGCACAGCGGGGCACCGGGATCAGGGGGAGACTAGGCGAAAGTCTGCCAAGCAGACAAGTCCGGTAGAACCCAGCCAGAAGCCAGGCTGGCAGCGGGGGGAGGGGGGGTTCAAGCAGAGGCCACACAGTCCCAAGGTCCCCCAGAGCCCGATCCCCAAGACCTAGGTGTCCTGCACACAGACGACAGGCGGAGAGAGAGGGACGGGCATTCCGGGGCGGGGGGGGGGGGGGGACAGAGTGAGCAGAGGTGGAGGCAGGAGCCCAGCGCCTGGGGGGCACAAGACAGGCAGGTGGGACTGTGCAGCAGGAGTCCCTCCCTGGGTGACGACAGGGGGCCCGGGTCAGACACTGCGCCACTCTGTCCAGGCGGCGAGAGAAGCTGGACCTGCCCCCTCACTGGGACCTGCCAACAAGCCAGAGAAGGAGCTGAGCACGGCTTTGCACCGGCCCCTCGAGCCTCCTTCTTGCCCCATAATTACGCGATTATGCACTGCTGTTTCTGGAGGTGGGCCCTGGAGAAGTCCGTGCTGGGTGCTTGGACCCTCAGAGTCGGGTCCCTTCCATGGCCCCAGGAAGGGCTGGGCCCAGACCGGCCCCTGCTGCCAGAGGCAGGAGAGGTGGGTGCCCTACCTGCTCTGTCCTGTTGCCTCCATATAGCCCGGGGGGGTGGGCAAAGCTGGTAATTTTAGAAGTTAGAGGCTTTGGGTTCCTAAAACCGCAGGCCCACTCTGTTCTGAGACAAAGCACCTCTGTTTCTGACTGTTCTTTCTCAGAAGAGCCGGTCCCTTTATAGCCTGGGGCGTAGCCTGCGCCAACCAAGGGCCTGCAGAACGTCAGAGCGGCAACCACCAGGTACGCACTCGCTGGCAGCCTGCCTCCTGCACTCCCCACTCAGCTGGGGAGGGTGGTACCGACGGGTGGGCAGAGCAGGGAAGCACTGGGACTACTAGGGCCCAGGTAGAACAGGAGGGTGGTAGCCTCAGGGGGGCGGGGGGAAATCCGAGGAGGAGGACCCCAGAGGACAGACCTGACCAGGGGCAGCTGGTGAGTTCCACTCCCTCCTGCTGGCACTGGGCAGGCTGGCTGCAAGCCACCCTCGGGGGGGCCAGACACACAGGGGGCTTGTGAGGGAGCTGGAGACGCCATCAGTCAGGGCACGCAGGGGGCGCAGGGAGCTCAGCCTGGGGAGGCACGATCCCAGCCTTCTGGGGAGCAGGACCCTCCAAGGCCTTCCGGGCGAGGAGGGGGTGCTGGAGGTGGGTCTGGGGGGGGCCTTGGCTGTGTGGGAGCCAGACCCTCTTCCTCACTGAGATTTCGGAAGGCAGGGGCTTCTTGGGTTCAGGGAGTGAGCCTCCCATCAGAGGGTATGGATTCAAGGACAGAATGTGCCGTCAGAGCCTGCAGGGGGTTCGTGGAATGGGGAGCTGGGTCACGGTGCTAGACCAGTGTTCTCCCTGGGCGCTCTGAGGCCGTCCATACCAGGACCATTTGGGAAGTTCTGAGGAAGGACCATCCTGGACGCCCGCATACACCCACTGGACCACACTCTGAGGACAAAGAGCCTGGAAGCAGAATCTGCCTCGAGTTCCCCACACCCGGTTCCTACGCTCACGGGGGTTCGAGAGCCCCTGGACCAGACAACTCCTGCAGTGTCTTCCCAGGGAGGGGCTGGGTTCTCCTTGTGGATCAGAGGGCCAGGAAGAACGGTGTCCCTCGCGGACTGATGGGGGGTGTGGAGCCGTCACCTCTGACCCCTCGGGAACATGCACGATGCAGGTAGCTGGCTGGGCCGCGGGGCCTCCTGCACCCCTGTGCACGCTCCCTGCCCGGATCCCACCCCGGCTACACCCCTCTCCGCGCTCCTGCCCTCCCTGCCCCTGGGGCTGCTCCTGCCTCACTGGTGGCAATGCCAGCTTCCAGGGACCCTCTGAGGCTCCAGCTACCACCCGCCCCTCCCGCACATGGCTTCTTGCGCTCCGGGCCTCCGTCACCTCCCACGCCTGCCCCTCCATGGACACACCCCGTCCCCCACAACCTGGCCCCCACCTGCTCCTCCCAGAGCCTCCCCACTTTCTCTGTGGGACAACTGAGCTCCAAGGATGCAAGGACTGGTCCAGCACCGACCACCAAAGGGTCTAAAGGCAATCTTTCACTGAGGGGCTTCCGGAAGGGGGTAGGGGGATAGAAAGCCTCCCCGGGATGGAGAGACTCGCTGCCTCCAAGCCAGGGGGACCCCAGGGAACGCCTGGTCGGCCGGACCGCAGCTGGCACAGCCCCCTGGGCAGCTCCAGACAGCTCCCCAGAGCCGGATGGGTCAAACCACGGCTGGCTGGCCCTGTCCCCCCACCCCGCACCTGCCCCCCCGCCCCCAGCACACACACAGCTCTACAAAAGTTCTGCCAGGTTAATCATTCTTGCAAACACAGACACTGGGGGGACACAGGCGCCGTCCTCACATATCTGCGGGGCTGCCGTGTGGAAAGGGGACAGCGCTGTGGTGGGGGGAGGAAGCAGCAGGGGCGGGTTTCAGCCCCACCTGGATGCCCCAGAGGCCAGGGTGGGGGGGGCGTCTAAAAGTGGGCAACCCCAGGGAAGACGTTTGCCAGCACGTTCCCGTCTACTGAGGGCTCTCCTACAGGCCACCTGGCTCACCCTGCCAGGCCGGTTACCATCACTCCTTTTTATAGACAAGGAAACTGAGGCCCAAGGCCATTCATCGGGTCTGTGGCCAAGTCTGGGCAGGAGCCCAGGTCCTCTGTCTGGAGGGAGGGAGGAGCACAAAAGACCCACCAACCCTGCAGCTGGTACACCCCGGGAATCAAAGGGCAGCACTGTCTACACCCGCTGAGCCTGGGCCATAGGGTGGGGGGCAGAACGTCTAGGCAGGGAGTGAGCACCCCATCAATGGCAGTATTCGAGCAGGCCTCAATGGCCCTTTCAAACTCAGTTTGCGGGTTCAGGAGTCCTTTGGGAGGCAGGAGACAAGAAGGTGGAGAGCCCTGTGAGGAGCCCCGGCCGGCATCCTCGTCATTTCACACCCACAGCAACCCATGAGTATTTCACCCCACTGTCCACACGGGGAAACTGAGGCCTGGAGACACAGAGCGACTTGCCCACGTCACACGCAGCCAGGGAGTGGCAGAAGCAGGGCTGAAGTCCAGGTCTGTCTCCTGCGTCTGGGGCCAGGCCCTAGCCCTGGTCACCTCAGGACGGCTGTCAGCCCATCGCTGGGCTCCCTGGCTCCCCTATGCTCGGGGCTGGACTATGCCAGCCTTCCAGGAGGCAGGAGGAGGCCTGTGGGGGTCCCCGGGTCTGGGGTCCTGTGTTACCCACAAGGGCACAGCTCACTAGTGTTCAAAGTCCTCCCCTGACCTCTCCTAGAGGGAGGCAGGGAGGCTGGACGGACAGCGTGAGGCCCGGGGAGGGCCACGCCAGACTCTGGACGTAGCAGAGTCCCGTGGGTGGGCCAGCACTGGGCCTCCTTACAGCCTGAGCCGACCCCTTGCCTGGCAGCCTGGACCCACCAGGTTCAGTGGCGTTAACCTGAAGCCCCACATCCCTGTCCACACCCCGAGTCCAGGCCAAAGAGCCTGCTTGCTGAGAAGTGTAGTCAAGGAAGAGGGAGGGCTTGAACACGGAGCCCAGGCTCCTGTTCTGGCTCAGTGCCTTGGCATGCTATGTGACCTCGGTCACCTGCCCTCTCTGACCCTCCATCTGCCTGTTGGCAAAATGGAGGTGATGGTCAGACGGTATGTCTGAGAGTATGAGGAAGGCCTGGTCCAAGGTAACTGTCCCAGGACAGTGGTCCCCTACCCCACGGCCTCTGAAGCCCCTCCCAGCCCTGAGCCAGCCAGACCCCAGCTCCCTCCCCTCAAGAGGCCCCAGGACAGCGCCCACACCTACCAGCAGGATGTCAGCAACCACAGCCCAGTTGCAGGACAGAAGCAGCTCCCCCAGGGCCAGGAACACCTGTGGACAAGGACCCCAGTCACCGACCCCTCCCTGCATTGTGTCTTCCTGCCTGCAGAGAGAAAGGGGCCATCGAGATGTGTTGGGGTAGGTGAGGCCTGAACCGTTTCTTCAGTTCCAGCAGCCTCGAGGGTGGGTAGACATTCCCATCTGGGCGGGCTGGCAGCCGTGACCCAGAGGAGAGGGGCAGGCCCCCAGGCCCAGGCCTTGAGGTCCCTCCTGGGGACAAGGAGGAGGGAGCCAGGACTTCCAGGCCCCCCGCCCTGGCACCTGTGGGGCTGGCGGAACCTCGGGTGCCCTCCCCACCCCTGCCCCAGTGTCTGCTGGTGACTAGGGGCCACCGTGGACCCGTCTCGCCCAGCTCCCTGAGCCCCCTGCCTCATGCCAGGGGATTAGGACAATCCTCATTCCACTCACTCAGGAAGAGCTTAATGAAGCAGCAAGAAGGGGAAAAAGTCATTTCTCAGAGCTTCCAAGAGCTTATTGCTGGAGTGGAATTAGTCATTCCTGGAGTCACGGGGCTGTGTCCGGACAGCCTGGGCTCTGGTTCCCGAAGGCCTGCGAACACCCCGCACGGAGGAAATGAAGGAGAACCACCCACATGCCTCCCACGCACCACGCACGTCCACGCGCGCCGCCGTCCACGCTCTGGGCCACCTCCATGGGCGAGGGTCATGACACCCACCTCCCAGGCCCGCACACCAAGCCACTTTCTGCAGCAGCCCTCACCCCTGCCGCAGGCCCTACGCAAGGTGAGGCTGGCAGAGGGGAGTCAGAGCGAAGCCCAGGATGGGGAGGGCCTTGCGTGGAGGATGGCTCTGAGCAGAGCCCGGAAGGAGGGGCAGGACCCGGCTGGGCCCAAGGAGCCCCCAGGAGGCCAGAAGCTGGAATATGGACCCCTGTGCTGGAGGGCAGTGGTGTCAGCTCCCCCCGTGCGACCTGCCCTCACCCTCCGCCCAGACGGGGGGAACGCGGAGGGCCGGAGCTGGGCACCCACGGGGTGGGAATCGGCTGGGGCAGGTCTCAGGCGGGGCCACGCAGGCTGCAGACCCGCATTCCAGCCCGACAGGGTCTGCCAACCCGGCCTCCTGGGGCCACATGAAAGCCGGGCTGGCTCTCACCGTCCTCTCCGCCCAGCCGGCCGCCACTTCCTCCTCCACCTGGACAGCCGTGGGTCACCCCTCACACCCCGTACCCTGGGCGGCAGTGGGTTGTCTCTCCCCTGCTCCCCACACCCACAGGACATACTGAAATACACCTTTTCCTTCCTCCAGCTGGAGTGGGGTGGATCCCGACCCCAAAATAGAGCCGGCAGAGGCAGGCCGCAGCCGCAAGCCGCCGGGGATGCCAGGTTTCCTGAGACACACCTGGAAACCACCCGCCACCCATGCACGCGCGGCCTCGCGGGGTGAAGGCCAGGCTGGGAGCGGCTGCCTCCTGGCCCTGTAATTACAGAGGCTCCCCAGGCGCCAGGAGGGCTCTCCCACAAAGGGGTGGCCGCAGCCCCGCCTGCCTTACCAGGCGACTCTGGGGAGGTCACCGCCCTGTGGGCCTTGGCTTCGCCGACCCGGATGGCGCTGGGCCAGGTGCTCCGCAGGCCGCGTGCAAACCAGGTCTCGGAGCTCAGGGCCCCATGGCCAACTCAGACTCCAGTGAACACCCCAAACGAAAGGGCCCCCGTTTGGGGCCGAGTCACCACAAGGAATGCAGGACTGTTCAGAGCCCCTGCTCCCTGGATGCCCACCCTGCAGCCCCAGGCACCTCCTGGGCACCCTCCTGTTCCCAGAGGGCCACAGGCGCCTCTCCCCAGCCGTCCAAGCTGTCTCTCCTCCTGTTCGCCACGTTGCTGCGCTCACCCAGTGCGGCCGCACCAGCCAGGACAGACCCGGCACAGGCTGCCCCAGCAGCCGCCTAGTCTCTGGGAAAGCCTGCTACACCCGGTCACTGGAGCCGGACACGGGCTGGGGGCTCCTACGTGCTTGCTGTCCATTCTGCATCCTAACGTCGCTCAGATCTGCGCCCTCCTCCCGTCCACGCTGCTGGCCTGGTCCAGGCCTCCCCTCTCCTCCTCACCAGGCTCCCAGGCCCCGCCATGCCTGCCAACACCAGCCCCCAGAGGGGACTTCCAAAAGGGAAATCTGACTCTGCCCTCGTCCCCTTAGCGCCTGTGCAGGCTTCCCCGCACCCTGACTTAGTTCCCTGGCGAGAGGGCCTGGGAACGCTGCCTGGAGCCTGAGAACCGTGGAGCCCTTCAGCCCCTGGCCTTTTCCACTTCAGACCCAAGAGGATTTCCCCCTCGAGCTGGGGCAGTGATGATGAACTTCCCTGGCCTTAGTCACCCCGGCCAGAGACACGCGCTCACACTCGTACACGCCCACTGTGACTCACGCACACGTGCTCACATACACTGCAGCCACACAAGCATGCAGACTCGTGCGTGTGCAAGACCTCACACGTGTGCGCACTCCCGCGGTTGCACACGGACGTGGACGCTGGTAACCTGGGACGCAGACCACTCACACCACAGGAACACGCACGCGCACCCAGCCGGATGGCGTTCATGGCATGACCACGTGTGGCGTACACCGGCCAGGCAGGCAGCGGTGCACGCGCTGGTAGAGGCCTGCCGGTGAACGAGTGTGTGCACACACTCACCCTGCACGCACCTCTCCTCGTGCACACACCATGGGCTTGGGGAGGGAGTGGGAGGGAAGGCAGAGCACCTGCCCCGGGGTGGGGGGGGAGGCTCAGCCCCGTGGTGGGAGGCGCCGGTCTTCCAGCCGTGAGTGAGCTCTGAACTGCAGGGATGGGATCCTAGGCCTCGCCAGGAAGGGGGAAGGCGAACATCCCCCACGGGCTCCGGAGACCGGGACGAGCTCAGACCCGATCTCCCCCGTCCTCGGATCAACTCCGTGCCCCATGTGGCTAAGCTGGTCAGGACAGGCCCCAGGCACACACTGGCCGCCAGCAAGCTGCCATGCCGGCTGGCACACTTGGCCCCTGGGCCTGCCAACCGGTAATTGCAGGGACTGGCTTCAGGGCACGAGGGCATCGCTCGGTTCCCGGGGGCTGGCAGTAGCCTGACAGCCTGGTAGGCAGGCAGGTGGGGAGCGAGGCAGTGAGGAAGCTGAGTTCTGCCATCCTCCCGGAAAACTCAGCAGACTGCGGCCTCTCTGGGTGGGCTTTGCCACCCATGCGAGAAGAGACACCTGCTTGATCCTGGCAGAGAGGAATGGCCCTCAGAGGAAGGGCAGGTGGTCCCTCCTGGTCCCTCCGAGGCAGGCCCTGGCAGGGTAGTTACCCCAATTCAAGATGCCAGAGAAACAGAAGCCCCCTGAGGACCAAGTTGTAGGAGAGCCCCCCTCCCGAGCTGGGGCACCTGCCCAGCCTAGCTGTCTGGGCCGCCCCAGGGGCCAGAGAATCCTTAGCTGACCCAGGCCACAGCTGTGGTAGGCACACATTCCTGGCTGACCCTGCCAGCATCCTCCGAGTCCCCCGGGGGCAGTCGGCTGGACAGACACTCCCATCCCTTGTCCTTGCTCAGGGCTGAGGAGGGTGGCGTCCCCTCCCAGAGGTAAAGGCCCTGATGACCGCTGAGCTGGCTCTCCTGGGGCGGGCAGAGACTCAGAGTCAGGATCTAGTCTGGGCTGCAAGGGGCCTTACGCACCATCTGGGGCAACTCCTGTGTGCAGATGGAGGGTTGGACTGCATCGCAGACTTCCCTTCCCCCCAAAAGTAAAAAATAGAAAAAAATTGTTTTTCACCAAAGAACAAAACCCAATGAGACAAACATTACATATTGGTAGCCAAGAGAAGAGAGAGACAATTCTGGGTATAGAACTTCTCAGCTCACCCTCCCCAATGCCCCCACAGCTGCAGGGAAGTAAACTGAGTCGGGGTCTGCTGTTCCCACTCCTCACTGGGAACCCGTGGGGAGGCTGCTGGGGAGAAATGGGGTGAACAATGACCCCGATACGGATTCCACTCGAGGCCAGAGGGGCTGACTGGGAAGGTAAGGAGGAGGACACTGTGCGCACCAGAGCTTTACCGACCCCCCAGCAGACGGCAGGGCCCAGGGCTCCGACAAAAGCTCCTCGCTGCCTAACCAGAGCCCCAGCACAGCCTCTCTGAGGGGAGAATGGGACCAGGGAAGGCTGGGAGAGCCACCTCATGCTGTCAAAACAAGTTTAGCATCGGAACAGAGCTGCCCACGCCCAGTCTCGGCGCAGAGGACGGAGAGGAACGAGAAGGGCAGGGAAGACCGAGGCTCCCTTATCAATAGAGCTGGCCAGTGCCTTCCTAGCCTGCACGTTTGAAGGCGTGAGCTGCTGGAAGACAGAGGCCCATGTGGCAAGCGCCGGCTGCCAGGAACCACCGATGCACAAGGGTTTGAGGGCTGCCAACGGCCACCCGGCCACCCGGTGAGCTCGGAAGTGCATCCCCGCCTCGTCGGGCCTTCAGATGACACCAAGACCCTGGGCCAACACCACCTCAGACTGGGAGAGATCGTGAAGCAGGGGGTCCAGCCAGGCTCCTGACCCCCAGAAGCTGTGAGACGGCCTGTGTGTGTGTTGTGTTAAACTGCTCAGAGTGGGGCGATTTGTTACGCAACACGAGACAACTAACACCCTGGCTGAGCCACTGAATTTCAGGAGTAATGAAGCCTTCAGGTGTCCAGCTGGGAAAAATGAGTCAACTTTCAGGATTTTTTAACATTACGCTAACTCGGGGCGCCTGGGTGGCTCAGTAGGTTAAGCGTCTGACTCTCGATTTCATTTCAGGTCCTGATCTCATGGGTCGTGAGATCGAGCCCCGAGCGGGGCTCCATGCTCAGTGGGAGTCTGCCTGGATATTCTCTCCCTCTGCCCCTTCCCCCACTCATGCTCGCTCGCTCTCTCTCGCTCTCAAATAAATAAAATCTTTTAAAAAAAACCAAAAAACATTAGGCTAGCTTTATCCTCCATAGCAATATTTGATGCCAGAAACAACAGAAGAAATGCAGAGCAAGAGGGAAGGAAACTGATCCAAGAGTATTAGACCCAGTTAGATGTCGTTCAAGGGAAGAGTCTAAGAGAAACAGCCTCACAGACGAATGGACCAAAGGAGCAGACTCTCCAGATACAAACTTCTTCACCCCAGAACCCACCCCGGTAGGAGCTGAACTCGAACGAAGTCCAGGAGTGGAGGTGGGCAGGCGTTGAGCCCATTCAACCTGGGACTCCCCCAAATAACTGTGAGCTTGGACCGTGGGGACTGTCATCCAGCAAAAGTGAAAATAACCACAGAACATGAACCGGGAGCCTTGGGAGAGAAGATGGGAGGTGGACGAGAAGGCAGGCGCTCTCTTTCAAAGCTGGGATTCACCAGTAAGTCCAAGATCTTAACGTGAAATTGAAGTTAAACAGTCCCTTTTGCTTTGCTCCAATTTCTTCAGGTAAATTCATATAAATTACCTGAACGTATGATTCAATTTGTAGGAAATATCCAGAATGAACAAATCCGTAAGCACAGAAAGTGGGTTAGTACTTACCCAGGGCTGGGGTGGGGCGGCTTGGGGAGACGTGCAGGGACTGAAGAACAGATAGGAAACTTCCTTTTGGGGTGGTAAAAATGTTCCAAAATTGATGTGGTGATGATGGCACAGCTCTGAATATACTAAGAGCCAATGAATTGGACGCTCTGAAGGAGCGAATGGTATGGGCCGTGAATTACATCTCAATAAATCTGGTTTTAAAATTACAACACTATATGACTTCAGTTTAATAAAAATATTTATGGAAATACAAGCTGGCGCTCATCTACAGAGACTCATATGGAATGATGGTCACCTAATTAAATAACAAAAGCAGAAACAAACAGGCCCAGATGCTGAGAGTGGCCAATTCTGAGGATAAGAACGTGCACAATTGTTACTTTCCTCGTTGTGCTTTTCCACTTTGGCTTTTGTGTTTTGAGTTTCCCGCAAAGGAAGATACGAATGTGCTAGCGTGTGGCAGGCTGAACTGTCCGCCCCAGGCCGGACTTCGCTGTGGAACGGGGCGTGGAGCGCTCAAAGTCCGGCCGTGGCCCTCCCGCTCTGTGCACGCGCACTCCTGGCGACCCTGCTCAGGCTCGCGGCTTCACCTGGCCGCCAAGACCTCTCTCCGGAGCTTCAGACTGAAATCTTGATGTCTCTAGCTAATGTCCGAAAGGCATCTTGAGTCATACACATCTAAATCGGGTTCTTAATCCCACTCCCTTCTAAACAAAGCTCGGCACCTCCCTCAATGTCCCAGATCGGTATAGGGCAACACTGTCTCCAATGGCTGCCCGAAACCCGGGGTCACCCCGGCTCCTCCCCCTTCCCTGCCCAGATACCCAATGCATTAGGAAATCCCGTTGATTCTACTTCCAAAACACACCCAGCATCCCACCACTTCTCCACACTTCCTCCACCCCACCCGGCCCACACCACAACCAGCTTGCGCCTGTCTTACCGGAAAGCCTTCTCACCGGTCTCCCTCTTTCTGACTTTGTCCTTTCCTATTCTGTCGTCAACATGGCCGCCACAGAGACCCTGTCAGATCACGAGGAAGACAGCGGCCACCAAGTGATCATGCGTCTTGGTGCCCACACCTTGCCCAGCCACGGGGACCTGGCCGGCCTGCTCCTTGCTACAAGACATGGCGGCAGCAGAGCCATTCCTGGCCTGGGCCTCGGAGCCATGGGAGCCCCCAGCGGCGCTTTCCTGGAGCGCGGCCCTGAGACTGCCAGGTGGGAAGGCATTCAGCACAGCAGAGGGTGCGTCCCCTCAGAGGAGAACGCGGGAGTCCCCGCCCACAGACAGACAGGAGGGAGGCCAGCGTGGATGTTCCAGCCCACCCCACCTTCCAGGTCCAGACAGCCACGTGAGTGAGCACAGGTGGAACCCGCCAAACCACTGAATCGTAAGAAATAACAAAGCACTGTTTAGGGGTGATTTGTTACGCAGCAAGAGATCACTGATACAAAACCATGAGTCAGCTCAGTTCATGTCTGTGCTAGAGATCCTGCAGGGATTTCCCACTTCTCTCAAACTTGAAGCCATGGTCATTCTGTGGACAGGGCTCTCCCCCCACGGCCATTGCTTCTGACCTTACGTCCTCTGCTCTTCCCCGGCTCACCCCGTTTCAACCACATTTCCTTAAGCACGCTGGCCATGCTTTCCCCCAGGCCCTCTTCACCAGCTGCTCCCTCCCCACCACACCCCAATATCCACCCAGCTCCGTCCCTCGCTCCGCTACGGAAGTGTCACCATCTCGGCAAGGTCTCGCTGACCACCTGGCCCGGCCCCAGTCCCTCCTCTTGCCCCCTTTCCCTGCTCTGCTATTCTCCACAGAACACATTCCCACCTAACGTACCATTTATTTTACATGTTTAATTTATTACATACGTATTTTTCCCTGTTTTGTTCGGTGCTGGATCCCCAGAGCCCGAAACGGTGCCTGGCACACAAGAGGTGTGCGGTGAGTGAGTGAACATTTCTGCTCATTCCCAGCCATCTCACACTGCTGAGCAGGGGTTTGAGGATGAAGACCCCGCTCCAAGGGTTCTGCTTGTGAGGGCAGAAGAAGCCCCCTGGGAGTGGTCCACACCTGTGGGGCTTCGTGGCTGCATGCCCGGACTCCTCCCCCAGTGCCGGACGTCAAGGACCCAGAGCGCGGTGGAAGAGGAGCCCGGACTGTATTTACCCAAAACAGCCACTGAATCTCTCCACCTACTCGTTCAAAAGCCCCATCAAAAGACAATCTCCCCTCGATTCTGACCAAGGAGTTGTGACTCGAGTGAAACACAGAAATCACCAAAAGTGACGCGTGTAACCTTCAAGAGCAGGTCACAAAAGGCAATACGACGTCACCGGGCCCTCTCGGGACGCTAGTCCTTAGGGGCCGGCCACCATGTTGTGCGGAAGCCCCAGCCACGTGGGGAGGTCACGGGCAGCTATTCCGGCCCCACGCCCCATCCTGCCCAGTTAAGCTCAAGCGGAAAAGAGATAAGTTATCCCCACCCCCAACCCCCCAAACAGCAAACGCATGAGCAAAACAAGTGTTCCTGTTGTTTTAAACCACTGAGTTTCGTCAGGTACCCGCAGTAACTAGAACAGGCGTGGGAGTTCGGTGAGGTCCTCAGGGAAACCAAGAGGCAAGGACTAGCAGCCCACGTTAGAGACTCGGGGCTCAGCAAGGCCAAGCTCTTGGCCCGGCTCACACGGCTGGCAGTGCAGAGCAGGAATGACGGACGTCCCCACCTTCCCCAGCCCTCCACGCACGTGCACACCTATCCCCTGACTCCTGCCCCCATCTGGACCGCAAAGCCCACCTGAGGGGGTGCTCAACGTGCCGCCACGTCCTCCAGGCTGGCGATGGTGGTGCCGCTGCCGTGGGCCCCGAGTATAACCCCCTTCTCCGCTGAAGGGCAGTAGCTCTGGGAAGGAGGCCAAGGAAGGGGGTGTGAGCCAAGACCTGCTGTGCGTGTCTGGATCCTAATTAACAGCCGAGAAGCCCACGTGCCCTGCCAAGCCGCCCGGAAGGAGGGGCGAGGTGGGAGGCTCTCTGCCTGGGGGCGGCTACGGGCACGGCCCCCCGAGAAGGCCCCAGACCAGACTTGGTGAGCTCAGGGAACCTCGCTGCCAGGAAACATACAGCACAGCACGGCCCCTACTTCAGGAAACGTGGGGCAGGCGCACAACGCTGCCCCAAACGCCTCCTCGCCATGTAGCGGGTCAGACGCCCTCCTCAGCCGCAGACACACGTGTGCACACGCATGCCGCACGGCTGCCTGACACACACGTGTGCACGCTCATGCACAGACCCGTATGCGAAACAGCACACGCAGACACACGCGGACACACCGCGCACACACAGGCAACCCACGTTCGGCACGACTGCGTAGGCACAGAGATGCACACACGCAAGACCACGCGTGTGCACGCGTGAACCTACAGATCTAAGGATATTCACCCAACAGTGCACGCTCACACGCGCCCACGTGCCCGCGTTTCCAGGCGCCCTCCCAAGACGCCCGATCCCTCTCCCCCGACGGTCAAAGACAGTGCGGGAAGAACTGGTTTGGGTGCTGGAATCTGGGAAACTGAAGGGATATGTGGACAGGCAGACGGACGGAAGGGACGCAAGTGACTCTTCCTCTTCTGAACACAAGTCGGTTCCTCAGCCCTCTTCGGACGCCCGTTCTGACATCGACCCCATATGTCCCCCAACCTGATGACAGTCCTTCCTGGTGGGCCGCCGTCAGTCCCCACCTGTTAAGGTTTTAGGGGTGACATCGTGTCCCCCGGCTCCAGACTCCACGTCGAACTCTCCACCAGCACCTCCCCTGGGACGCCCACCTCCCGCCACAGCACCCAAACCCGCTGCGCCTGCCCACGGCCACAGCCCTGCTCCAGACGGCGAGGCCCCTGCCCCTCCTCGTTCTCTCACACCCCACAGGGAGTCATCAGGAAATTCCTCCAAGAACACCTATGATCCACCCACTTCTGTCACCTCCGCATGGCAGCTCTGGCCCACTCCTCGCGGCCTCACCGCCTCACCCAGATCAGGGCCACAGCCTGGCGCCTCCCACGCCTGAGTCCACAGAAGCCAGATGGATCCTGCTAAACGTGGGCCGATAACAGAACAATAGACAAAATCAATAAAACCGAAGCGGCAGCAAACTGACACTGACCAGGAAGAAAGGACCGGACAGTCGTCACCAAACCAGGTTGGGAGAGGACGCCTGCCGACCTCGCGGAGACGGGAAGGCCTGGAAGGGGCTGCTACGAACCACTGCACGCCAACACATCAGACACCCACACAGGGTACAAAGTCTTAGAAAGCCGCCAACTAGCGAAAATGACAGAAAAAAAGAAAAAGCCTTAACTGATCTATAACAAGGGAACACCGAGTCTGTAACCACAGAACTTCCACAAACAGAAGCCCAGAACCAGATGGCTTCCCTGGTGAATTCCAAAAACGTCTAAAGGTGAATGAGCACAGATCCTTCCCAAACTCTTCCCCAAAATGGCAGACGAAGAAGCACTCGTCAGGCGTTCCGTGGGGCCGTCGCCCTGACGCCAGCCCCAAAGACCACAAGGGAACCGCAGGCCACTGTCCCCCGTGGACGCAGAGGCCAAAGTCCCAGCCTCACCACCACAAGCCCACGTCAGCAATGCCGGCAGCGACGGCACAGCACGGCCAAGACAGGGTCCGCGGCGGGCGTGCCAGGCCGGCTAACGCACGGGGGCGATCGGCACACCGCAGCGCTCACGGACAAGCCACGCGGTCACCTCGACAGACCCCCCGCCCGGCGCCAACTCCTCGCTCTTCGTCAGAGCCCGTCCCACCCAATGCATGCAGGCCCTGTGCCGCCCACCCCCACCCGTCCTCCTGTCCGTCCCTCCACACTAAGTGTGGGGTCCTTGTGGCCCCTCGGGCCCAGCAGGTGCACATCTGCCTCAGGACCCTAGCAACCCACGCCAGCCCCCTTCACCTCCTTCAAGACACCTCCACGGTTTCCCCCCAACACCGCCTCCTGGGGAGCCCCTGGCCGTGCAAATCCGCCCCCACGCCCTCCCCGTCTCACTGGCCCTCCTTATCCCAAACGCTGCGTCCCCTGAAACATGGTGAAGTGCACTCCTGCTGTTGTCTTGCTTGCCCACTGCCCCCTCGGCGAGGACGTAACCCCACAGAGAGGCTCTAGTCCTTCTTACCCGCTGCCGTGTCTGCGGCGTTCAAACCAGCACGCCCCTTACAGGCACTCGGTGTTTGCTGAATGAATGAATGATGTGAATGCCGGGCACTGTGTCTCGGGCCCAGCATGGACGACGATGGGAACCCCTGGGGCCCCCGGGGCTGGGAGAGGGGTCTGAGCATGAGGAAGACGGCGCAGAGAGCACCGGGAGGGGAGCCAGGGTGGCGCCCAGCGGTCAGGGAAGGCTTGGAGGAGGGATGGGGCAGGGAGGGAACCAGGAGGGGCCTGCAAGGGGGACTCGGCCGTGAAGGCCATCTGGGACGTTCACCGGGAGGAGGAGCTGGACTGGGTTCCAGGGGCACCAAGCCGCCCGGGAAGGTCCGCGGTGTCACTGGCCGCGTGGGGAAAAGACGGCAGTGGGTGAGCAGCAAGGCGAGGGGCCCGGCAGGGCGGCTCCTGGCCCCGGTCCTGGAGAAAGACAGAAGGCGTGCACCACGCCAGGCAGAGGGCACCGGGAGAAGAGCATAGGCCTGGACGTGTGAGGGTTCTGGGCTGGTGCCGGGCAGGTGGGAAGGACCTGGAGCCTGATCTCAAGCCCGAACGTTGCTTAGATGTCAGAGACACCGGCAGAGGCACGGAGCCGGCTCCCACTCAGGAGGTCCGGAAGGTTGTGCACTGCTCCTGGAAGGCTGGAGCGTGGCTGGGGGGCTCCGTGCCGCCGGTACCATGCCAGGCCCAAACACGAGCCACAGGAAGGAGCAGCTTCCCAGCACCAGAGGAGGGACTTGTCCCAGCCCTGCCCACAGCCCCGCAGCCCCGCAGCCCCCACCCCTGTGCCAGGCCTCGAGAAGAATTTCTCCAGCTGGCTCTGTCAGCCAGGGCAATGTCATTTCTAGACGAGCCATCCAGCTCTGGAGACGCGCCAGGCTGCAGAGGGGAGACAGCTGTGTCCCCCAAACACAGCCAAGGAGCCGCCTCCCAGAGCCAACTGAGACCGTGGCAGAAGCAGAGCTGGCAGGGGTCCGCGGCCCCGGCCGAGGCAGGGACAGGCCCGTGGTGGGCCTCCATCTGCCTGCAAGGTCAGGCCCACACAGCCCCCACCGGCCGGGACGCTGGTCCTGCTCAGTCTTCCGCTCCCTCAGCCAGGATGTCAATGTGCACACAGGCATTTATTAGCACCTAGTGTATGCCAGGCTCTGCTCCTCCCCCTGGGGATGACGGGGTCAGTACGGAGTCTGGGGCTGAGGGCTGAGTGTCGGTCTCGTCTGTCCACTGTCTGTGGTGCTGTTTCTGGGCCTGTCTTCCGATCTGTAAGTGGGGCTGAGAAGCCCTCTTCCCCGCGAGGGGAGCACGTGCAGAACGCAAGCCAGCAGGACCTGTCTGTGATCCAGGGATTTTGGCAGAAGCCCACCCACGGCTGGACCGGGGGGGGGTGGGGGGCAGCACCCACACGGCCAGAGATGCACCAGCCCCGCCCTCGGCGCTGGGGGACAGCCGCACCCCCACCCGGCATGTAGACGGAAGGCTGCTGCAGGCTCGGGCTGCGGAGGGCTCATTTGAAGAGTGAGGACGCTGGCAAGGGGCTCCGGGCGACCCACCCACAGAGAGAGGATGCCAGTGAAATGCTGACCTTCCCGCCCCTGAGGGCACTGCGGGGGCCCCCAGCACTCGCAGGAGGATGACTGGCCGAGGCACGACCCGAGGGCATGCAGGGCTATGACAGACGCCACAGAGAAGCCGGGCCTGAGGGTCAGGAGAGGGGACCAGCAACAGGGTCCAGGCAGGAACGGCCGGAAGGGCCACCACGGAGCAAGAGTGGAGGGAAGCCAGGTCAAGATGGAGGCGACGGTGTCACCGGCACCAAGAGTCAGACGATGAAATACCAGGGCCCCAAACCCACAGAGTGCCCCATGCGCAGACCCGGCCAGCGCCTGGCATCGGCCACAGCAAAGCCAGTCTGGACTCTGGGAATCCGTTCCAGCTCGGGCCGTCCTCCCCCAACCCGGAGGCGAGGGGCTGCCCTGGGGACCAGGCCGCAGGTGGACCGAGAAGGACCAAACCGCCCGCAGCTCCCTCCTGCCCAGTGCAACGTTCTGGGCCTGGACAGAGAGTGCTGGGAAGCAGACCTGAAGTTCTGGTTGAAATGGGACCAGGCTTCTTCCGTTCACGACCGTAACTGGAAGAGCTGTGGGATCTCATCGTGGGTCGGAGACCAGTAAAGCCGTTAGTGATTTGCCTTCTGAGTCCACCCTGCTTGGGGGCATCTGTGTCCGTGGTGGGGGTCCCCAGGGCCCTGGGACGGAATGGGAGCGGGAGGGAGCCCGTCTGGCGAGGGCAGAATCACGGGTCCCTTCCCACTGGGAGGGACCATCAGGGCTGGGGCCATGGGGAGCCAGAGACACTGCTGGGCATGTGTGTGTGTGGGGTGCATAGAGCCCCCCATTCCCCACGGTGCCTGATGGACACATGGTGCCCTGAGCCCAAGCATGAGCACGGAATGGCCTGGAAAGGCTCTTGGAGAAGTAGCCTTTGCTCCGGGCCTTGCAGAGGAGGAGTCAGGAGGGAAGGGTGTCCCTGGCTGAGGCTGGGAGGCGCGAGCCTGTCGCTGGCGTGGCCACGGTGCGCGGCGGTGATGGGACACGGGCCTGGAACGTGGGGTAGTGTCAGACCGTCACCCTTACAGTGGTGCCGGCTCTGGCCGTGACCGATCTGGGCCTCGCTCCCCTTGTTGCACCCCATGTCTCCTCGAGCTCACGGCATAGCCGAGGAACGAACGAGCCCCACTGTCTGCAGTCAAAGTGTCAAACAGTGGCTCAGAGGACACACTGTAGAGTCAGAAAAGCTCAGGCTCAAATCCCAGTTCTGTCCCTTCCCAGCTGTGCTACTCTTGGCGAGCCTCGATGTACGCATCTGTGAAATGGGGATACCAGACGCTGCCTGGGAGGACTGATAAACAGAAGTAGAGACCGGGCACAGTTCCGGCCCACGTGAACAGGACCGACCCACCCGCCCCCCACCCCCGCACCACGCCAAGGGCCCTCACTTACATAGGAGGCCAGGAGAGTGACCGGGGCCAGGACAAGAGCCAGGTAGAGGCAGGGGGCAGCGGTAAGCAGGCTGCAGGCACAGATGAGGGGCTCAGCCCGCGGGTTGACTTTCTTGTACCTTCTTGAAGCCTCTGCTCCCAGGACAACCCCAATGATGCCAGTCACCACAGTGAGTATTCCAAAGATCAGGCTGAGGGGAAAGAAGAGGGCAGGGTCAGTCAGCCAGGTGGGGTTAGCCCTGTCCTGGGGTTCAGCCCCCAGTGCAGGACCAGGTACCTACGGGGAGTGTGGCTGTGGGCCCTTCCCCCTCCCTCCTAACCAAGGCCCCTGGGTCCTCAGGGTCCTGATCAGGGGCCCACGTGCTCCCCCTCCCCCCATCCCCGTTCCTGCCTCATCCTGGGGATGTCACCTGTCATGGGGGTGACCAGCCCAGCATGCCTCCCCTCCAGCCGCTCACCGTCCCAAATGGCCCCCCTCAGGAATCTCAGTTGTCCCACTCTGGCCAAACCTTCTCGCCGCCCCCCACGAATGGGAACAGAGGTAAGTAAACGTGCCATCTATGGAGCTCCTAGGACACACCCGGCCCTTATCAAGCTTCGCACACACCCTCCTGAACCCCACAGCTCCACGCGGTCTTGGCACACCTCTCAAGCTGCCCCCTCCTAACTCCACTCCCTTTCCCACCCACTGCCTCCTTCAGCTGCCCTCGGCGCCCCCTGCACCCGCCCCTGGGGAAAGCTGTCCCCCCAGAACAGACCCCATACGGGTCCCCAGAGGGTGCTTTCTAAAATACAGATCTGCCCAACCCCGGCCTAAAACCCTCCACCAGCTCTCAGACACCCACCGGATTTGTGCAAACCCACCATGACCAACGTGGCCCTTCGTGGTCTGAGCCTGGTTGACCCCGGCCCCGACCCCCAGCTCCAACCTCTTCTGCCCCCAGGCGAGTCTCTGTCTGCACTTCCTACTTTTACTCCTCCCTCTGGACACTCTTCACTAGTTCTCCCACCTACCAAACTTCTAGTCATCCTTCAAGACCCCTCACAAATACCCCCTCTCCGGAGATGCCTTCCCCGCCCCTCCGCTGACTCCTTCGCCCCCGTCAGCTCCCCGAGCACCTTCTGTTTGCGCCATCAAGGTCGTTCACCAGCCCGAGGTCCTGGAGGACAGGCACCAGGTTTGGCTTGCTGTCTTGACCCCAGGCTGGCAGCACAGATACGTGTGAGCCCACGAGCTCGTGGATCGTCCCAGACTCCCAGCTGGACAGATGGGCAGGGCAAGGCTGAGGGTGCTGAGAGCGCAAGTGCCCAGCGAGGAGGCAGCCGGGCCAGGGCCTTCGCCCTCCTGGTCAACCCGCCCTCCCGAGCCCCCTTCTAAAGGGCTCAAAGGGACGCTGAGCCCGGCCAGTGTGAAGCCCAAATGTAGCCAGCCCCTCAGTGGCTCCCGTGGTGCCCAGGTAAGCTCCCAGCAGCACAGGGACGGGCCCCGGCAGCCCCCGGTGACGTCCCACTCATCCCCCTCCACCCCTCCCTCTGCGTCACCTCGGACTCAGCTATGCTTCCTGGCTCCCCTGGCCTGGAGCACCGCTGCCCCTCCCACCCCTCTCCAGCATCCCCTCCCAGACCACGGGTGTCCAAAGACGCTACTGCCTCCCTTACGGCACAGCAATGACTTCCCACCGTGACGCAAGGCCGCGACAGGTGCCAGACTGTGGTGACCGACAAACCGCGTCTCCCAAAACCCGCCTTCCCTCTGCACAACGTCTGTGAAATGTCCATCCCACAGGCTGACGACGAGTGGGTTAGTTCCCCTGCCCCCTCCCCTTGGCTTATAGGAGAGAGTGGAGAGCCCAGAGCGGGCGGGGACCTGCCCCGGGTCACACAGCCCCTCACTGGCTCAGCCAGGGCCTCCTAACCCTCTGCCTACCCAACGAGGCACGTGCGTCCTCGGAGGCTTAGAGATGCTCAGGGAACCTTCCCAACCTTGCAGCCTGGTCATGTGACCCCGGATCCCGGACGCATCCACCCTGGAGTCCTGTTCTGAGCGGGGCCCTGGCAGGTGCTGGAGACCTCTGTGAGACTTAGGGCTGACTGTTCAGACAGGGCCCTCCACTGGGCCCTGAGCAGCAAGTGTGGCCAGAGGACAGACCCAGCCAGCAGTCCACCCCACCCCACCCCACCCCACAAGGCCTTCCCAGAATCAGACTCTCAGAGCCAAGAGGGTCCTTAAAGTCCTGCAAGCTCTATGCTGACCCTCTGCACAACAGGCCTGGAGAAGCAGCCGTCCGGCTCCTACTTCCATGCCCCGCGGGGCGGGAGGCTCACTACCCCCCCACAGCCCCTTCCATGTGGGCCAGCTCTGAGTGCTGGAAGTTCTCCAGGGGCTGAGCTGGAATCCTGCATTCTGAAGCTTCCTGCCCTTGCCATGCCCTCACCCTCGGGCTTACCGCAACCATGGAGGGTGTATTAATAGCTGAGGTGGGTATAGAACCCCAACACTGGGACCTTCTACCTAAGCTGTGGCAGCTGGGTAATGTCCCCAGGGTGTCTATGTCCTAATCCCTGGAACCTGTGACTGTGACCTTATACAGCGAAACAGACTTTGTCAACAGGATTACGTTAAGGGTCCTGAGATGGGGGTTATCCTCAGTATTCAAGGGGCCCTACAGGCATCCACCAGCATCTCTATGAGGGAAGCAGAAGGAGGCTTGAGACACAGAGGCCAAGGCAACACGACCGTGGCTGCAGGGACTGAGGATGTGACCCCAAGCCAAGGCACCCCAGCAGCCCCCAGAGGGGAAGAGGCAGGAGGACGATCCCCCGGAGGCTTGGTGGGGGTGTGGCCTCAGGGAGCTTGGCTCTGGCCCCGTGAAACCACTCTGGACGCTGGGCCTCCGGACCTCAGAGAACAATTCTGTTGCTCTAAGCACCACACCTATGCCACTTGCCACGTGGGCCACATGGGGTGTGTGAATGAGCCGAGTGGGAGGACGAGGCTGAAGCTGAGGGAGAGGAACTGACTTGCCCAGGGATTCAGACCTAGCGAGCGCCAGACGAGAACACGAGTCCTGTGCTCCCCATGTGTCCAGGCTGCTATGGACCCCCCGTGTGTCCAGGCTGCTGCGGACCCCCCCCCCCGTGTCCAGGCTGCTGCGGACCCCCCCCACGTGTCCAGGCTGCTGTGGACCCCCATGTGTCCAAGCTGTACCTCACTGGATGTCTTCCCTCACTCCTTCCCACGCTCCTCCTGAGCACCTGCAGTGAACCAGCAGGCCATGAGGTCCCAGTCGGCCAGAGGTCACAGGAGCTCCTGGGGCCCCAGGATGTGGTGTTAGGAGCACTGGCTTCACAGTCAGCTGGTCTGAGGCTGGCTCTGCTGCCTGGACAACTCACTCAACCTTTCTGATCTTCCATCTCCTCCTTCCATAATACATTTCATAAGCCCTCAGAGGGTTTTTCAGCTAAAATGCTCCCTGTTCGGGCCTGAACTAACATTAACCCTTAAGAAGTAACGATGGGAAAAGGGAAGGGAGGTCCAGGCAGAAGGCCCAGCTCAGGCCGAGGCACAGACAAGTGAGAGGGCGTGGGACATTCTGGAAATCACGTGAAGCTCCCTCTGGGCCCCAGTGGGGGAGATGGAGACAGAGACAAGGTGGACATAGATGACAGTGGTGGCACAGACCACGTCACTGAGCCCCGGCGAGCAGGGCCGCAGGGAAGGGCATGAGCAAAGAGGGACTGAGGAGCACAGAGGAGACGAGGAAGAGGAGAAAGGGAGTGACGGGGCCCGGGGCTGAGCTGGAGAGGTGTTGGCCTGGGCACCGAGCAGGACAAGTGGGAGCAGGGGGACACTGCCTTCCATGTGGTTTTTCTCCTACCCCAACATCCTGGCGGCTGTGCCCCAGACGAAGCAGAGAACACATGCGGGCACGTGTGAACTGCCTGAGCCCCGTAAGTGATGAGGCATGCCAGTGCCTCGATTAGCCATCTGTAAAATGGGATGGCCTCACACTGTGGGTCCCATCGTCCCACAGGCCCCACATAAGCCTCACCCCTCTACGAAGGGCCTTGTGGACCCCCCACAGCAGCCCAAGAGTGGGAAAACTGGGGCCCAGAGGGGACAAGGCTGCTTACCTGTGGACACCCAGAGCCACAGGAGCTCAGCCAGACCTGGAACCTGGCCGGCTATCTGCCCCCTAGGTCCCAAGTCCCGGGTTCCCCACAGAGACACTGAGCCCTGGGGCTCAGAACCGCCAGAGCACTCACCCACCAAGAGCGCCCTGACCTGGGCCAGGTGCCCCGGGCTCTCAGAAGCCCCTCACCTGTCCTGGCTGTTGCATGGATCCTGGAGGCAGGGAGGCTGCAGCCCGTGTACTACACGGGCCTCAAACAGAAACTTGGGGGCCCAGAAGCCCAGAGCTCCAGTCACAAAGGCTATGGCGGTCACCCCCAGGGTCGACCACACAAAACTCCAGCTGCAAGAGAAAGTGCCCTGGCTGAGACCACCAGGAGAGGGCTGGGGCCATAGGGCCTGGCTGCACCCTTCACACACCCCCACACCAGGCGCTCCGGTGGGGGGGGCTCCAGGCTCTGGATCCTCCCTGACATTCCCTAAGAGCCCTGCACACCCCCCTCCACACTTCCCTTCTCGCTGGGCCTTCCTCCTTCCCCTCTGCAGGACCCGCTCTCCCCATCCCAGAAGGCCCAATGCCAATAGCACATTCTCCAGGAAGCTGTCCCCGCTGCCCCCACCTTCCTCCAAGTGCCCTCCACTGGTCGCATGGCTCTGTATCAAAGAGAGCTGGGTCCTGTCCGCGCCCCACATTCCAGTAAATCGTGAGGCCTGGGAGTGCAGTTGACTCCTGCCTGCCTCCCCGCCCGTGCCTGGAACAGAGGATGCCTGCACTCCCACGAGGCTTGTAGAGGTGAGTGATTAACTCCCCGCATCCTCCCGGCAACCCTGGGAGAATTACGGCCACTGAATAAATGAGGGGAGTAAGGTTCCAAGTGGCAGGTCACTTGGGGATAAGGCAGTGGCCAAGCTGAAGTCAAAGCTCACGCGGCCTCCCCCTTCCCTCCCTCCCTCCTTCCCTCCCTCCCTTCCTCCCAGCCCCTGTTCTGTCACAGGGCAAGGCGAGAAGTGAGGGAGGGATGCCTCTGTTGGTGAGTGGGAGCTCAGAGGAGGAAGAAGACTGAACACTGGGGCTGCCTGGAGGCGGAGACAGGCAGGGCAGGGCTGCTGGGGTTTCAGGGGCGTGCAGGGGGGAGCGGGGACACTCACTTTCTCCCCAGGTACCTGACATCCTCACACCAGCTGCTCCTCGGGGTCTCCACGGCCTCTTCCTGCTTCTCAGCAGCTCCCCGGGGTGGGTCTGGAACCAGCGCGATAAGCAGGATCAAGGCCACGGCTTCCAGGCAAGGCATGACCTGGGCACAGGAGGGCCCAGGCAGCTCAGGACCGCACACACTCGCCCAGGACCCAGGAGATCCTGCCGGTGATGAACCATGTGGCCCAGTGTCTGGGAGGCTCTGTGCCCGGGGGGTGGGGCAGAGGGCTCGTTTATCGGCTGCGGGTTATACAGAGAGCCTGACATTCCCTCACCCCTAGGAGTACAGCCTCTCTGGGGAGTCGGGTCCCCTTGGGACTTCCTTTAATGTGTCCAGGAGACACTACTGCCTTGGGGCCCATGAGCCCTACCAGGAGTACTCCCCACCTCTACCCGCCAGGCCTGTTCTGCCCTAGGCTGTTCCCACCCTTGTCTGTCCCTCCGCAAGATTCCATGATGCAGCACGGACCCCCCCTCCCCCCACCACGTTACAAGCAACTTGCTGGAGTTCACACCATTAGCAAACCCAGCAGCCAGCATCTGCACCCAGGGCCGTGACCTCCACAGTCATGTTCCATCGAATGTCCGAAGCCGCCAACGTCTGACACCCCCCATGGCGCCAGCGACCGTGCCAAGTGGCTAAGGCCACTGGAGGCTGGAAAGTCCCTGCCAGCCCAGGGGGATTGGAGGGAAGAAGGGAGGTTGGACTCACTCGGAAGCCCCAACGCCAGTTCCCAGTCAGCTGCAACACGGCCGACCCCAGCACGTAGCCCAGACCACTGCGACAGAGGGGCAAGGGGAATGGGCAGTGAGGGTGGGGGCAGGTCCAAGGCTGCAAGGCCAGCCTGAGCTGGGGCACGCCACCCCAAGGAGCTGGCTTTCTGCTGCTCACAGCCCTGTCACAGGAAAAGTGAGCCACGTGAGGCCCAGATGTCCCCTGCCCTTGGTCAAGTCACTGGTGACCTCTGGCTCCAGGCCCATCCCCAGCACCACTGCCCAGTGCCGCCCTCTCTGAAGACCCAAGGCTCAGCCCTGCCTGAGTCAAGCGATTCCAGGAAACCTGGATCAGAGCTCAGAGGTCGGATTGCAAATCCCACTCTGACCTACCCACCCCCTTCCGGGGGTGCCTGGCCCAGCCCCACACACTCCCCAAGCCTTCCCGAGTGTCCTAGGGTAGAGGGAGCACCCAGATTATCTGTAACCCTTGACACAGCCCGTTGGCCAGTGTTCTCGCCCCCCTTTACTGATGAGGAAACTGAGGCCCAGAGAGGTAAAGGGACATGGTAAGGAAGGAGGAGGGCTGGGATTCAAATCCTATCCCCAGTCCTGCCTCTGTTCTGGCTCCCTTGGGCCTCAGTTTACCACTAGGGAAGTGGGTCCTGGGTGATACCAACCTTCCGACGGGGATGAAGATGTAGAAGATGGCCAGCACCCGGGTCCGCTGGTCCCTCACAAAGAGGTCGCCCAGGACGGTGGGAGCGATGGTGGAGTAGCTGGCCGAGCCTATGCCCACGACTCCCCGGGACAGGAAGAAGAGCCAGGAATACTGGGCAAGCAGACACAAGACCCCAGTGAGTCCCGAGATCACCCACGGGGCAAGGGACCGGAGTGACTGGACACATGCCCCCAGGGGAGGAGGAGGGGGGCAGGGCTAAAGACCCCTGGCTAGCCTCCCCGCCCAGGTCCCCCTCATCACACAGGTGCCCCCTGCTGGTGCCCGCAGCCCCCGCTGGCCCCAGGCCCAGGGGAGCCCTTTTTCTGGGCGTCACCCTTGCCAGGCTGGCCAGCTCCTCCAGACAGTAGCGATCACCCCCTCCCACCCCCCACAGGCAGCAGTGGGAGGTGCAGGCGAGGAAGTCTCCTATTGAGAGCATCTAAGGGGGTCCTCTCTAGGACACCCCTGCAGCCAGCCTGGAGCCCGGGATGGATGGAGACAGGCCCAGTCGCCTTTCCAAGGGAGGAAGCAGGCGGGGGCAGGTCCCCAGGTGGCCTTGTAGGGATGAGGGCACCTACCTGGGGGGAAATGAAGGAGCTGGCCAGGCCTGCCCCTGACCAGAGCAGGATCCCAATACTCAGCGTGGCTTTGCGGCTGTGCCGGTCACCCAGATAGCCGAACACAGGTGCAGACAACAGCAGGCAGCAGATGAAGACTGGAGGGGACAGTCAGGGGTCACATGCAACCCCCACTGTGGTGGGTGGGCAGACGGGCCTGCAGGCCCACAGAAGGGACCTGGCTCAGGTGTGCAAGCTGGCACCTTGGCAGTGGGTGGGGGCCAGGAGGAGGAAAACATGAGGTGAACCCTCCAACCTCTGCCGAATACACAACCCAATGCCCGGAGTCAGGGGGACTGGGAAGGGGAGTGAGGGACTGGACTCACTCACTGTGAACCCCTCTGAGCACGAGCACCCTGCCAAGCTCCTGGGAGGCCGTGAGCCGGAAGTGAAGGTGAGGCTGATCCTGGGGCAGCACGGGGGGGCCATGCTCCCTGCCAGGACCCTGTCTCTGCAGAACTCTCCCCCTCCCGTCCTGGGGCAGCACAGGGGGCGGCCATGCTCCCTGCCAGGACCCTGTCTCTGCACAACTCCCCCCCATCCCCATCCTGGGGCAGCACAGGGGGCGGCCATGCTCCCTGCCAGGACCCTGTCTCTGCAGAACCCCCGCCCCCGCCCGCGCCTAGCCGGGACTGATTTTGCGCTCATCCCCCTGCTGGGGGCGGGAGGCAAGGGAGGTCTGCCCAGGCCTGCTCTGCAGACCAGCGGGGTTTAGGAGCGGTGGTTCCCGGGGGCTAGAAAAGCCCTGGTTTTTCGAAGCAGGTAGAACATTCACCTAGCACCGTCGGTTGTATCTGTACCATTTTTTAAAGTAAACCCTTCTGAAATGGCGACTGGAGTAACGAATACACTTGCTACTCCGTGAGGACAAAGAAACCGCCACGTTCTCGCACTACTCTGCCGAGCACACAGGTGCCCTCGCCGCCCGGTTCCTCAGATGAAGCGGCCCCCGCCCTCCGCAGGTGGAGGGAGGCGGCCTGGACTCGCCTCCGCCGGAGGCCCCGCCCCACGCCTGGGTCTCCATTCGCTGAGCGCAGATGATTGACGTTACCCGAGCCTAATGAGCGTCCAGACTCGTCCCCGCTCGGGTTCCAGCCCCTCCCACTCCCCCGTCCAGCTCCAGTATTAGGCTGAGCCCCACGCAGCTGCAGAAATTAGGCCAGTTTTGACCTACAAAAAAAACGGCAGTTTAATATGGTTCGACCTAATACTCCACAGAGAATGGTCTGTGGTGTCAGTGGCATTTAGAATTTTAATAGCTACCGCCAAAATAGGCCTCCAAAAAAGCTGTACCCACTTACACTGGCACGGAAGTACATGCCAGCTCTCTTGCCAACATTTGATACGATCAATCATATTATTTTTGTTCATTTAACGGTTGAAAAGCAGATGGTGTCTCGCTGATGTTTTAATCTGCATCGTCCTTATGTCCAGTGAGGCTGGGCAGCAGTCCTGCACTCAGTCCTCTGCCCATTTTTCGGTGCGGCTCTTGTCTCCCAGTCCTCTATATTTGTTTAAAGGATTTAAAATGCAAAATCTGGGGCTAAACTACCTGGGCTCACATCTTGAACCAAAGAGTGCCTAGCTGTGTGACCTTGGGCAAATTCCTTAACTCTGCTGTTCCCCTCGAATCAATGCTATGAGATAGAAATTGTGCTTCCCACAGAAGGTTATGGAGAAAATTAGACGAAATAAAGCATATAAAAGGCAGTGCCTAGCTTTCTGTAAACGGCTTATAAATGTTATCCATTGTTGTTACTAACTGCATTAGTTTCACGCACGTCATACAGAACAGTTTAGCTTCCCTGTCCTCAAACGTATCAGTCTTCCTCTGGCCGGGATTGTTTCTTGTCTTTTTTTTTTTTTTTTTAAGATTTTATTTATTTATGTGACAGAGAGACAGCCAGCGAGAGAGGGAACAGAGCAGGCGAGTGAGAGAGGAAGAAGCAGGCTCCTAGCAGAGGAGCCCGATGTGGGACTCGATCCCGGAACGCCGGGATCACGCCCTGAGCCGAAGGCAGACGCTTTAACGACTGCGCTACCCAGGCGCCCCTGTTTCTTGTCTTCTTAAGGGAAATCTTCTCCACCCAAAGGTTATAAAAATATTTCCCCGAGTCTTCTAATACCTTCTTGAGATTTGGGGCAGGGATCCCTTCTGGGATATAAACCACCTCACCCCGCAGATGCCCTGAGATGAAGCCTGGACCCGGGGAGGGCACGCTCACACAGGCGCACTCCTCTGCTCCTAGCAGCTCCAGATTCAGACGGCTTTGGAGACAAAATAGAAGGAATCCAGGAGCAGGAGGTGAAGAGAAAGACTCTACAGACAGCAGCCCGGATTCGAATCCCAGCTGTGTGACCTGCAGCAAGCCCCAAGCCTCTCTGTGCCCCAGGTTTGTCATGGGGAAGATGGGCACGAGAGTAATAATAATCCCGGCCCTGTGGGGTTGTTGTGAAGGGTGAACGAGTTGATGTCACAGGGCTCGTGAGACAGTGTCTGGCACACGGTAAAGGCCACATGAGTGTCGGTTTTCAGTATTATCCATCAGTGCACCGACCCCAAGAGCCTCTCTGGCTCATTGGAAGGGGAGGGTCTGACCACTGCTCACCCCACCCTCTGCCCCATGTTACGATTTGGCCCTGCCCGCTCAGTCAGGGGCCGCCTCCATTCCGAGCCCTGTGGAAAGCAGCAGGGTGGGGCTCGCGGCCATTGCACGGAGACCCTAGATGCGGGAAGGCAAAGACTCACCCCAGGTCACTGAAGACAGAGAGTCTGGTCATCAGGCCTGCAACCCCCCAGCTCTCTCCACACACTTCTCTGGGCGGCTTCTGAAGCGCTGACCCTCCCTTCCCCCCGACACACACACACCGGCACACGCACAGCCCCACTACACACTTGCACACGCACGCACACGCTTCTCTCTCCACGGTATCTCACTTATGGGGCCTTGTAGTAATAACACTGCTCCAAAGGTGAGGACCTGGGAAGGCAGATCGTGACTCAACCGGCATTGTCGGTTTAATCTAGAAGGTTGTGGGGATTGAGCCCAGAGGGTCTCGCTTTGGCACCGCAAAGGGCAGCACCCGCGGCTGGCCTCAGCCTCGAGACAAGGGCGGTTGGGAAAGACGCATCGTCTACAGCAAAGGGCTGCTAGCTCTTTGCTCGGTCCTTTAAGAACTGCGTCACCCTGCACGTGTTTCCAGCCGACATCTAAAACGTTTTCGTCATGAGTTTAAATAGTTGCAAAGGGTGTGATTTCTATCGTTATTGTATTTTTAAACTATATTCTCATCCAGATCCACGGGGCTGCAGATTACATTCATCCCATTGAGGGGAAATGTCTGCCGTGTACGGACATTTGCTCTAATGAGCAAAACCAGTCCTTATTTGCCAAATCAATACGACAAATCAGACTGAGTGCCTGTAAGGAAGATGTTAAAATGTTGGCTTCGTTTTTTCTAATTGAAATAAATGTGTTGACACCCATCCCTGAGACAACATCTCACTTCTGAATCCTACATGGTAGATAAATAGGAGACTGTCACACCAGCAGGACAGCCAGATAAGGGCTGGCACTTGGCCACGGGCTTGTGGCCTGGCGGAAACATCCCCAGTGAGCTTCTACCGACACTCTGTCTGTGGGCCTTCCACGGCCTCCCCCGCAGAAGGCAAGCATCCGTGGGGGTCCCCTCCGTCTGGCACCCCGGAGGCTTTCACACCCCAGGGCAGGGCACCAAAGATAAACTCGGAATAGGGAAGACGTACGTTTCCCTGCTTGAAAGGCAGGTGGGAAGGAAGACCCAGAGGCTTTTTCTCAGGCAGGTGCATTTTAGGAAAGAAAAACACAGGCTCGAGGGTCTGTAAGTGGATTCTCTCAAACTCTGCTCATGTGGCCCCTGGAAGGTTTTTGTGTATCCCCAGGGGTCCCCATACCCCAGTGTAAGAAACTTGCTCTGAGGTGTTGGGGGTCCACAGAGAGGAGCCCCAGGTGTGCTAGTTACATGGTGGGTGTCTGTGTGTGTGACCTTGGAATGGGAGGTGTGGCTGCTCCCCGCCCCTACACCGACTGTCAGGCCTGTGGGCCCAGATGCCGTATGAACCCGTGTGGGAAGCACAGATCTCTGTCTCTCTGTCTGTCTGTGTTCTGCGGGCCAGATTTTTCAGGTCCACGGAGGAAAGCACAGTTCAGGATTTCTCAGCCCCGGCCAGTCTCGGGCGCCCAGCTGAGCCAAACAGGGATGAGTGACCTCCGCCGAGGTCATGATCTGAGGCTTGGGGCTTTTCCAGACCCCCACCCCACCCCCGCTCCTTCTGCAGCACCTGTGCTCAAACCCTAAGCTGCCGCTCAGGAACCGGGGCTCAGCCCACGTTCCCCCTCCTCCCACCCACACCACGGATCCTCAGCACCCCCTCCTCTGTGCCAGGGGATGGGCGGGGCTCACCCTGGCCCCCTGCCCCAGCATGAGCCCCGGGCCCCAGCCCCAGAGCAGGCACTTGCTCCTTACCTGTCTGAAGCAAACCGGCATTGCTGTCTTGGATCTGAAAAAAGTTCTGTATGTCCAGCAGCATCCCTGTGGACAGAGGGACAGCGCTCAGGACAAGGGCAGCTGCCCCTGCATGTGGGTCAGGGCCCAGCTGACCAGCCCAGCACAGAGTGTGTCTCCGGGGCCCACTGCTGTCAGCCCCTCTCTCCCACCCATGTGCAGTCACACGGGCACACAGACAGGGGAGCCAGTGCACAGGGAGACCGGTACACATCAACACACAGAAACACATACCCCAGAGTCCCAAACGTATGGCACGCTCATACACAGGCATCCCGCCCAGGGACAGAGACGCACAGACATGCAGATCCACATACAGACGGGCGTGCCTGGAGAAACACACCGGCAGAGACACAGATACACACATACATGGAGTGTGCACGCCACAGGCATGTGGGCGTATGCACGAGTATAGGGCTGCCGTTCACATCCTCATCAGAGCGACTGGCAGCTCCGTGTTGCTACATGGTGTGCAGCTCGCTTAGACTACAGTGTTAATGACTATGCAGCCCAGCAGCCCTGCTCAGGTGCAAACTCCTGACATTCGTGGATGTATGTACATGCGGAGCACGGACATGCAAAGACATACATGCCCCGGGCTGCACATGCACCCACACCAGCGTGTTCTTCCAGGGGCATGAGTGGACAGACAGTGCCCACGAGAGCCTCAGAGAAAGGTCCCACTTGGGTCTGACCTCAGCCCCAACTCCCTGAGCGGGGCAGGCTCTTGGTCCACACCAGCCAGGCCTCGAAAGGCCCTCCAAGGTCTTTCTAGGCCACAGGCCAGTGCAGTGGGCACTCAGCCTAACACAGAGGAGGAAAGAGGCTCTGTTCCCCGAAATCCCCTCAGCCTTTGGCAGTACTTCAGAAAGGGTCAGTCAGAGTTGAGGCACCTGCTTATCTGAGCTGTGGGGCTCAGGCCCTATCATTATGAAGAAGAGCAATCATCACAGTCATTCAATCATGAGCTGGCGGAGGGCCCGGCCCCTGAGCTGGCCCCCACAGGTGTTCCCCTAAGAGGCAGGGGCCATCCGTGTCCCCACGACACTGATGCAGGAGCCGAGGCTCCAGCCACGCCCGTGGGTGTGCTGCCGAAATGGGGGGAGCGAGGACTAGCATCCCAGCCAGGGGCAGCCCCCCTCCCACAAGCGGGGCCTACAGAAACACCCCACGGCAGGGAGGAAAGCCCCACAGCCACACCTCTAAGACCTGCCGGCAGGTGAAGAAAGGTCAAGGAAGCAGAGAAACCAAGGACGAGATTTTTGTTCAGATATTTGGTATGTCCTTCCTTCCTTTTTAATAGTTTTAATTACACAAATAAGACGTAGTCATTGGAGAGAAAAACATAAACACTAAAGAGCAAAGAGTTCAAAGTTCTGTGGGATCCCATTCATCTTCCATCCTCAGGAGTGAGGACTTGCCCCCTGGTTTTACCTACTCCTCGCCTCCTCCCAGCCCTCTGGGGCCGGGAGTGGACCTGGCCTCCTTTCCCCCTTGAGGCTGTCATCTGCCCCCAAAGAGCTGCTTCCCATAGAGCATTCTGGCTGCTGTGAAAACCCAGCCGTCCCTGGCAGCTCCCTCCGCATGGTTTCACTTCTCCGGGCCTCCATGCAAGCCAGCGACCTTGGCCTTGCTTTCCACCGGGACAGAGGAAGTCCCAATAGGGAAGGGCCTCCGCTGGCCAGACTTGGGGCCTCCCCAGCCTGCAGGGCTCCAGGCGCTCCCCACCCCCCAGCTCTCTACCCCTTCCCGGCTCAGCTCGGGCCCTCGGCCCACACACCCACTCGGGTCTCCCCCAGTCCACAGCAGTAACCCCAGAACTGGACCCCCCATTCTTGTGCTGCCTGCACCAATCTCATTCTAGGCCCCCCCACCCCCAGAAATTGTCTGTGGCTCCCCATTGCCTCAACAGAAAGCCCAAGCTCCTGGGCTGGCAACCACGAAGCCTGGGATCTGGCCCCGAAGACCCTTTTAGGAGAGTTTCCTGCCGTGTCCACGCTGGTCACCTCTGTCCAGAGCACACGCACCCACGCGCCTGGACCCACACTGACCCCTCACCCGACACCCTCACCCCACTCCACTTCCCACCTTGCCAGCTTCCTCAGGCTTCAAGACCCAGCCCAAATACCCCTCTTCTGAGTTGCCCCGCCAACGTCCAGCCTGCTCTGGTCTGTGTGTGCCCTCCGAGCTCCCCGGAGACGAAGTCGCGTCTGCAGCCATCTACGGCTCTGGACGCTGTTCGCTGCTCAGCCGCTTCCTGGTGGGCTGAACCCGTCTCTGGGGCGCCAGGGTCCTGGCCTCAGGGTGCTGCAGGTGCCCCCCGACCCTCCCCCACAACATGGGCATTCCTGAGCTCCGGAACCACCAGACAGACCCTCCTTGGGTCTCCGAGCCCATAGTTCACGTTCATTAAGTCAGTGTGGAATGAATCAGTGATGAGAGAGAAAATTGGGTTAAATCTTGAATGAATAAATGAACGAACGAGTTCAGGGAATGTGTGAGTAACAAGAAGAGCGGGTTGAGCCCCGGGGCCTCCAGGAAGGAAGTCAGAATATGCAAGGCTTGCACCCAGAAGCTATTTCTAGGCCAGGCCGCCTGCCCACAACCTCGCTCAGCATCCCCCCTAGAACCTCCAGGCCCTCGCCCGAAGGCCCAGTCCTCCCTGCGGTCCTCGGCCCCCTCCCCGCACCGGGCACCCACCCCGTGTGCACATGCCTAGAATGGGGCTAGACTGGGACCCCTCCGTTCGGGCTCGGCTGAAACTCCCTCCAGGGGTGAGAACAGCAGGGATGCAGCCCACGAGAGGACAGTTTGAGGCCGGAGGGCGCCGTGGGGGCACGGTGCCAGCCAGTGGCAGGGCGGCGGGTGAGTGGGCAGCGGGCAGGTGCGTCCCAGCGCACCGTCACCTCCTCACCTGCGACGATGAACCAGTTCATGTAGTTCAGCAGATTGACGTAGCAGAGCACCGCGGCGGCCGCGCGAGCTCTCCAGCGGGGCAGGCGCCAGGGCGCGGACGTGCTCCGAGGCAGGCACGCTCCTGAGCCCGAGGCCCCGGAGTGCCCGCCTGGCCCGGGCTCCCGGCACTCCGCGGACATGCCCCCAGCCTCGCCCGCTTAGGCTCCTGTCCCGGGACAGCTGCCGGGACACGGGCACGTCGGCTCTGCCCCCAGTCACTTCCTGTGGGTTCCCAGCCTCCCGAGCTCAGAGCAGCTGTGCTAACTGCCGAACATCTTATCACAGGTTCCTCCTGAGCCCACCGCAGGCTGGCCATCGCGGTTTCACCACCCCGGGCTCCGAAGCCTGCTGGGGGCCCACCCTGGGTGACCGGACATGCCGGTCCCCTCGACTCGGCCTGCGGCTTCGGTGGCTGCCATGGGGAAGAGGAGCTTCATGGGACAGGAAATGAGATGAGTCTCCAGGGCCCTGCTCTCCAAAAGAGGGTCTGGTTGCCTACACGAGAGATGGGCTGTGAATGCAGGACGTGAGCTGGGCCACATCGGGACGGCTGGGTGTTGGCCAGGAGAGCAGCACCCAGCTGCGAGGGAGACCAGCACCTGCTCTGCTCTGGGGGCTGAGGGGCTGCCCACAGGAGGACAACGGATTCAAAATCCAGGGGGAGATTTTGCAGAGCGGAAACAGATTGGCACGGTCTCAAAGTGTCTCTTGACAGAATGCTTATTAGCAGCGGTGGGCGAGGGCAGTAACCATACAGCAGAGGAATCAGGCAACGTCTAGACCGAGGATTTAAGTAACACCACCACCAAGAGCAGAGGGCACTGTGCTTCTCCCCGGAGGTCCTGAGCCAGCCACGTGTCACCTAGGCTGGGTTCCGGTCAGGAATCTAATGAGGAAACATCAGACACGCCCAAATTGAGGGACACTATTTTTAAAAATAGACTATGTTTTAGAGAAGTTTTAGGTTCACAGCAAAATTGAGCAGAAGGTTGATTTTCTGTACACCCTCTGCCCCCGCATACCCATAGTCTCCCCCGTTATCAACCCCCCCACCAGAGGGGGACATCGTGACGACGGATGAACCCACACCCTCACATCATCATCACCAAAGTCTACCGCTTACATCAGGGTTCACTCTTGAGGTTGCATGTTCTGGGGTCTAGACAAGGGCATCCACCTTTATAGTATCTCACAGGGAAGTTTCATTGCCCTAAAAATCCTGTGTGCTCTGCTTCCGTCCCTGCCCACCCCTGGCAACCGCTAATGTTTTTACCGTCTCCACAGCTGTGCCTTTTCCAGAAAGCCATAGTCAGAATCACACAGTACGGAGCATTTTCAGACCGACTTGTTCACACAGCAAAACGCATCCAAGCTGCTCCTATGTCTTTTCATGGCCCGGTAACTCCCTCTTTTTCATGCTGAATACTATCCCATCATCTGGATGGACCACACGTCATTTATCCATTCATCTACTGAAAGACATCTTGGTTGATCGCAAGTTTTGGCAATTATAAATAAAGCTGTCAAAATCATCTGGGTGTGAGTTTTGGTGTGCACTCAAGTTTCAACTCGCTGTGATAAATACCAAGGATTGTAATTGCTAGATTGTATGGTAAGAGTATGCAACACTATTTTCTTAAAGGTACTGTATTTATTTTTTAAGATTTATTTATTTACTTGAGAGAGAGAGAGAGAGAGCATGCACATGGGGTGGGGGCAAAGGGAGAGAGAATCTCAAGCAGACTGCCTGCTGAGCGTGGAGCCCTAAGAGGGACTCGATCCCACAACCCTGAAATCATGACCTGTGCCGAAATCAAGAGCTGGACATTTAACTGACTAAACCACCCAGATGCCCCTGAAAGGAGCTGTATTATCCAAAAATGTCGAAGTCATGAAAGACCAAGGAAGACTGAAGGATTGTTTCAGAGTAAAGGAGGTGGAAGAGCTGCGGTAATTTAGCACAACACGGACCCCAGACTGGGTCCTGCACTGGAGGGCAACGCGTGTTATTGGATCAACTGATAAGACCGGAATGCAGACGGTGGACCAGGAAGACATCCCCGGCATCCAACGTACTGAAGCTGGTGACAGTACTGTGGTTGCAGAACTAAAACCCTTCTACTCAAGTATTTAAGGGTAACGGGCCACCATATACACAACTGACCCTCCAGTGGTTCAGGGGGAAAAAAGTAAAGATAGTACAAGAGCCAATGGGGCAAGATATGATGAGTACGGGAGTTTGGGTAAAGACTGAGTTTCTCTGTAGCATGTTATAATTTTTCTGTAAGTTCAAAATTATTTCAAAGTGAAAAGACAAAGTACAACATGACAGCACAATTAAAAACAGGCAGCAGACTTGAGTAGATATTTCTGCAAAGATGTACAAAAGGCCAACATACGTGGGAAGAGAGGCTCACTCTCACTAGTCGCCAAGGAAAGGCGATCAAAACCAATGAAGATGGAGGTCATGAGCGGTTACCAGGGGGGCTCCATGTTGGCTTTACATATGTTCTTCCTGACATAGTCCAACAAAAGATGCTTTGCCTCTTAGGAAAAAGAACACAATGAGAAACCAGTTCACATGCACGAAGATGACTAGAATTCAATTTTTTTCATTAAAAAAAACATAACAACAGGTTTGGTGAGGATGTGTGGAGATACTGAAACCCTCATACATTGCTGGTGGGAACGGGAAATGGTTCAGCGTCTGTGGAAAACAGTGTAGTGGTTCTCCAGAAGGTCAAACGTGGAATTACGCCACGACCAGCAATTCCGCTCATAGGTGTATACCCAGAAGGGTCGAAAACAGGGACTCAAGCAAATACTTGCACACAAATGTCCGTGGAAGTACTATATGCCGTCGCCCAAAGGTGGAAGCAACCCAAAAGGCCCATCAACTGATAAACAGGCAAAGCAGGGTAACCCTTGGGGTCCCCTCCCTCTTGGGGAGTTTTGTACTCTTTCATTCAATAAACTTCACTAACGCTCAATAAACTTTGCTGCCCACCAAAAACAAACAAAAAACAGGCAAAGCAAATGGGGACTGTGCATGCAACGGGATATTATCCAGGCACAAAAAGGGGTGGTGTTGAGATCCAGGCTACCACACTCGGACCCTCGAAACATTGTGCTAAATGATGGAAGTCACATCAAGGGGTCACCCACCCAGGTAGTTCAGTCCATAGAAACAGCAAGCAGACTCATGGTTGCCAGGGGCTGGGAGGGCAGGAAATGCTCCATGGGTTCGGGGTCTCCCCTGGGGCGATGGGATGTTTTGGAACAGGATAGAGGCGATGGTGTCACAACACTGTGAAAGTACCGAATACCACTGGATTATATGCCCTGAAATGTTTAAAATCTTACCTTATGTGAATTTCACCTCAACTTTTTAAAAGAGCTCAAGCAAACCAAGGAAAAGCCAGTCTGAAGACAAGTCAAGAACGTGAGCTTTGCTGGCTGACCGGCCAGCGTTCAAATTCCGATTTTGCTTCTTCCAGGCTGCGTGCCCGGGACAAGTCTGCAACCTCTCTGGGCCTCGGGGTCCTCACGGGCGACAGCTGTGAGGATGAACTGAGTCAAGTGTGCGTAGCTTTCCCCGCTGGGCCGGGCGGGGCTCACAGGAAGCATCTGGGGAGGGGGAGGCTGGCTTTTATTACTGCCGTGCGTGCGGGCGACCTTCCCCACCTGCCCCGTGTGGGTGGTCTTGGCAAAGCAAGGGGAAGCTCAGAATCGGGCCCTCCAGCACGAGCACGTGCAGCGCCAGGGCTGAGGGCCCGTCCGCGGGGCTCGGTCACCGGGCATCCCTCCAATCTCCGCGCCTCAGCCTCCTCATCCGTAAAACGGGGTAATAATAAAACAACATGCCCCCTACTTCTGTGGCTGTGCTGCGGTGGTTGTGCCGGAAACAAGATCACGTTTGAGAATGCCCAGGACTTTGCCCGGTATCGAGGAAGTGCTCGGGGTGGCTGTCAGAGTGGGGTTTCCCCGGCACACGCAGCCGGGACTTTGATCCTGGCCCTATCCTCAGATGATGCATGACAGGCCGAGCTCCGTCCTTGACAGACCCGGAGCCTGCATGCAGGTGCACACGTCCTGCCAACGACACGAGAGCTTTGCACGTCGTGAACGCGAGATGGAGCCGCTCTCGGTCACCGCGCTCCAGCGTCCGGCCCTCACCACGCCGGCCTTCAGCTCCCGGGAAGGGTCCAGTCTGGCAGGCTGGGCGTCCGCTGGAGGGCAGCCTCCAAGTGCAGGCTCCGACCAAGGACACGGGATGTGTCCCCCGGGGGGAGGTCCTGGAGGAGGAGGCCGTGCCCAGAGGCATCGTGGGAACAAAGCCGGGGGCCAGCAGGTGGCACGGTCTCGGAAGTTCGGGTAAGCAGCCTGGGTACCAGTACAGTGCGGCACCAGCCGGACGCGTCCCTCTCTGGGCCTCGGCCTCCCTGTTGGAACACGTGGGTCATGGTGGTGGAGCGACTGGTTAGCTTCCCGGTTGGTGCGCGTGTCTGTCTGTCAGCTGGGCTGCAGACTCCTTGAGGGGTCCAGGGAGCAGACCTGGTCATTTCTCCAGGGGTCACGAGAAGGACACCTTTAGGCCTTCCGTGCGGGAGCCAGGACCCAAAAGTCCTCCTTCTCAAGAACAGAAACATTTCCACAGGCACCGACAGGAAACCCTGCTTTCGGTGGCGGGGGAAGACCTCTGGGCCTGACCTGGAGCCCCTCGTCCCAGGAGGGCTGGGTCACCCCCACGCAGCTGCAGATCCTTCAGGTGTAGCAGGCCCTCCCAGCCTCAGCAAGAGCCAGGGGTCTGGGCCGCAGCGTCTGGGGGTTCTGCAAACTGAGGCATCACATGTGCAGAATCACCTTCCTTACGAAGTCCGCGGGCATCCACCCAAAGGTCTTGCAGGAAGGGCCTCAGGCAAACGCCTGCACACCCCTGTTCACAGCAGCACGATTCACGACAGCTGAAAGGCAGAAACAGCCCAAACGTCCACCAACCAGCGAATGGATAAGAAAAACATGGCCCGGGACACCCGAGTGGCTCAGTCGCTGGGCGTCTGCCTTCGGCTCAGGTCGTGATCCCAGGATCCCGGGAGCGAGGGGATCGAGTGCCGGCATCAGGCTCCCTGCTCCGCGGGAGGTCTGCTTCTCCCTCTCTCTCTCTGCCACTCCCCCTGCTTGTGTTCCCTCTCTCCCTGTCTCTCTGTCAAATAAATGAAATCTTTAAAGAAAGGAAAATGTGGCCCATCCATACAATGGAATAGCATTCAGCCCTAAAAAGGAAGGGCGTTCCGCCCCCCGCCGCAGGGTGGATGAACGTGCAGGACACACTGAGGGACACACACCGGCCCAGAGGGCAAGGACTGTGCGGTCCCGCTCCGATGAGGAACCCAGCGTGGCCACGTGCATAGAGACAGAGAGTGGACGGAGGTGCGGGGGGCCGGGGGCTGGGGACTGGGGGCTAGGGTTCAATGGGGCAGAGCGTCCATTGGGGAAGATGGAAGGTCCTGGAGACGGACCGCGGTGCCGGCTGCGTGAGGGGAATGTGCTCGGCGCCCTGCACTGAACACTCACGGACGGTGAATATGGTACATTTTGTGAAATGTGTATTTTACCAAAATTAAAAAGAGTAAATGTGGTGCTCACACTATCACGAAAGGGGCAACGTTCTGGGCTCCAGGTTTCCGGGGACTGGTCGTAAATAAGGGTCCCTCCAGACAACCCTTCACATAACGTTGGTCTGCGTCGACCTCCCGTGGGCTCGGGACATGGCAGCGAAGGGTCCGTCAGAGGGTACAAAGAGCGTGTGCACTATGACCTCGTCAAGGTAAAAATAGCAAAATTAATACAAGAAAACCTTAGCGGTTGGCCGGTCACAATCCACTGGGCTGTTTGTCCCCGTCAACTGGGCTAATACAGCTCATTTGAGATGATCTTGAAGAGAGGCCCTTCCAGAGGGGTTCCTGTTAGAGTTTACATCGGTGTCCCTTTTAATAAACGAAAGTGGTGTCCAGCCTCACAGAACTAGAGAGGACAGAAAATCACCCAGGAATCACCCCCAGAATCTCCCGGCACGTCTGCTCTCAGCGGATCGACCAGTAAGGCTGCGTCGGCCGCAAGCACGGCAGACCCAGCAACGAGGACACGAGGACATGAGGACACAAACTACCCCCCAGGGGCGGGGGGGAAGCAGGAGGGGTCGGGGTTGGTGAGCCCAGGGGCACCACGACAGCATCAGGGACTCCGGGCTCTCTGAGACCTCCATGTTGTTGGCCTTTGGTGCATAACATCACCCCCAAATCTTACGGCTTCAACAGCAAGGTCATGTGTTTGTCATGAGCTCTCACGGTTTCAGGGGGTCTGGAATTTAGGGGCAGTTTGCTGGGCGTCCTGGCTCAGAGTCTCCCGTGCGGCCGCAGCGAGGGGTCAGGCATCTGCAGGCATGACGGGGTCACCTCCAGGCTGGGTCCCTCACACGGCTGGCAAACCGGCTCCGGCCCTTCGCTGGTCTCCGGGGCATGTCTGAGTGTCCAGTGCGGCGGCTGGGGCCCCTCCGAGGGAGCTATCCAACAGGGACCACGCACAAATGTCAGTGCCTTTGTGGGTCCGACTTGGGGGCCCGGGCGGGCAGCCACATTCCCCTGAAGAGGGGGTGTGACTGGAGGGCTGGACCAGCTCCTGCTGGGACCCCCACCACCTCTGGGTCTAGGAGGTGGCAGGTGCCAGAAACTGTCCTAACCCGGAGCTCCTGAAGCTAGCGGGAGGTGTGCGGGAAAGGGAGCTGCTGAACGCCGAGAGCTGCAAGCTGCAAGCTTGGGGCTCCAGCCTGGGGCACCCCTCCCGGAGCACAGCACGGTTTCAAAAAGGCCCGAGAGCATCCTTCCCGGAGGAGCGGCCGGGCCCGGGCTCAACAGCGACATCCGGTGGCCGCAAGCGGAACCGCAAGCACGAAGGCTCCGGGCGCGCGGGGAGCCCTAACTCGGGTTAACAGGACCTGAGCAAGCGAGCACGGGGGACTACGGGACACGTGTGGTCGCACGCCGCATGGTGGAACCGGCCGCGTGGATGGCATATACACGCACGGACAGTGCGGAAGGGTGTACCCGAAGGGGTTCGCCGTGCCCGTCCCAGCTCAGAGAACTACAGGTGATGATTTCCCTATTTCTCTTTTTTCTTCCTTTACTGGCCTGTCATTATACCGGCAGACGACAGCACTTCCCACGTGCTGGGCGTGCAGCCGCCCGTGGACTGGCTGTGATCGTGGGGCGTACCTCTTAGGTGAGGAAGCCGGGAGAAGACTGCGCAACGGCCCCACCTGGCTGTGTGCTTCTCCTTGCAAATCTACCTGCTTGTCTTCCCGGCATGCACCAAATTCTGTGATAGCATACAAGGAAAGAGAAAGCAGCGACGGGCATGGTGTGTACAATCACACCCAAAAATAACGCAACGGGACAAAACAAGCTGGACCTGACTCTCTGTTACAGCTGTGGCGGCCGGCGTCTGGGCGGCGGGGGTCCAGGGCAAAGCTGCACCAGCAAACCCATGACTTCGTGCCTCAGAGGCCCCTCTTGACCTGGGCTCTCTGGACTGCCTAACAATTCTGGATATTCCTCCCTTTGGTTGTGTTTCCAAACGCCACTCAGAGGTCACCTCCTCCAGGAAGCCTACAGGCTTGGCTGAGTGCTTATTTTAATCATAATCCTTACTGCTCATTACGGGGATTTTCTGCGTCTTGCACAGGTCAACAAGCCTTTAAGGGAGAGGCGACGTGTGAGCCCTTTCGGCCTCACCTGGGGGACTTGGCCAGAACAGCAAGGCAGACAGAGTGAATGAGTGAATGAACCTTGCTTCTCAGGCCACCAGCCACACCAGCCTAGGAGTAAGAGCACGCTCTCCATTTCAGCAAAGGTGTTTCTGTCGCTTTAGCTTTTACCAGAAAAATAGCCAGAACTCTTGTTTTTTGAAAGCATGACCCCACACACGTCTTTTGGGACCTTGCAGAGGGAGTCTGGCTTGTGCACGGGGCTCTGCACACAAGGGCAGCTCCCTGTGGGTGATGGGTGGGGAAGAGGGGGACCGCCAGAGGGCACAGGGCTTGTTTCGGGGGTAATGAAAATGTTCCATAATCGACCGCAGTCATGGCTGCACATATCTGCCTATATCAGATACCAAAAACAAAACAAAGCTGAAACGCACTTGAATTATACATCTTAAATGAGTGAATTGAACAGCACGTCAATGACATTTCAATGATATTTCAATAAAGTCGTTAAAATGTCAATAATATGATCTCACAGCTTCTGTGGGCCTGGAACTCAGAAGTACTTCTTGCCCACGGCCTCAGTGGGCCTTCAGGTCACCTCTCACCCACCTGAGACTTTGACACCTGCCTCTTTCCACCCTCCCGGCTCCCGGGCCTCAGCACACGTCCAACCATCTCCTGACACCCCCTACCTAGATGTCCGCCGGCATCTCAAATGCACCGGGCCCAAACAGCCTTCCTGGTTCCTCCCGGGGAAATCCCCCTCCCTCAGCCTTCTCATGCCTATTGTGGCACGGTCATCCACGCGGGGCATGGTCATCCATGCGGGGCACGGTCATCCACACGGGGCACAGGCGAATCACGCCGCGAATCTCTTCCTCTCTTCACCGCACATCCAGTCCTTCAGCAAATCCGGCCAACCCGCCTCTCGCACACACTGAGTCCATCCTGTTTCCCCTCTCCATCATGACCGGCCTAGTCCCGGGCCCCCTCATCTCTCGCCCGCACCCCTGCAGTGGGAAGCAGGCTGGCCCCCCACTGCCCTGCTGGGTCCACGGGCGGTGCAGCCCACGATCTTTGTAAAGTCACTCTCTTGCTTAGAACACCTTTTCCCCAGGCCTTCCACCATGCGTGGAGTAAAACCAGACCCCACTCCCAGCCTCCAGGCCCTTTATCTCATCCCCGACCCTGCTATCTTGGTCTCATATCTTATCATCCTTCGGCTTGCTCACTCTGTTACCGCGACCCTGCTTTCTCCATTCCTCAAAGCTCAGCCCCATTTCAGGGACTTCCACCATCCCCTCCCCCCCGGAACGCTGCTCTGAGACCTCCGCCCCACAGGCTTCTCCTTATTCAGATACCAGCTTAAAGGTCACCTCCTCCAAGAAGCCTTCCCTGAACACTCCATTTAAGGAAGTCACCCAGTCACTGTCTGTCCCAGCTCCATAGCATAGTCTGACAGTGTTCTTATTTATTTGTTCATGTTTCTCCTCCACTCTGTCTTGGTGGCTGCTGTACCCCCAGCACCATGGTGCGTGGCACTCAGGCCATGTTCATTCACGTTCCAACAAAGAAAGAAAGGAATCGCTGTGTGGTTTCAGGCGGGTCAGTGCTAGTCTCTGAACCCTCGCTTCGAAATAAAGTCGCATGCCTGGATAAGCTCTTTGCGATTAAGGCAAATCGGCGCTGGGGTAGCCAGGGACCACCAGGTGTCGCTAGACACCAAGATGAGACCCACTTCCGCTAAGCGACTTGTTCCTGGCGGGCCCAAGAGTCTAAGTGTCAGCTCACCACTGAGGTCTCCAAGGACTCTTCAATCAGTACACATCTTCGGGGTGACCCTTAAGTGCGGGTCTCCAGTGACACGGCCGGCCAGGCAAAGGACCCGGGGCTGGACTCTGGGCTGTCTCTGGGCCTCAATCTTCCCATCTGCCCATCGGGTATAGACTTACCTACAGGTTCTTGGGGCGCAGACCCCTCCCACATCGGGGCGGGAGGAAGGAGGAGAGGAAAGGAGAAGGGGATCCCCCCTTCTTCCCTCTGTCTCATGGGCAGGGCCATGTCCTTCCCTGGGTACGTTCCTGGCGCCCACACGGTCCCCGAGAAGCCAAGTCTGACGGGGCGCAGCTTTGCCATTACATCTGTGATGAGGTGGAAGCAATCACAGCCGGAGGAAGTCCTCTCGGGAGAGCTAGGGCCGTCCCGGGGGAGGGGGGGGAACGGGAAATGGATTCTTCTACAAACCCAAATGTTAAAACCATTATGAGCTCAGGGCTCCACCAAAACAGACCGTCAGCCAGACTTGCCAACAGGCCAGAGTTTGCAGAGCCCGGGGTTTAGAGGAGACGCCGTAACAGGCCCGTTGGGGGTCCCGGAAGAGCGACAGAAGCACCTCAGGGAGAGGCACCGACCTGCCCAAGGCCGTCACGTTCTTCCCTCAGATAAAACACACACAGAAACTGTGCTCGGCAGACTGCGTGCGAGTCCTGGGGAGACCGGTATGGGCTCTAAGGGACGGAGCCAGAGCCGGGGGCACGGGGGGAGGCCTGGGGCTTCAGGCTGGCACATCCCAGGACCCCGAACCTTCAGTAAGAATGAGCTGTACCGCACACACTGCAGTGGCCGGAATGTTCTATCCCGTAGCTTACGCCTCTCGCCGGGACCCTCGTCCTGATCCCACTCAGCCCCAGAAGAGAGGGGGGACCCTCTCAGGGGCACGTTTGGACCCAGGGCTAATGAAAGAAGTGGGAGCACAGACTCCAGTCCTTGTCAAACACCCGAGGGCAAGCAGGGGAGAGCTTCCTTCCCACAGACGGGGGACACACAGGCAGAAGGAAATGAAGATACACACCTTTACATCAAGCTTGGCTTTGTTGAAATAACTCACAAACCACACAATTTCACCCATTCAATTTTTTTTAAAGATTTTACTTATTTATTTGAGAGAGAGAGAGAGAGCACAAGCTGGGGAGTGGCAGAAGGAGCAGGAGAAGACTCCCCACAGAGCAGGGAGCCCGACGCGGGACTCGATCCCAGGACCCTGGGATCATGACCTGAGCCCAAGACAGATGCTTAAACGACTGAGCCACCCAGGTGGCCCCTTCACACATTTTTAAATGGGGTTGTCTTTTTATTGTTTTACGAGTGCTTTATACATTGTAGATAGAAATCCCTAATCGGGCACATGACCTGTAGACATTTTCTCCTATTGTCCCGTGAGCGGTCCTTCCGTGCTCTGTATGTGTGCCTTACGTTTTAAGGGTATGTCATCAGGTAACACACCTCGAGAACTGTTGCATCTCGTAGGTCAACCCTATAGTCATGAGGTGGGCCCTCTTGTTTTTCCTCATAAATATTTTCTGACTTAAATAACATTTTGTTGGCTACGTACGGAGACACACCAGCTCTCTTCTGGCTGGTATTTTCTAGTTACTCTCACCCTTCCATACCCTTGCTTTAGGCGTGTCTCTGGTAAACAGCATGAATCTTGACTCTTTAAATCCAATCTGACCGGCACTCTGGCCAAGTTGGTGCCCTCGCAATCACGGTGACTCAGGCTAGTCCGAGGTGCCAGCCCTCGGCCCCGTGCTGGGCAGGAGGAGGGGAGAGAAGCTGCCATTTATCAACTGTCAGCTTTGTGCCGGCCTGTGCTTGCTGACCGCTCCCCTGTGCCAGCGTAAATACCAGGACTCCTGTTTCACACAGAGAGAGAGCTCTGTTAGATCATCCAAAGTCACGTGGCTAGTGAGGGGTAGAGTTGGGGCTCTCCCCGGGCTCCAGACCCCATCCCCACTACCTGCAGGGGCAGCCAGGACCCCCCACCCCCGGAGTGGGCAGAAGTCCAGCTGGACCTGGGAGGTCCGACTGTGATAGAGGAGACAGACTTCCAGGCAAAGGCAAGAGTCACAACCGGGTGCCAAGGTGCCTCAAGGTCAGAAGGGTGGTGCCCTGTTCCACCGAACCCAGCCCACCCACAGGTACAGAAGGGACTGTTCCCCACCCTACCCCCCGCATTTCTCCTGTCCCTGACACGTGCAGTAGGGTCAGGCTGAGCTCTTCCAGATAAATCTGGGAAATAAGATGGTCCTGTTCCCGTTCCACTGGCATGCAGGGGGAGGTGTTTACCCCACTGGAGTATTTGCCAATTGCTCTGGTATGAATACTCCCGCCATGCCAAACTACCATCACCAAACATGCGGAGTTGGGAAGATTCGCACCCGATCCGCTCCCACAAGCCGGGAGCCACCAACTCCAGCCCACCACCCTGCTTAGCCCCTCCCGGAGAAGTCTGCCAAACGGAGGTGGGCAGGGCTACTGGAGGCCGTGCCTTCCCGGTGGGGTACAGATAGTTCATGCCCCTCGTCTTCCCCCTCCTCCTCCAGGAACACCCTTCAGGTAGGGGTGTGTCAGGGTTAGAGAGATTGAGGCTTAGAGAGAACTAGGCCAGTGAGTGCAACCAATGCATCTGTGAGTGTTCGTGTGCACCTGTGGTGTCTGCGCAGCCCCTGTCCACGTGCACCTGCGATGCCTGCACAGCCCCCGTCCACGTGCACCTGTGATGCCCCATCACATGCACCTATGGTGTCTGCACAGCCCACGTCCACGTGCACCTGCAATGTGTCCACAGCTCATGTCCATGTGCACCTACAATACGTGCACAGCCCCATCCACATGCACCTGCGATGCGTCCACAGTTTCCGTCTACGTGCACCTGTGATGCACCCACAGCCCCTGTCCACGTGAACCTATAATGTGCCCGGCCCCGTCCACATGCACCTGCGATGCGTCCACAGTCCCCGTCTACGTGCACCTGTGATGCACCCACAGCCCCCGTCCACGTGAACCTATAATGTGCACAGCCCCCGTCCACGTGCATCTGTGATACCTGCACAGCCCCTGTCCACGTGCACCTGCGATGTGTCCACAGTCCCCGTCTATGTGCACCTGCGATGCCTGCACGGCCCCCGTCCACGTGAACCTATAATGTGCACGGCCCCCGTCCACGTGCGCCTGCGATAGCTGCACGGCCCCACTGGTGTCTGTCCGTGCGTGTGCACACTGATCTGGGCCTGGATGTGCACCAACACACCCATGTGTTTGGGGCTGTTCTTGAGGTTGAAGCAGAACATAGACCTGTAAGTGGTGACTTTTTTTAATGTGATGCTTTAAAAAAAATACCCACGTGTTAATTATTTTCACAATTGTGTCCTAGACTGTTCATTACAAACAGATTCTCTCAGGGTGCCCAGGTGGCTCAGTCGGTGAAGGGTTTGCCTTCGGCTCAGGTCGTGATCCCAGGACCCTGGGGTCGAGCCCCGCAGCGGGCTCCCTGCTCCGCGGGGAGCCTGCTTCTACGTCTCCCACTCTCCCTGCTTGTGTTCCCTCTCTTGCTCTCGCTCTCTCTCTGCCAAATAAATGGATAAAATCTGTAAAACAAACAAACAAACAAACAAACAGCTTCTCTCTGCCCCAGGTCTTCTGAGCCCCCTCCTGTCTCGGTCGCCATGAACATGGGAACTTTGTCCAGCGTGGGTCACACATATGGCCCGAGACAAACCTAGAAACCCGCTGGGGGGGGGGATGCTGGGTCAGGTGATGGTCCGTGGGATACAGCTGAATCCTCAGGTGGGTGGGAATCACAGTCAAGAAGGGCAGCCAGTGGGAGGAAGCCAGAGGCGGGGAGCAGGCTGTCAGCAGGAGGTGGGTAAGGTCAGAGCAGAGCGTTCACGTTCCCGGCAGAGCCAGAGCTTCAGGAAGAGGCTGCTGGAGAGCAGTGGAAGGACCCTGCACCCCTGTGCCTGCATGCACCCTTAGCGCCAATGCACAGAGGCCTGTGGGAGGCGGTGGACGGACACATGTCTGAGTCAACCCAAGGGACCAGTGCCTGCCAGCTACCAGCTGACTCCATCACTCAAAACAAATGGCATTTTCTTGGCTCCAAGTATGTTTGCTGGTGGGCAGAGTCCCAGAGAGAGGCTTGATGCGAGCTGGCCAGGGAGAGACTGAGTTTGCAGAAACAGACGTGGGGCTGCTGTGCCTCCTGGTGTCTCCAAATGCAGGCCAGTCTCTCCGCTCACCTTGTCCTCATGACTCCCTCCTCCCTCCTCCCTCCCCTTCCCCACCCCTGCCCTTTCCCTGCTTAGCTCACCATATCCATTACTGGCTAAAGTTCTCCCAGAGGGTTGCTTGCCACTAGGCTCCTGCGTGTAACTGAGTGTTCGTGGGCACCCGCAGCGTGTGGACACGCGTGTGTGCCTGGATGTGTATGAACACACCTGGGTGCACCTACACCTGAATGCCGCTTCCCTGGCGTTATTTTGCCAGTATTCCGTGTATCACCTACACCGCGTGTTAAAACCACAGCCACTTACAACTGAAAAGTCCTTTGGAAGGCATCTCGTTCAATCCTAAGGGTGCTTCTCAGAGGCTCATTCTTATATTTGGGTGGGGACAATTCTTCCTTGATGGGACCAAGTCCCAACCCACTGCATTCGTGTTCCTGGCCCCAAAAGTCTAGCAGGCACAAAACGTTAGCGGCACCCCATGTCACTGCGGCAACGAGAGATGCCGTCACATGTTACAGTGTCTCACGGAGGTGAGGACTGCAGGCTTTGTCCATGGCGGGGTTTTCTCCTGAGGCCACTCGCCTCATCCACAGACATCAACACCTGAGGGAAAGCCCCCCTCACCAGTCCCAGTTCCTCCCGGGCGGGACCCCAAGCGCTGACCCCACAGCCCTCCCAGGAGGCCGGCTCTGGAGGCGGAAACTGCCGTGTGCTGGGCACCCCAAACCAGAGATGCAGACGTGTCTGGGAGGCTGGTGGGGTCCTCGCAGACTCAAGGGGCTCGCCCGAGAAGAGAGGAAGCCTGACCAGCGAGAAAGCTACGGAAAGAAAGTGCAAGAGTTCTGAGCTTGGCCAGGCGCTAGTTCTCAGGCGTCAGGCTTCCAGATACAGGACGGGTGCCCAGGTGCTGAAAGCTTGCCTTTCCGGCCTACTGCTCCTCCGCCCTGTGAGGGGAGCCCTGCGGCCAGCGGCTGGCGGGGGGGGGGGGGGCTGTTAGCGTGGGGTGGTGAGGGCACGGGTGGGGTGGGGTGCCCGGGGGCCTGGGGGTGCGTGCTGCACACGTCCCCTGGTGGCCCCGTGCAGGCCGTTGCCTTGGGGGCTGCCGAGCAGTGCAGGTGCGGGTGATGGAGTGGGCGAGGGCAGATGCTCCCGATGTGGTGCACTGGTCCCAACGGCCCCTCCCCCCCACCCTGCCCAGCAGTCCCGTGTCCCCACGGCCTCCGGGCACCTCTTACAGATGAGCCCCTGAGGGCCCGGTCTCACTGCAAACCGTCCCACGCCTCACCTGGGGCAGAACTTTGCTCCTGATGCATGTCCTCGACGCTTCCGTAATTGGCATTCCTGATAGAGGGACCTGGGCGGTTTTAAGCAGGCTTTATGCCTCTGGAAGTTGCAACCATGATAACTCGAACCTCCCGGCAAACAGGCTAACGACGCTCACCCAGATTTTTAAAATCCAGCCTGACCATGACCGTCTCATTTTTTCCCCATATTACGAATTTCTACTCAGACGACATCCTTCGACGGACTCTTTCCAAAGCATCTCCCTTTGCAGCAGCTTTGAACTAAAACTGTAACCTGTGGTCATTCCAGCGTTCTCGTGAACCCTCCCGCGGGGCACTGAGACGGCAGAGCCGGGTAGACAGAAGGCAAAGTCACCAAACGCAGAGCGTGCCGGAGGCCGCGTGGCTTCGTGGCTTCCCTTGCCTGTCTACAGCTGTTCAGTAAGGTTCCCTGGTTCCTGGTGGCCTGAAGTCACCCCCGCCCCACCTCCCGCTGCCCACGGCACGATAAAAGGAGAAGCAAAACTCAAAACTCAAGGACTTAGCCGCCTCCGCCAGCTGCAGGTGAGACCTTGAGGTAAAGGATCTGAAAATAAGGTTCAATTTGCTTAAGTCTCGTTTTGACAGGATTTCTCAGGCCTTCCCCTGCATCCCTAACATGGTGTGAAGCGTCGGCTGCTGGGGAACTGCCCACTGGGGTGTCCCAGGTGCAGCCGCGCCCCACCCTCTGCCAATGGTCAGGAGCCTCTACCCCAGGAGCGTGAAAGGGGGTAGGAGCAGGGAGGGGCAGGCCTGGGTCTCTACCCTGGGAGCGTGGATGGAGGGCGGGGGGTGCGGGCCTCTACCCCTGCAGCAGGGGTGGGGGGGGGTGCAGGTCTCGACCCCGGAGCTCAGAGCTGGGACTGGGGACGGGACCGCCCAGGGGTCCTGCGGGCCACGTTCCCCCACTGTTTCCCTGGTTATTCTGCGTGAGTGCAGACACCTTCCGTCACTGTGGGGAGGCTGCGTGAGGGACCGGTTCACACCCAGCGGGGCTGGCTCTCCAAATCACCGCGCACACCCCGCGCCCCCTCCTGTCTGTTCTGTGCTGGGCCGCAGACCGTTCACCTTCGCCTTCTGCCTCAGTGGCAGTCGGAACCCCGGCCCTGAGGCCGCAGTCCGGGTGGGTGCTTGTCAGGAGCTCGGATTCGGGACCGGATGGGCGCGGGCGGGTATTCCCCCCCAGAAAGGGGCATGAAGGCCCCTGCGGAGTGCGGTCCCGGGGTGGCGGTTCCTCTAAAGGACCAGGCCTGCACGCGGTCAGGCAGCGGGGCCGTCTCCACCGGGCACGGTTGCCCAAGTTGGTACATTTCAGAAAAGGACACCCCATTAAATCTGATTTCAGATAAGCAATTTTTAAAAAAGTATAACCATGTCCCATGCGATGTATGGGATATACTTATACCAAAGAATTATTCATTCTCTGAAATTGAAATTGACCTGTCAACCCCAACAGAGAGACTAAGGTGCTTATCGTGTTTGCTGCTTCGTTTGGGATTGGGAACTGCGGGAGACAGGGCCGGCTGAGAGGAACATGGGCCAAAGCCAGAGAAGGATCTAGAACACAGAGACCTGGAAAGGGCAATGGCCTCCAGGTCTGGTTGGCCACCTTCTGCTCTTAGGCCAGCAGCAAACACACCCTAGAAACCTGATTGGAGCCTGAGGTCAGTGGACCCCCATCTCCCTGTCACCCCCATCTCCTATTTCCAATCCGCTCCTCCTCCCCCAGCTCCCGCTGGTCTGGCCACCAGGCCACACTTCCCTGAGCCAGAGGGACCGGAGGAGGGCCATGGAAGGAACGAGACTAAGGTGGTTAGGCAGGAGTAAAGCTAGCTCTGTGTTGGCTGTTCTCCAGGAAACCAGCAGCAGGACACACCCCAGAGATGATTTAACCTGCATGGCCAGACTGGCCGAGTTAACCATCCCTCCGTTGGCCATGTGACCGCTCCAGTCCTGTGGCTACTAGTAGGGCACTCACCCCACCAACATTTCCTCATCTTCTCCGTCCATCCCACAAGCAAGCTCCAGCTCACTGGTCTTCTGCCCTCACTCTCTCCCGTGACTGCCTCTCTCCCTCCTCCGCCTCCCCCATCAGTCCTGCACAGCCACCTCCGATCTCAGACTCGGGGTCCCCAGGCCCCAGCGCTTGGCTCACTTGAACTGCAGTGGCCTCCTCCCCACCCCACATCTACCCCAGCTCTACTTCCCATAAAAGCAGGTCTCATCTCGCCACTACCCTGCTGCAAATCCCTCCTTTGCATCTGAGGCCAAGTCCCAGCCCTCAGGGACAGAAAAGCAGGACAAACCAGGGTGCCTGAATAAAGCCTCTTCAGTCACCCAGGAGAAACTTACTCATCCCAGGTGAGGGGGCGGGGAAGCTTGCTCCCGGGAGGGTGGAGAGGTCCAGGCTGGAGAGGGCCAGGCTGCTTGGCCACCTCACATCCGCTGGGGGGGAAGGGGGAGCACAGTGGCGCAGTCTGGGGTGGGGGCCAGACCCCAGTCCGTGTACACACTGTCCTCTGCGTTTCTATCTTAGATGCTCAGCCTCATTCATAATATAGGAAATGCACATTAAAACTACAAGGTACCATTTTTCACCTATCAGGTTGGCAAAACAAAAAACCACAAAAGTGAACTCGGGCCAGCCCAAGTGTCTGAAAACAGGCAGCCCCACATGTTGCTAGTGGGGAAGTTACGGGGGCAGGCCCTTTGAAGGGCAAATGGTGATAGCGATCAAAAAATTAAATCAACCAACTCTGTCCAGTTCCAATTCCAAATTCCAGAAATTTACCCCACAGGGATACAGGTGCCCAACAACATACGCGGTATGCACAAGGTCTTCACGGAACCATTGTTCTCAAGTTCGGATCCTGACGAGGAGGCTAGCTGAATAAATTGTGCTCCAGTCGTACAAGTAAACATGTATTATTAAAAAGAACGAGGCGGGGAGGTACCAAAATGAACTGATAGAATCAAGATTTGTTACGTGCAAAACCAAAGCACAGAGCAATGGGTACAGCACACAAATTTTGTGCTTTATTTCTTTTTCTAGATCTTATTTATGTATTTATTAGAGAGAGAGGAAGAGAGCACACGTGGGGGGTGAGGGGGGCAGAGGGAGATGGAGAAGCAGACTCCCCGCTGAGTAGGGGCCCGAGGACGTGGACCCTGAGATCGTGAGCTGAGCTGAAGGCAGACACTTCACTTACTGAGCCATCCCGGTGCCCCCAGAGTTTGTGCTTTTAAAAAAGTAAGTGGCAGTGCCTCCTGGGTCAGCGTAGCCATGGCGGCCTGAGTCCTTTCTGCTCGTGTCCGCCAGCTGCCTGTGGCCTCGAGCAGTTGCCCCGGGTCCCCATGCTGGCCGCTCGGGGTCACCCCGTCGTGCCCCGCGGGGGCAGGACTAGGCCTGGGGCTCCGTGGCCAGCCTCGGCCCTCCCGCAGTCTCCAGGCACACAGTGGTACCGCCAGGATAGTGATGCAGCCCCTTTGACATTAGAGGGAATCATGACCGTGTTCTTTATGTCCCGAAACCCTATGTCGGGACTGACCCAGAAAAGCGCTCGGTAAATTCCCACTTTATGAAAGACCTGGGCTTAGACAGTTTAGACCAAGCAGAGATGGTCATGGCCGTGGAGGACGAATCTGGGTTCGAAATTGGTGAGACACAGGCAGAGAAGTGAATGTGTCCACAGGAAATTGTAGATGACATTGTAGATAAGAAGGACGTATATGAATAAAATACCAGACCCCCTTTTTCACTGAGAGAAGAGTCGGAAGATGATGGCGAGTGTCTGGCGGTGAGAACGCGTTCTGGCCTTACGACAGCCTTTGACAGTCACTCTGTTTCGACTTGTATTTAAATTGTCTGCTTTTCCCTTTGAAAATAAATCTATAAAACCAAAAAAATACATACATAAATTTAAAAAATTTAAAAAGGAACTGTCCGAGTTGGTCAAACAAAGTAACTGTTTGCTATGCATCAAACATCCCTGGAGGGTTAAGTAAGAAACAGCCCGCGTCCTCGGGGGTGCTGAGAGAGCAGTGGGGAAAGAGTTCCTTCTCTGTGCCTTTTGAATTCTGTGAAATTCTATCAAATCAGCTGAAATATTAGAATTTCGTATTTCACATAAGTGTGTCACATACGTGTGCGGAGGTCACTTTTTGATCGCAGCGCTCGGTGGAGGAAGGTGATGAGTGTATAAAATAGGGGGTAGGCCCGTCTCCTCCAGACCTCAGGTTCCCATCCATACCGCAGGCGTTTGGGACCAGAAGATGAATCCCGCAGTATTCCTAAATCTGACAGCTGAGCAACTGAGTCGGGACTGGGGGACGGGACAAAACGGCCTTGAGGAGACCCAGATGCAGCGCCTGTCACCCGAGGGACAGGGCACTCCCCTGTCTCCTGAGCAGGTGACCCACTGCATTCCTGGCCACTCCCTGCAGATGTCCGTTCCCCAGGTCTGGGCAGCGTCTGCCCTCCCGCCACCTCTCTGCCCACCTGCCTCTCCCACGAGGCCCTGGGCCGGCCCGGGGGCGGAGCTAAAGACAGCAGCCCAGCGGGTTCTGTGGGGCAGAGGGAAGGTGCTTATTTCCCCTTTGAGGTCCTGGCCTCCCTCTGGCTCCCTCCCTGAAGGATTAGGCTCTGCCTCCTTCACAGGTCGGCCCTGGGCCTGCTTCTCCCTCAGCCATTCACAGGAGGCAGCTCTCCGGACCCACCCAGATCCTTCCTTTAACAGACTGGGTCCTTCCTTTAACAGACCGAGGATGTCTGTTCGGGAAGCTGGGAGGCCTGAGGTGCTCGGTGCAGGGAGCCTCCCTGGGAGGCAGGGGGAAGAAACCTGAGCTTCAGAGCACGCTCACAGGCCCCACCTCCCTCCAAAGGCCCCTGCCAGGGCCGGCCCTGGGCTTTGCTTCTCCTTTATTGATGGTAACCAGAGGGAGAGAGCAACAAAAATTGGAGGAGTCAAAGCCAGACATGTTTCCTGCCCGCATTCTCTCTCCTTTCTGCCTGGTTTTAGAATCAGAGGACCTGTGTTTCTGTCCTGGGTCGGCCCTGGCTCCCTGGCAAAGGCACTCTCCAGGGGCTTGAGTGGGCTGCACACTCCCAGGTGACCCAGGGGTTTCTGATGCGGGTGAGTCTGCTCCCAGAAGCCAGGGGTTGGAAGGGAGCAAGGAGGCAGCTGGGAAGTTGTCTTGGCATATAGAGCGTGGGTTTTCAAGAGATACTGGGTGACTACAACATTAACCAGGTCCACCATAAACCCTCTTCGGGAGAAATGATTATCAATTTACAGTTGAGGAAACTGAGGCTCAAAGAAACTGAACCACTTAACCTGTGGTTAGCCAGCTGAGCCTCCCCCTGGAGCTGTGACTTCCTGTGCCCACGGCGTGAGCCAGGGCAGGTGAGAGGGAAGGAGAAGGCGGTGACCCCCTCGCCAGCCCCTGTCCCATTCTGACCCTGCCCTCCCCCCTCACTGGCCCCTGTCCCATTCTGACCCTGCCCTCCCCCCTCACTGGCCCCTGTCCCATTCTGACCCTGCCCTCCCCCCTCACTGGCCCCTGTCCCATTCTGACCCTGCCCTCCCCCCTCACTGGCCCCTGTCCCATTCTGACCCTGCCCTCCCCCCTCACTGGCCCCTGTCCCATTCCGACACTGCCCTCTCTCTGACCCAGCAGGAAAACCCTGAGCTGTCAGAGGCAGGCGAGTCCACAGTGCAAAGTCAGCCCCAGAAGTTACGAGAGGTGAGTCACAGTTCTCTGTCCTGCGACAATGGGACGATCACAGCTTCCTTTTAATCAAAGTGGAACAAGAAAATAAAGAAAATCAGCCTGTATGCCTCCTGATGGAAGTCCCCAATACCACATACGAAGAGGTCTCAGAACAAACTCGAACCCCAACCCCATCAAATCTCTAGACCTGACCACCACTTTAGGGAACACAGAGGGAACGGGAGATCGTGTGAAATGACACCATGAAGACGTGATCGGTGAGATCCAGACCTCAGGAAGTTCTATAGGAACAAATGACCCCATTTCTTCAACAAATAAATTGCAAGGAAAGACAAAAAGAGAGGGAGGGCAGCCTATCGACTAAAGAAGACTTGAGAGACATGTAACCCGTCCAAGAGAGAGACCTTATGCAGAGTTAAATTCAGCCAGCTGTAAGCTAATAGTTTACGGTTCTATTTTATTTTTTAAAGATTTTATTTATTCATTTGACAGAGAGAGAGAGCAGAAGCAGGGGGAGCGGCAGGCAGAGGGAGAAGGAGAAGCAGGCTCCCGGTTGAGCAGGGAGCCCAACGTGGGGCTCGATCCCAGGAACCCGAGATCAGGACCTGAGCCGAAGGCAGATGCTTCACTGACGGAGCCCCCAGGCATCCCAGTAGCCTATGGTTTTAAGTACCAACGATGAAAAACTAAAACTAGTAGTGATGATAGCGAGATAGTTGGGGATATTTGAACACTGACTGACTATCTGGTGATGTTAAGGAACTGTAATTTTTAGATGCCATGATGTTATGCTTACGCGTATAAAAAAGAGTCCTTGCGTTTTGGAGATATTGAAGACTACCGGTGAAATAAGGTATTTGGGTTTTGCCCCTAAGGTGATTTGAGGTGAAGAGGGGAGAGGTAGCTGGGATACAGATGAAATAAATGTTGGCTCTGAGCTGCTGGTGGCCAAACCTGCTGACGGGCTCGTAGAGAGGGGCTCATGATTTGGTTCTGTTTACCTTTGCGCATGTTCGGGATTTTTCCACCGTAAGAAGTTATAAGCCAGCCATGAACTTTGTGGTATGGACAACGGAACCCCCATCTGTGTCCGCTCAATCCTCACCCCCAACTTTAGACATGAAACCCTGTGTCTGCCTGAAAGAGTCAAAACGAAGTGAAAGAAGTCATAAGGTGTGCCCCAAACTTGACCTGTCGTCCCCTTGCCTCCCACGAGGTTCGCGAAGAGGGAGGGAAAAAGGCTTCAGGGTTTGCCGCGAGGCTGGATTATTTTATGGGGTTTGTAAGAGAGAGACTGTTTCTGATGGTGAGTATGAGTCGGATTTCCAAAGGCCTTTGCGGATACTTGGCGACGTGCCCCGTCCTCGTTTGGATTTGTCCACAAGCAAACCCGAGACGAAGATACGAGTGCGAGAGGTTTCTTCTTCCCGCGTTGCAGGAACACCTGCAAAGGAACGGGGGCAGAAAGCAAGGACGAGCGGAAGCCAGGAAAAAGAGCGTCAGGCAGGTGACCTCTGCGGGCCGTGGGGCTCGGTTCTGCGGCCTCTGGCTCTGGCGCAGAACGTGCCCCCCGGGAGTTTTCCCACCTGCCGTGCTGGCCAAGCCGACTCCCGCCAGATAAGCTCCCTGATGGGAGATGCAGGGGTGGCGATGCGGGCCTCACCCCGCAAGCCCGCGGTGGCTTGGAGCGCCCGCAGCCCTTCCTTTAGGAAGAATTACTGTTTGCGCTCTGGTCACATAATCATGTCAAAAGACAACAGCCACAGTGTAGCTCCCCCACGTAGCCAGGCGCGACGATGCCTTTCTCGGACGGCGGGGTCTTCGCATGTGGAGTGTCTGCGGGCCTCTGGCAGAGGTGACCGGCCTGCGCTTGCTGCTACCAGATGCCGCCCGCGGCCCAGAGCCTGCACTGTGCAGGGCGCCCGCTCCGGACCAGTCCCTCGGCGGAGCTGAAGCCCAAATCGCGGATCGGTCAGAAGCTTTTAGGCCTGGTTTTCTTTGGGACTGATAGCCTCTTAAGGCGGAATTTAGGTCCCAGGTTAGGGCAGTGCCGACGGCCTCTCACCTCCGTCGTGGCCTCATTTGCACGCACTGAATGAATGTGCAGGAAGTAAGTGAATGAATGAATGAACGTGGTTGTCTGAAAGGCTACGGGAAGGTTTAACGGCGTCCGGAACATACGTTCCGGGATCTTATGTTCCGAACTGCGTGGGATCATCGTGTATCCGCCTCCTCGGATCCCGTGGAAGTAAATGATTTGTAAAGTGGGTTCTGTTGTCTAGAAATGCTAAACCCCCCATCTACAGCCCTCAGGTTTGAACGTTGAAGAAACCAACTCACAGCTCTTCCTAGTCAACAAACTGTGTTTCCTTTATTCGTGTGTGTGTGTGTGTGTGTGTGTGTGTGTGTGTGTGTGTTTGCCGCTGTAAAGAACGGGCCTTGGCATTCCAGAGAAGGGTTGATTTTGTGTCCATTTTGTGTCTGGGCCGAGGCATCGGGAAGCTCACACCGGAGACAACCCTGTGCTGGGCCTTCAGGGCCCGTGCCCGCAGGGGGTTTCCCAGCGCCTCTGCTGTGCCCAGCCCCGTGCGGTTTCCACCTGTGTTTTCACACTTAATCCACACAGTAATCCCGGGAGCTTGCGTTCCCTTTCCTGAGATGAGAAGACGCAGTTGGCAGGCCAGGAGGATTCCGCAGCCGGCCTCTGGCCTCAGCACAAGTGGGGCTTCTCAGCAGCCAGGGTTCGGCCTGCGCTGCACAGACAGAAGCCTGGAGCCCCAGGGGACACCGCTGCGCCGGGGCTGGGGGGGTGAGCGGCACCCCGCTCCTTGGGCTTCTGTGGTCTGTGCTGACTCCAGGACTCCAGGTGATTTCTCTAGTTTGCATGGGACGGACGTTCCTGCTCACGGCAGTGTCCACAGTACGTCTGTGGACCTGACAGGTGGTATCAAACGCCGGTACCCTGAGCCACGGCCCCCGGCTTCAGTGCCTCGCCTCCCCCCCCCCCCCAGAGCCAGACCCCCAGCCCTCTGTGAGCCACTGGCTTCCGTCATCTGCTCCCAGAGCCGGTCTTTGAGGCAGAAGCCACGCTTTCCTGCCACATCCCCCACAGCAGGCTCATCGCCCAAGGCCCACGTGTGCTGTTAGGCTGTGAAGATGTCCAGGAACCACCAGGCAGTCGGACAAAGGAAGCTTCGGTCAAGAATTCATACTGGGAGACTTACCGAGGGAGGAACGTTTTCCCCATTCACGCATTCATTCATGCAACTCGTGTTTGAGGGGCAAGAACCGGGTATTGTTCCGGGCCTCGGGGGTACGCAATGAACAGTAGGGGGACGTATCTGTGCCCATGGAGCCTTCACTCTTTCTTGTGGTCAACATCCCCAAATGACCGTCAGTTGTAAATAAGAGCGCTTCTTGCAACACACTTAAACAGAAGAGGACTTTACTGAAAATATTTGGTAGCTTGCTGGATGTCTGGCACGGCCAGCTGGTCATGCTGGGAGGCCCCTGATCGGCACGGGGTCTGCTGTCACATAGTGGCCACTGGCCGCGTGAATCCCCGAACCGCGGCCAGGCTGAACTGAGGTGTACTTCATGCACTCAATATGCACTGAATTTCAAAGATTCAGCGTAAAAAAGAATACAAATGATCTCACGGATACTTTTTAATATTGATTACATGTCGAAATAACATTTAGGATATGTGGGGTCACATCAAATATGCTGTAAAAATGATCTCACCTTTTAAAGATTTTTTTAAGTGTGGCTGTTAAACAAGTGAAAATAGTTTCTGTGGCTCGCTCTACATTTCTGTTGCACAGCACTTCTCTAGAACTGGGGAGATGATGCCCATCACGGAGCTGGGATGCTCACAGGCAGGAGGGGGTCCCCTCCGCCACTAGACCTCCATCTGGACAGCAGCTCTGGCCCTACTGCTTCTGAGAGCCTTGCCAGCCCTGCCAACAAAGGGCATCCTGCGAGGCCAATGGCCTCCTAGCTCTGTCTCCTGAGTTCAGGTCTGGTGGGTGGTCAGGTCCAACCTTCGGGCCCTGGCTGCAAAGGAGGTCAGGCAGGCAAGTCCCAGCATCTGCCTTTGGGAGGTGGGAAATCCCCCACATAGAAGAAGTGGGTTCAGAAGATGTGGGGGGCTACCCAGGAAACAAATTCCATTACATGCACCAATAGCTATCTGCAGCAGATCACGGGGTCGTGAAGTCTCCAGTCACAGGACGTGCTCACACAGTGAGAGAACCCGGTCGGGGTACACCTGCGAGGCTCAGTCGAGAGCACTGAGGTCTTGATCAGCTCAGGTCTCGATCTCAGGGTCGTGAGTTTGAGCCCCGCGTTGGGCTCCATGCTGGGCATGGAGCCTACTTTAAATTAGGTCGATCGATCGAGAGATTGATTAATCGATCGATCGATCGATCGATAGATAGACAGAACCTGGTCTGAGGTTCCCCATCAACCTGGAAGAACACTGCCGACAAAACGGCCTCTTCTGATACGGAGGCTGTGTGTGTCTGCGGTAACAGGGGTGTCTGGTGAGTCACGCCCATGCGTGGGCGGCCGTCGGTCTGTCACATCGGCCCCCGGTCATTCCAGCTCCCCATCTTCTCCGTGTCTCCATCTGGGCAAGCGAGCACTGAGCAGGAAAGCCTCACATCGGGGCGCACAGGCACCGCCACACTAGTATCCAACATCACCCTGGCTCCCAGGCCGCCTGGCCATCCAGCCTCCTTGCTTCCCCGGCCAGCTGTCCCTACTGTTCTCTAGGTCTTCAGCTACCGCCACCGCCATCCCCACCTCGGCCACAGCCAAGCACCTGCCTCCTGCCCCAGACCACCGAACCACCCGCTTGCACGTCCGCTCCTTCTTCCCCTGGTGCCAGAGGAAGATGTCGTCTTCCTCCTGCGTAAAGCCCCCTCCACCTGAGCTGCAGGCACACCTCTCCCTCTTCCTGGGCGCCCTGCGCAGCCCGCCCCCCTCCCGTTCGCTCCTTCACGGGCTCCCCGCTGTCGGCCTCCAGCTCGTTCTCAACTCCCCCACCCTAAAAGATAGCACAGCCAAAACCCAACCACAAAAGTGTCTCCGTTGCCCCCATTTCTAGCCACTGCCAGCTGTCTTTCAGCCCCTTGATGGTCATCTTTCTCGAAAAGGCCGGCTGTGGTCAATCACTCTGCACGCTGGCTCCCACCCCCTGCAGCTCCATTATCAGCCCGCCTGCGAGGATCCGTTCCACCTTCCCCGTTGCTAAGGCTGGCAAACACCTGAGACAGGTGAGGCGGGGCAGGCTCTCCGGAGCTAGATCTGAGCGGGCTCTGAGACCCGGGTTCACGTTCCCGGCCACAGCGTGTGTGCTCTGTGAGGACAGCAGCACATCTGAGCTGAGCCTGACTTCCCCGCTGGGTTTCTCTCCGTCCCCTCGGGATCGGGGAGGCCCTGTCCCTGTCCCATGGGACTGTCAGGGTGACAGTGAGGACCCTGGAGGGCCCTGAGATGGGTGGGCTGCTCTGCAGCCTGAAGGAAGTGTGTGGTCCCAGCAAAGAGCTCCTTTGAGAACCCAAAGGCCTTACGCTCAGCACCCTGGGAAGGCACATGGGTTCCATCGTTTTACACGTGGACCTCTTTTCTCTTTCAGAGTCAGACTTCTGGGAAGAGAAGAGACTCCTCTGAACTTTCTAGGGCAAAGACGGTGCAGTCCACTCCTCACCTTGTCCCGCGTCCCTTCCCCTCCTTCCTCGTGCCCCCGCCCCAAGCCTTCTTGGCGGCCTTACACCACCGGCCTCCTCGCGAGTTCTTACTGCTGCCTCCTCTTCCCGTCTCCGTTCGCATGCCACGGCCTCAGAGAAGCCCTCCGTGACCCCCTTAGCTAGGGTCATCTCAGGCAGCCTTTCCTGACACCCCATCGTATTTTCCTCACACGCTTGTTAGCATCTGCAGGGATCTTTTGGTCGACCCGTCTACCGACTGTCAGGCCCACTAGCACGTGAACCCTGTGCAGACACTATTTTATTTTATTTACTTGTTAGATTCCATTTATTTATTTTTGCTAGAGAGAGAGAGAGGGCACACGCAAGGGCACACAGGCGGGGTGGGGGAGGAGCAGAGGGAGCATCTCAAGCAGACTCCACGCTCAGCACACAGCCTGACACAGGGCTCGATCCCATGACCCTGAGGTCATGACCGGAGCCGAGGTCAAGAGTCAGACGCTCCACCGACTGAGTCACCCAACTGCCCCTGTTCCTGCTCTTACGTGAGGGTTTTCTGTGGTGGCCGTTTAATAGGTTGGGGAAGTTCCTGTCTATTCCTCGTTGAGTCAGACTTTATAAAGAGTGCATGTCGAATTCCATCACATGTTTTCTCTGGGCCTTTGTGCTTCTCCCCATCCGGCCCTTAATCTGTTAATGTGGCAAATTGTACTTACTGACTTCTGGTACTAGCCCCACCTTACGCCCCGGATGTATGCATCTCAGACACCATGTACTGTTTTTGTACATGTTGCCCTATTCAATTCCCTAATTTTTTAAGGTTTTCACGATTTACACTGATCTGCAGCTGTCCTTGTGCAGACTGACTTTATCAGGTCTCAGAAGTAAGACTAGGCTGATTTTATTTTATTTATTTATCTTTTATTTTATTTTTTTAAAAGATTTTATTTATTTATTTATTTAACAGAGATAGAGACAGCCAGCGAGAGAGGGAACACAAGCAGGGGGAGTGGGAGAGGAAGAAGCAGGCTCATAGCGGAAGAGCCTGATGTGGGGCTCGATCCCATAACGCCGGGATCACGCCCTGAGCTGAAGGCAGACGCTTAACGACTGCGCCACCCAGGTGCCCCATATGCTGATTTTATAACAAGTACCCTCGGCCCCTTACTTTAGTTTGTATAAGATTAGAATCAATTGATCTTTGAAATTTGGTAAAACATATCAATAAAATCATCTGGGCCTGTGGTTTGCTTAGTAGGAAGACGTTTAACTCCAATCCCACTTGTTTAAAATAGCAATGGGATTATTTAGGCCTTCTGTTACTTCTTTTTTTTGTTGTTGTTTTTTAGGATTTTATTTATTTACTCAACAGAGAGAGAGAGAACATGCATGAGCAGGGGGAGCAGAAGAGGGAGAGGGAAAAGCAGGTTCCCCGCTGAGCAGGGAACCCAGTGCAGGGCTCGATTCCAGGACCCCAGGATCACGACCTGAACTGAAGGCAGACACTCCACCAGCTGAGACCCCCAGGCATCCCTCTCTTGCTACCATTTGAATCCACGTGGTTTTGCTTCTTTTCATTCTTCATTTCATCTGTGCTTTCTCTTTTCTTTTCTTTCTTTCTTTCTTTTTTTTTTTAAGATTTATTTATTTTAGAGAGAGAGGGGAGGACAGGGGGAAAGGGAGAGAGAGAATACCAAGCAGACACTGAGCGCTGAGCCCCATGCAGGGCTCGATCCCACAGCCCTGAGAACATGACCTGAGCCGAAACCAGGAGTCGGACGCTCAACTGACTGAGCCGCCCAGGGATCCCAGTGCTTTCTCTTTTCTTGATCAGGTTTGCCAGAGTCTTGTTAATGTTGTCAGCACTGTTTTTTGGCCTTGTTATTTCTCTTTACTGGTTTTCTCTACTGGTTCCATTCTCTGTCTCACACTCTTGTTTCTGTTATTTTCTGATTTCTTTGGGTATATTATTTTATTACAGCTTTACTAAGATACAATTTACATACTGTACAATTGACCCGTGTAAAGTGCACATAACCCGTGGTTGTTATTCATTCACAGAGTTGTACGGCAATCGCCACGATCAATTTTAAGACATTGTCGCCTTTCTAAAAAGAATTCTGTACCCATTAGCTGTTCCTGTCCATACCCACCCTCCAACCCCATCCCTAGGCAGCAACTCATTTACTTTCTGTCTCTATGGATTCGCCTATCCTGGGCATTTCGTATAAATGGAATCGTATAATTGTGGCCTTTTGTGTCTGGCTCCTCTTTACCACCCTCTGCCAGGTATACAAATCCAAATTTAATAAGCATCAGCCTAAAGTAATTTTGAAAGATTATCCTGTTATTAATTTAATAGCATCGACTTATTCATTCAGTAGGTATCTACTGGCCCTACGATGCAGCATCATTGCATGAAGTTCTCAGAACAGAGAAGAACACGGCCATCACAAAGCTTACAGACGAGTGGAAAGAAAAAACAACACAATACTGCACGATACGTGCTGGGAAAGGAGATGTAATACACGCTGGAAATAGGAAACAGAGAAGTAAGAGTACTTTTGAGATTGAGAAAGGTTTCCTGGAGGAAATTGCTTCCTCCGCCGATGATGTGAAAGATGAATTAGTAGGAGTTCTCCAGCAGCTTCGCAGTAAAGAATGTTCTGGCCACTGCAACAGCAAAGGGAAAGACCCAGGGGTGTAAAAAACCAAAAAACAGAACAGAAACCCTTGACCTTTTGGAGGAAGGAGAAAAGTGCTGTCAGGGGCAGAGAGTGTTCACAAGAGGCCCAGGATGAGAGGTTCAGGATGAAGCTGGAGCCCCAGGGAAGAACAGACCATCTCTGGGGGCTTCGATTATATCCTCAAACAGTTGGGGCCACTGTGAGTTTTCAGTCAAAGTGAGACAATAGCCGGTTTGCATTTTGAATGTTTCTCTGTGGCTGCAGAGAATAGATGAGGGGAGACAGGGTCAAGGCCAGTGGCCAGGAGACCCTCATGGAGGTTATGGCAGTGGCCACAGCCTTGGATCAAGAAGTGTCCACAGGAACGGAAACGAGGGAACATTTAGGCCTTGGTGATCGGTCAGCTGAAGGGGGGGGCAGCAAGGCTGAGCCTCCTCTTTCTGAGCCAGGTGAGTGGGCACCATTGCTTGTGACAGAGCAGGTCTGGGGAGGAGGCACTGAGCTTCGATCGGGCTGCTGGGAGGTGCTCCTGCGTGCTCCTCCACCCCTGGCCTCATGTGACGACTGTGTTCTTAGCCCTCTCAAGGGATGGCTGTTTCACTGACACTCCCCCTGTCTCCGAGTCGGCAGGCCTAGCCTCTGCTGTTCCCACTGTGGCTTTCCAGACGTTTCTCCTTCCCTTTCCCTGAACCCTAGGCTCTTCTGAGGTCAATGCCATCTGGTGGGTCCACGGATCACCCCTTCACTGCCAGTCCTGACGGATTAATTCACCAAAGACTTTGACTCCTGCCTCACAGCCTTCCTCCCCATCCTTCTGCAGCCCTTGTCCTTGGGGACTTCATTACCCATGGGAATGACTTACCCAGTACTTTGACTGCCTCCCACCTCCCACCAGCCAGCCTGTGCCACATTCACGTGACACGGCCTCAGCACCATAAACAGATCACAACCGAACTCTGGATTCCAAGCCACCCACCCTGACCAGCATTTCCCATCCTCCCAGCTCGTTTGGTTTAGTGACCGCACCACACAATTCTTCAACCTCATCGAGACCCTATTATTTTTATCACTTTCCCACTACCCATCAGCTCCTTCCAGTTTTCATATCCTTCTCTACTCTCTTCACACACCCTCAACAAACTCGCAGGTCTCCGTCCTCTCCACTTACTGACCCACGCACCCAGCAATCATCCTTCTCCACATGCATCTGAGCAGCTGAACATCATCGGAAAGAAAATACCACCTAACTGGATCTACGGGCTCCATTTTCAGTTCATGACCACAAAACCACATGTCAGCCCTCGGCACAGAGACCCGTGGCCTCGCATCTGGTTCAGCCTTAGCCCACGGTGCTCGGCGCGCTCTACCAAGCTTCCGCCATCAGGGCGAGCGATGGGTGTCCAGGTTCAGGATTCAGTGCACACTTCTCAGCCCACATCCTTCTCCGCAGCATGTGGCAGCTGACCATTCCCTCCTCCTGGGCACATGTCCCCCCATCTCAGGTCCTCTCCTTTTGTCCCCTTTCTCAGCCTCTGCTGCCGGTTCCTCCTCTACCTGACCTCAGATGGCTGGGAGCTCAGATGTCTGGGCTCATTTTTAGGCTTAAGAAAAAAAAATCTTATCACACTTTCTCCCTAGGAAGCCTATGCTGCTGTCTCCAAATGTGTGTCTGTAGCTTTGGCCTCTTCTCTCTCTTCTTTGCTCTCCAGGTGTGGGTATGTGTCTGCTAATTCAACATCCCTGCTTGCATGTCTAACAAACAGCTAAAAAAGAAGTCATCCAAATAGATACCCCCACACCAAAACCTGCTTTCCCTTCCGCCTTTTTCAAACCAACCCAGTTATTCCAGGAGTCATAAACCTAGGAATCATCTTTCCCATTCACCCACATTCAATCTGTCAGCAAGCCCTTCCTATTTTACTTCCAAAATGCTTCTCAAATCTGTTCCCCATCCCCTTTCCCATGCCTGCTTTACCATCCCTGCCCCGTCCTGGTTCAAGTCATCCCATCTTTTGCCTCTTCTTGTGCAGTAGGCTTCTGACTGGTCTTCCAGAAAACTCTTCTCTTCTCTATAAGCACCATGTAAATAAGACCACACCCCTCCCAAGGCTTCCACTGCAACTGAGCTAAGATCCAAACTCTCTGCTGTGCTCAGCTAGGTCCCTTGCAAGATGGTCCCTGCCTGCCTCTCCTTTGCCCCCTCTTCACTGGGCTTCGGTGGGGCCACCCCACCCATGCTGACCTTTCCTGTCTTTGGACAAGCTGACCGCTTACCTACCTCAGGGCCTTAACAGTAGCGGCTCCCTCTGACTGGAATGCTCTTCCCCTAATCCTCAAACGGCATCTCCTATTTGCAGTGCAGAGCTCAGTCCAAATACGTTCTCTAGAGAGAGGACTTCCCTGACCACCTTATCTAGTACAGACCCTTTTCATTGCATTATTCACTCACCCTACTTATTTCCATCATATCACTTATTGTAATCCAATGCTGAGTTGTTTAATCTTTGTTTAGTTTTTTACTGACTGTCCTCTCTTACTTGGTACCATTGTCATGAGAGTAGGGACCTGACCTGATTTGCCTAGTTTATTCCCAGACCTTGTCTTAAAAATCACCTTATTTATTATTTTCATTAAATATTTTATTTATTTATTTATCTTAGAGAGAGAGTACACACAAGTGGGAGGGGGAGAGGGAGAGAATCCTAAGGAGACTCCATGCTGAACGTGGAGCCTGATGCAGGGGCCGATCTTATGACCCTCAGATCATGACCTGAGTGGAAATCAAGAGTTGAATGCCTAACTGACTGAGCCACCCAGGTGCCCCCTATTTTTATTTTTTAAAGATTTATATATTTATTTTAGACAGAGAGAGAGGGAGCAAGCAGGGGTAGGGGCAGAGGGAGAGGGAAAGAATCTCAAGCAGACTCCACACTGAGCACAGAGCCTGACACGGGGCTCGATCTCATGACCTGGAGATCGTGACCTGCGTGGAAATCCAGAGTCAGACACTCAACCAACCGAGCCACCAGGTGCCCCTAAAGCCCACCTTTAGCTTATAGCAGGTGCTCAACAAACACTTGCTAAGTAAATGAACACAAAGTTAGACAGGTGAATGTGTCAATATAAGCCTCCGGTGAAGATCTGCACAGGAGTAAAGAATTTGGAGATTATTATAAAAAATAAATCTAAATAAGAAGGTATGAGAAGGAACTTCCTTAATCTGTTAAAAGGACCTGCAAAAAAAAAAAAAAATCTGCGGCATTAGATTTAATAGTGAAACCTTGAAATAGTCTGTTTAAAAATGGAAGAAGACAAGGGTGCTCACTACCACATCTAGGCAGCTCTGCTGGAAATCCTATCCTGCATAGTGAGGCAACAAAGAGAAACAATGTTTCAAAAGGAGGACATAGAAATGACATTATTTGGACACACATTTTATAGAAAATCAAAATAATCTATAGATAAGTGATTAGAGTTTAGTGAGGTTTCTGGATCAACATACAAATATCAATTGCTTTTTTTTTTAAGATTTTATTTATTTATTTGAGAGAGAGAGAGAGAGAGCAAGAGAGAAAGAGACAGAGAGAGCATGAGCAGGGAGGAGGGGAAGAGGGAGAGGGAGAAACAGGCTCCCTGATGAGCAGGGAGCCTGATGTGGGGCTTGATCCCAGGACCCCGGGATCATGACCTGGGCCAACGGCAGAGGCTTAACCGACTGAGCCACCCAGGCGCCTCTCAATTGCTTTTTAAAATAATTTTTTATATATCAGAAAGATGGAGACTATCTCATTACCCTATGTTCATCTCTGTATGTAAATGAAACAACCATTGTTTCACCACAAAACTCACTATGAGCACACTTAGTTACAAAAAGAGAGCACCCTGTAGACATACCAAGGTGTGTTATCACCATACTTAAAAATACCAGATGTAACAAGAGAATGCTACAAATATCCAAGACACAAACAAACAAACAAACAAAAAACAGGCCACCTACAATGGAACAAGACTCCACAGCATCGCCGGATGCTAGAAGACAACGGATCAATACTTTCATATTTCTGAAGAAAAATCATTTGATTTTAAACATAAAATTTTATACCCAGCTAAGCTGGCATTAAGTTATAAATGTTTAAAACTTTGACATTTTTGGACATAGAAGGACTTAGAAAATTTGCCCCATATATATTGCTCACAATTATGGGAGAATATCCTCCAGCAAAAGGAAGAATTACACTTGAGATCCAGGATGACCTAGGTGGAGCCCAGGAGAGAGGTCAAGAGGAACCCTAGAAGACTTCCCACCCGCAGGCATGGCTCAATGCAACCAGGGCCAGTGAGAGGAGTTTATACAGGCTTCAGGAAGGGAGATTTCTAAGAAAAAGGGCTTAACAGAATACAGTAAAAAGGGGGTGGGATTGGGAAGGGAAGGATATTGATTACAATCAAGATAGTGCAAGGAAAACAAGGTACAATCAGAAACTCTAGGCTGGATAAAAGTCTGTGTAAGGAACAAATACAATTATAAACCATTACAATCAACATTTACAAAGTCACAATAGTGTAAAAACTGTTTATTGCTATAACAGCTATTGATATAAAAACTATTGATTGATATAAATGTAATGGTTTAATGATATTAGGAGAATAAAGGTTAGAAGGTAGCATAAAAGTTAACTCATCTGTTATAGCAAGAATATAGAGGGTCTAAGATGGCCTAAGTCAAGAAAAGTCATTAAAGTATCTTATTTAGAATAAATGGAGGCACCTACCGCAGAAACTGCTGTGAGCGGTAAAGGGGATTGGCCCGGGCAGGCAGGATTTAGGGGTGGGCGAGGCTAACACGAAGAATGCGTGTTTCAGGATAAGCCTTAGGACACTGATCATGAACTATGTGTATTGACTACTTCGATGAAATAAAAAATTTATTCTAAAAGGAGGATTTCTAGTCCAGAAAGGAGGGGTGTTTCCGGACTTTGATTGTTCCGTAGTGGAGCCAAGGAAGCTCCAGGGCCCACAAGGGCTGCGATTTCTTCTAGGAGAGGGCAAACCGAGGCGGGCCGGTAGCACTGCTGAAAACCCGCCTGAGGAGATCCCAGGAGGGGGGCCCGTTGCCGGGGACTTATTTTCTCCTCTAAATGCACAGCCATCTTCGAGCCTTCCTGTGTCCCTCTCTTCCTCAGGGAAACGGAGCCAGCTTTGGGCCTCACGCAGCCGAAGGGGCCGGGCCGCGCTCCCCGCTCGCTGTTCAGGGGAGGGTGAGGACAGGTGTTTCCAGCCCTTCCTCGCCTCTGCCCTCTTCCGGCTGCCGACTTCCCGGAACTCAGAGACCGTAAGCCTTGTGAGGGCAGGAAGCGAGCGGTACTTTTCCGCGTCTTCCGCATACAGCTGCGAAGTCAGCGCCGGTGTCCTGGGTATTTGTGGAAGGAACAGGTGGATCCGAGCCCCCGGGCAGCGGGGGCAGCGGGGGCCGCCCCGCACCTCTGTCCCCAACCCCAGGCACCTTTCTGGGCCGTGTTTGGAACTGTGTGTGCCAGGGTTTGCTCATGTCAACTGCCCTTACTCAGAGATCATCATCTGTGCTCGGTCCGTTCGTACTAGGAGATGCACAACATTTTGTTGATTCCAGGGATCTTTTCGCGCATTCTTTCTGTAAAGTGAATTAGCAGCACACGTGAAGTCGGCTTTGGGGGTTTACTTAAAGTGGGGCACCCCAGTACTGAGCTCGGCTCTAACAACGACTGATTCGCGGCCGCCAGCAAGCAGACATCCACCGCTCCTGTCGGCCCCCGCGCTCCCACACCACCGGCTTCAACCCCGAGGGCGAAGTCCAGCCGCTCCTTGACCTCTTCGTCATGGCGTCCGCGGGGCGTCGGCCAGCGGCGGCCCCGCCCCGGCCTCTGCCGCTCGAGACCTTCCCAAGATGGCGGCGGCGCGGCGGGGGGAGCTGCGCGCAGGGGGCGGGGTTCCGCCGCTGGGGGCGGGGCCGAGCGGCCGAGGGGTCGGGCTTGCGGGCGGGCGAGCCGAGGTGGGCAGCCCCAGCGCGCCTGCGCGGAGCGGCCCTGCGTGCAGTGAGGCAGTGGCGGGGGGAAGGCACCGGCGGGGCCGACGGGCGGGTTGAAGGAGGGAAGCGGGCGAGCGGAGTCCCAGTGCGCGCCGCGGCCGCCCGGCGCCCTCCCCTTCCGGGCGTGAGGCGCTGTGTGGAGTCGAGCCGAGCGGACCCGCGCCGGCAGCGAGGCGCTGCTCCCGCCGCCCCAGCCCGGCCTCCCCCGGCTTCTCCGGCGCTCCCGTCGCGGGGGCCCGCGTTCCTCAGCACACCCGGCTCCAGGCGCCCCCAGAGCCTGCCCCCGGCCCTCCGAAAGCCCCGGCGCCGGCCCGGGCCCTCGGCGGGAGGATGACGGAGCTGCAGTCGGCGCTGCTACTGCGAAGACAGCTGGCAGGTGAGCGCGGGCTGGCGGCGGGGCGCCAGCCGGGCCGGGCCGCAGGCAGCGGCCGCCGCCGCCAAGTCCTCCCTCCTCCCGGGCGGGCGGGCCGCTGGCGAGCCCGGGGCGCCCCTCCGGCCCGGCACTTGGCCGGCGTCGGGAGGGTGTCGGGGGCGGGGACGCGCCCCGCAGCGGGGCCCGGCGCCCGCCCCCTCCCCCACCGCCCGGTGGGACGTTGCGGGGGAGGGGCTGCGGGTCCCGGAGGGGCGGGCCCCGGGGCTCAGGTGCGGCCGGGGAGGGGGGGTGGGCCGCGGGACCCCGGGGGGCCGGGAGGGGCGTCTGGGCCCGCGGGCCGCGGGGGGCTGGGCCGGGGCGGGCGGGGCCGGGCGGCGGGGCCCGGGCGGGCGAGGGGAGGCGGCCCCCCGGCCGGGGAGGGGAGGCGCGCAAAACTTCTGGCCGGCCGCGCGGCGCCGCGGAGTTGGGGCGGATAACAAAAGCGCCGGCCTGGGCGGCCGCGCGGCGCGGCTGTCGGCGAGGCGGGCGGGTGCGGGACGCCGCCGGGCCTGCCTCCGCCTGGCACGGGTCCCGCCGCCCGCCCGCCTCGCCCGCCCGCCCGGGAGGGTGGACGCGGGCCGGGGAGCCGCTCGCGGCCAGCCCCGGGCTTTGTGCTCGGAGCGCCGCGGCCACCCGCGCCGGCCTGCGGAGCCCCGAGGCTGCGGTCCCCGGGCCGGGCCTGGGGCGGCGGCCCGGGCGGCCTCCCCGGAGGTGCCTGCGTCCCCCTCCCCCATTGTCCCGGCCTCCGGCCGTTTGCGGCTTCCAGGTTGACTTTTTAGGGGGTTGGCTCCACTCCGCTAGGACTGTGCGAGCGGGGCATGCGCACTGGGGGCGGACGTGCGCGAAGTGCGCGGGGGGGGGGGGGGCGGGTTGGTGGCTTCACAATGCCGCCCCACGTGCTGCCAGATTTAAAGAGAAATGGGCCGGCGGTGCGCCCGCTGTCCGCCCGGTCCGCCCGGTCCTCACACCCGGAGCCCGAGCCCGGCCTGCAGAGCGCCAGCGCAGGGCAGTGGAGCTCTTGCTTAAATCACCTCTACGGCTTCTTGAGAAAAAGGTTGTCAGGTGCTGTTAGGGATTGTATAATTAGGTTTATTATTAGACCATGAGCAGGCAGGTTTGGACAAGTACGCGAGTTCTGCGTGCTCGTGGGGAGTGACTTCCAGTGGATGGAGAAGTTCTGCTGATGCTTGATAATCCATCACGAATAGCGAGCGTATCGGAAAAGCTGTGAAACGATAACCTTACTGCATCTTGTGTTTGCAGACGCACCTAATTTGTGTATTTTTTTTTCGTTTATTTTGTATTGGAGGAAGGAATTAAGAGTACTTTTGTCTCGCGAAGGCTTCTTTAATATGTTTTTATTATGTGGTGAAGTATCAAACAATATTAGAATACTAAGTAATTATTAGAACAGCATTCAGCTCTTACACGGTGGGAAACATATATTGTAAAAGGTGTAAAAGAAGTTAGGCAGTTACTGGGAAAGTATGACTAATAACAGCGTTAACAGTATTTCAGAAGCAGTTTCTTACTCAGCTCTAGATTTCAATGGCCTCTCGGTTCAGTTTTGCACTTTTTGACAAGATTAATCCCAAATGTTGATAAAATATTTTACAAAGTTCTTCATTCATGGTTGACTTCTTTAAGATTTTATTTTTAATTATTCTCTACACCCCACATGGGACTCAAACCCACAACCCGGAGATCAAGACTCCTGCACGCCCCACTTAGCCAGCCAGGCGCCCCAGTGGTGGACTTTTTGATAAGGCCCATTAAAACATGCTTTAAGCTTAGAGGAGAGAATGTATGGGTGTGTAATTTTTCAAGCCTCATTATGAAGTTACTTAACTGCTGATTAATTTTTCTTGCCTTCTTGGTCAGAAACAATGGACTGTTCTTAATTTCTTAAAGATTTGGTGGATATTAATTAACATGGACAAAATAGTACGCCAAGACAGTGTATTAAGTGAAATGTAAAAATATCTCCTTCCTTGGAAAGACTTGATAACACTCACTAAAATAAAGGGCCCTGTTGTGTGTTAGTAGTACATTGTTTGAGCTTTGTGGTTCTTCAGATACCATTTGAAAACAGGAAAGAATGGTAGACTGTAATCTCCTGAAATCATTTAGAGTGAACTTTGAAAGGCTTAATGATAAATGCTTTAGAAGTCCTGAAATGAATTGAGGAGACAAACATTCTAGCTGCTAGAATTTCAGAAACTTAGAACAGCAGTGGTCCATAGTGGTTAGGTTTATTGAGGCTGACCTTTTAAGGGTTTTCCTTCATTACTCATTACTGGAGGGGAGAATTTATTGTGTGTGTGTGTTTGGTTGGTACCTGGAATGAAGAACCTGGTTCCTCTCAGCGTGGGGCAGAATGGCTCCTTTGGTTGCAGTTTCTCAGACTCAGGACTCCTGACGTTTTGGGCAGATATTGTTGTGGGAGCCTGTACTAATGTTTAGCAGCATTCTTGGCGTCCACCCACCAGATGCCAGTAGTAGCACATCCCTTCAGTTGTGACAGCCAGACCCGTCTCCGCTGCCATTGTCCCCTGAGGGATTAAAACCAACCCAGGTTGAAAAATCACTGGTTTAAGGTTGTTTGGGTAAGACCATTATGGCTGTTGTGAAACAAGTAAGAATACCTAACAGACTCACGAAATCAGATAGGCTGTGTGTTTCTTTGTGGGTATTATTAGACTCTGACTCCTTTGCGGGGTCGGCAGCGGTGCATTATGCTACGCACTGAGAAATCCGACACACCAGATAGTTAAACATGATTTTAGTTTTTGAGAAGGTATTATAAGCACCGGTTAAGAATACAGAGCACAAAATGGTATAGCCTCTCCACTCCCCGAAAGAACCCCAAGTTCTTTTCTTGGAAACAACCATGGTTGATAATTTCCTGTGTGCCGTTTCAGAGAGATTCTTGTATCTCTGTTTATGTGTATGTATATTTCCTGAGGACTAGCCTGTACTGGGCACTGTGCAGACTGCTTTACGTTTGTTATCTCGCTTCAGCCTCCCGATAATGGAGACCGTGGCTTCCAGAGGTCAGAGTCACTTGCTCAGAGTCAAGCTGGAGTGAGTGAATGAGTGAGTGGGACTGCTGTGTTCAAATTGAGGGCCTTCTTACTTTGGAGACTTTGTTGCTTTTATTTATTTACTTGTTATTTTTTTATTTTATTTTTTTTTTTGACTTTGTTGTTTTTAATTGTTATATTGCCTCCCAGGGAGCAGTAATTACCACAAACATGAAATAGTATTTTATAAATTTTAATATTCAGAGTTAATTTATCCAGTAATTACCAGAATGATTATGGAAATCTTAGTAAAACCTATTGTGTAAAATACTACACATTAATATCTAAGTGGTCTTCTTAAGGTAATCATAAAAAGATATTTTAGCCATTGAGCTCAAGGCCAACATTCTCCTGAATCAGGGAATTAAAGTCATAAGCTGAAAGTAGTGCTGAGCTTTTTGGTGTTGGTGATTTAACTATGAGAAAAATTTTGGACTAGTTGGATTTGGAAATATTATTTTTTTAAATTAGGCTCCACACCCATCGTGGAGCCCATTGTGGGTCTTGAACTCATGACCCTGAGATCAAGACCTGAGCTGATATCAAGAGTCGGATGCTTAACGAACTGAGCCACCCAGACACCCCTTGGACTAGTTGGACTTACTCTCCACTCTTACCGTACTAAATTTTATGATATGACAAGCATTTATAAGGAATACGAGGAAGTTTTTGCCTTTTTTCTTTTTTTAAGATCCCTTGAGAGTTTTTTTTTTTTTAAACATTGGTAGCATAGATTTTCAAGAGTTAGGGTCTCGTAGGCACCTGTCATTCCAGAACTAGGAAGAAGAATTTTTTAATATAATAACAGTAAAATAATTGAGCTTCTTTTACTGTAGAAATTTTGATTGTATATTTTTAAGTAATCTGGAAAATTCCCAAATCTTCATCTCCTTGATTACCCATGTAAGTAGGTTGTTGTGATGAGTTAGTTAAGTGTGTTTCTTAGACTTTGTGTGTAATGTGGGGTGGAATCACTTGGGGAAATACAGATTCCTGGTCTCATGTCCAAAGAGTCTACATATCATGATGCCCAAGAAAATCCACTTTCTCAAGGAGTGCTGTGGGTGGCTGTGAAGCTGTGCTGCTGGGGGTTCCCTGAGCTCTTTCCCTGGAGGGTTCCCTGCAGTCGCTGGTTTTGTGCCATGATGTTTCATTAGCAGCCCTGGTGTTGGTAGGATTGTCAGAGAATACGCTTAAAAGGAGGAGTAAGAAAGATTTAGTATTTCTTGGCCTTTCTAGAATATATTGGCACTCTGACATGTAATTGCATTAACAATTTTAAACAAGCAGAAATAGAATAATTGATTATTGACAGGAATTACCCTCGTGGTAGAAGATTCTGGGTGATGAACATAATGTTTTATGTATATACATATGTGTATTTCTTAAGTAGGCTCCATGCCCAGTGTGGAGCCCAGCACGGGCCTTGAACGCACAACCCCAAGATCAAGACATGAGCTGAAGTTGAGTTGGACGCTCCACCAACTGAGCCACCCCGGTGCCCCTTAATAGATTTTTTAAAAAGGTTTTTATTTATGTATTTTAGAGAGAGAGTGCACGCATGCGTGTGTGTGCACTGGAAAGCATGCCTTGGAGCGGGGTGAGGAATGGAGGGAGAGGGAGGAGGAGAGAAGCAGACTCCCCACTAGGGGCGGGTCTTGACAAAACGGTGGACCTCAGGACCCCTGAGATCATGACCTGAGCTTGACCACCTGAGCCACTCAGGCCCCCTGCCCCCCTTAAGAGATGCCGTTAAGATTCTTTTTTTTTTTTTTTTAAAGATTAAAAAACTGTATTTAAGGAATCTCTACACCCAGCATGGGGTTCAAACTGACAGTCCCGAGATCAGGAGTCGTAGGCTCTACCAACTCAGTCAGACAGGTGCCTCTTAACTATATTAATATTCTTAATAGTTGTTAACTCACATGTAAGAAAATGTTTAAAAATATGGAAGTGGAGGGGAAGTCTAGAAGTAAATTCATATTGCATCATACTGCTCTAATTGTTTAACAGTCTAGGAACTGTTATATCCAGAAATAAATTGCTCTCTTATAGGAATAGTGGAGCTGCTACATGTTTACTGAATATGCTGTCAGAAAAAAGCGTAAGCGAAACAAACGCTGTGACTGAGGGAGAGGTGTTGGGTGACGTACTGCCTTCCCCATAGTGGCGGGATCGTATCCCTGGCCTGTGGTGTCACAGAATCTAAGCAGCCTCGTTTTGCAGGGTATACATACGGCACACCATTATGTTGTATGCCTTGAAAGTACACAGTGTTATATGTCAGTTGTGTCACAATGAAACTGGGGGAAAGTGTGTTAATTTTTTTAAAGATTATATTTTTTTTTGAGAGAGAGTAAGCGCGCAAGCAGGGGGAGAGAGGGAGAAGCGGACTCCCCTATGGATCCCAGGACCCCAGGATCATGACACTTAAACTGACTGAGCTACCCCGGTGCCCCAATGGGGGAAAGTCTTAATATTTCAGTGAATAAGTGAATTTTCTTAACATTAGGGAGTAAGTGATTTTTAAGTAATAATTTCTGTCATTCAGTGACTATTTTTGATAATGCAATTTAGTTTTTTATAAACAACAGAAAATTAAATTATTTTCTATAAACTACTTCAGAATGAAACATACTTACATTAGTCTTTTGTAACGGATGATCTCACTTTCTGAAATGCTGCTGAGCATATTAAAAGGTTGAAGTGAATTCTACACTCTGTAGATACTAATATTTCGTATAGTCTACTGCATTTGCTGTAATGTACTACCAGAGTATACAGTTCTGTTACGTAGTTTCTGTGTGAATACACATCGTATTTGGTGATACTTCTGTATGGGATCATGAAATGGAGATGCCTTGATTATTAATAGAGTGGTATCTGGTGTGGGAAACCTGGAAATCGATGGACGATCACTCTATTGCTGCTTTTTCATTAACTTTTCTCAGGTGAAGTATTCGTTTACATTATCAAAATTGAATTTCAGGCCTTGGATTATTTGGTTTTGGGTCCTTAAGTGCAAAGTTGTTTTTGTTTTTGAGGAGGATATACTAATTTTATGGTTAACCGTAGTGTGAATGTGTTCTTGCTTCAAGCAAGTAAATGCCAAGTGTTCTTTTGTTTTAATGGACTCAGTTCCATTCAGGATGGAACTGAGTTTTGCCTTTCTTAATTATTGAGAAATATTTTTGTTAGAATTTGAAACGTGAAATGACCTCCAAGGTTCTGTTTAATGCCATCTTTGATTGGTTTGTAGGAAATAACTTCTCAGAGAAAAAGGCATAGAATATGTGTACGGAGACAGTCTGGCAAGGTAGACATAGTGTCGTTCTATCTGGTTGATGACATTGTTCAGGTAAAGTACAGTTAAGAAAAAGCAAACATTTTGCAAATTAAGGTAATGAACAGATGAGAGGATAAGAATAAAATGCCTCTTTAGGAAATAAGATATACGCACGCTTCTACATAAATTATAAATTTCTCCCCCTAGTGCACAGTAGTATTAGCCTTATTCCAGTAGGTCAGAAATTTTTATCAGTGCTGTTCCCTTGTTAGATTCTGGCACTGAGAAACGGCTGGGGAAAATACCATAATTTTTTGTTGTTGCCGTAGAGGGGCATACCTCTTTTTATGATTTGAAGTTCTAGAAAATATGTGAAAAGTTAATTTTAATAAGAGGAAATTTTCCTCTTATTTATGCTTTCTGTCAGTCTGTGATAACTTAGAAAAGCAGCTGCTCCTTCTCGACTTTTTCTCCAGTGTTCTTGTCCATGTCCCCTTGGTTAGAGGTCTGTTAGAAGTGTGAACAACAGAGAAACCGTTTAAATTTTTACCTGGCAGTAAAAATTCTTAAAGCTGTTTTTGCTTTAATCTTGGAAAGTAAGCATTGCTTTTAAAGAACAGTTAATCACATTTAGGATTTTTTCTAAATGTCCTTTATGTTAGGAGGCACTGTGTGCATTTGCTTTTGAATGTGCTCACAGTTTAGCTGTGTGTGTTGTCATTTTCTCATTCTTAGGTCTGGTGTTTGTCTTAGAGTTTTGGTTTCAAGACAGTGGGGCGCTAGGTGAAGAGCCCGTATGCACAGCATCGAAAGCACGATCGATAAGAGCAGTATTGGTAAACTGGGCATCACCAACATTAAAAGCTGCTGTTTGTGAGACAGATGAAAAGGCAGGCCATCAACTGGAAGAATGTATTTGCACACTAAATATTTGGCAAAGGGTTGATGTAGGATATATACAGAACTCTCAAAACTCAGCAGTAAAGGAAAGCAGTCCTTTTAGAAAATGAGCAAAAGATGTGAACAGACATTCCAGGCAGCACATGAGCAAATGAAAAGATGGTCCGTGTTATAAGACATTAGGGAAATGCATGTTCAAAGCACACTAAGTTGGCACTACATACCTACTAGAATAGCTAAAATTAAAAAAAAGAAAAAAAGACGCACCAAGTGCTGTCCAGTGGATGCGGAGGAACTTGGCGTTTCCTACGTTGTTGGTGGGAATGTGAAATGGTACAGCCTCTGTGCAGAACAGTTTGTAGTGTCTTGTAAGACTGAGCGTGAACTTACCTCATGACCCATCAGGTACACACTGGGGCGTTTACTTCAGAGAAATGAAACTTACGTCCTTGTAAAAACCTGTATGTGAACGGTTACAGTGGCTTTATTAGTAATAGCTAAAAGCTGGAAGACGACCCAGATCGCCCTCCGCGGCTGAATAAACTGTGGTACGTCCATAGCGTGGAGTGTACTTCTCAGCAACGCAGATAAACGCTGCTGATACGCAAAACAACTTGGGTGATCTCAGGGGCCTCACACTGAGTGGAAAAAAGCTCATCTCAAAAGGTTGCACACTGTATGATTCCATTTACATAAAATTCTTTTTATTGTGGTAAAAATACAAAATTGACCATCTCAGCTATTTTTACAGTTCAGTAGTGTTAAGTTGCATTCACATCGTTGTGGAGCAGATCTCCAGAACTTTTTTATCTTGAAAAACTGAAACTGTTTACCCATTGAACAACTGTCCCCTTCCCCTTCCCTCTTGCCCCTCGCTTGTAACCATCATTTTACTTTCTGTTTCTGTGAATTTAATAACTTTGCCTCCTGTCAGTGGAATCATGCAGCATTTGTCTTTTTCTGACTGGCTTATTCACTTGGCGTGATGTCCTAAAGGTTTGTCCATGCTGTGACCCGGGGTCCTTCCTTTTTACAGCCACATCATGTTCTGTCGTGTGTGTCTGCCTCGTGTTGTTGACCCCTTCATCCATAGGTGCACAGCTGGGTCACGTCCACCTCTTGGCTGTCGTGAAGAATGCTGCTATGAACACGGGTGTGCAAATATCTCTTCCAGATCCTGCTTTTGGTTTTTTTGGCTATAAATCCAGAAGTGGGATTGCTGGATCATATGGTAGTTCTGTTGTTGTTGTTGTTTTTTAATGAACTTTATTTTTAGAGCAGTTAGTTTCACAGCAAAATTGAGCAAACACTACAGAGATTTCTCATACACTCTCTGCCCCCACACATGCATAGTCCCCTTCCCCCCATGATCGGCACCGCCCATGGTAGTGCCTGTGTCACAGTTGATGAGCCTACGTTGAGCAGTTCTCTTTTTAATGTTTTTGAGGAACCTCCATAATTTCCCTAGTGGTAACACTATTTTACATTCCCACTGACAGTGCACAAGGGTTCTGAGTTCTCCATGTCCTTGACGGCACTTGTTATTACCTTTCTGTGTGTGTTTGAACTGTAGCCAACCTGATGGGCGTTAGATGGTACAGGTTTGATTTGCATTTCTCTGATTCCTGACGTTGAGCAACTTTTCATGTGCTCATTGGTCCTTCGAATAATCATCTTTGGAGAAATGTCTATTCGAGTCTTTACCCATTTTTTTTTTTTAAGATTTTTTTGTATTTATTTATGTGACAGAGAGACAGCCAGGGAGAGAGGGAACACAAGCAGGGGGAGTGGGAGAGGAAGAAGCAGGCTCCCAGCGGAGGAGCCCGATGTGGGACTCGATCCCGGATCGCCAGGATCACGCCCTGAGCCGAAGGCAGACGCTTAACGACTGCGCTACCCAGGCGCCCCAAGTCTTTACCCATTTTTAACCAGGTTATTTGAATTTTTGTTAAGTTGTTTGAGTTCTTTATGTACTCTGGATATGAGCCCTTTATTAGGTAGTAAATATGATTTGCAAGTATTCTCCCATTCTGTAGGTTTCCTTTTCACTCTGGATTGTGTCCTTTGGTGTACAGAAGTTTTCAGGTTTGGTGCTCCATTTGTCTGTTTTTTTGCTTTTGTGGCCTGTGCTTTTGGGTGTCATACCGAGGAAACCGTTGCCAAGCCTGTGTCGTCAGGTGTTTCTCCTGTGTTCTCTTCTGGTAGTTCTATAGTTTCAGGTCTTATGCTTAGATCTTTTATCCATTTTGAGTTAATTTTTGTACACAGTGTAAGGTAAGGGTCCAACTTCAGTCTTTTGCACATGGGTATCCAGTCTTCTCATCACCGTTTGTTGAAGAGACCGTCCTTTACCACACTGAACGATACCTGTTTAGAGTTCTTGAAATGGCGCAATTATGGAGCTAAAGAATGGATTGCTAGTGGTTTTCAGGGATTAGGGACGATGGTGTGTGGCTGTTGGGTGGGTGGTGGTGGCATGAGGGATCTTTGTGGTAATGGGACAGTTTCGTATCTTGTAGTGGTTACACAAATCTGCAAATGTGATAAAATTGCACAGAGCTGTGGAAACACTGAGTGATGAAATCTATTTAAAGTGTATGGATTGTATCAATGCCGATTTCTTTGGTTTGATCTGTAGTGATGCAGGATGTCGGCACTGGGGAGAAACTGGGTAAACGATATAGGAGGCCTTTCTAAGTACTATTTTTTCTGTTGTCCTATAGATCAGTGCTTCAAAATAAAAAGTTTTTAAAATGTCACTTGTAGTCAAAGCATTTTTATCAATGTTTTTTCCATTTTAAACTTACTATTCATAGTTGCAAGCAACAACATGTAATTGCCACATTAACACTTTCAAGGAACAGGAAGCTGAAAGAGAAATCTAAAGTTTGAGATAGAAATTCCATCTTAATTTTAAATGACCGTTACTTAAACGTCTTGTGCTGCCATTTGGAAAATGGAAGAAAGGTTTACAAGTTGATTTATTGAGCCCTTGTGTGCAGTTGCACTGAGAAATGAAATGCTGGGGGATGCAAAGACAGTGTGGTATTCCTACCCTGAGGTTCTGTGTTTCTTAGAGGTTGATGGACATGTAAACAAAAGTTTGTGAAAGGAAGAGTGATTAATTACAGGGGGGTGGGATACAGTGAGTTCAGGAAGGCTTCCTAGGAAAAGGGCTGTATCTGGATACATCAGAATCAGAATGTGGTTCTCTTAAGAGCGTTAAGTTATATGCTTTTAAGAAATCCTTTTGTTTGTCATGTAAAGAAAATAGTAATTAGAATTAACTGATACCAGGGGCCAAAATTTAAAGTTGACAGATTTAGAGCAGATAGGTGTTTCTGAGAGACAACCAACCCTGTTGACAACGTCCAAGAGAAGAGTCTGAACACAACTTTCAAGGGATGGCAGCAATTTGTAATTTAAAAAAGCTTTAAAGGACCTAAGCCTGCTCACTTCACAGCTATAGAAACTTACTTAAAAGAGAGGAGGGTGGGAAGGAAGCAAATCCTTGAGTGCTTGTCACACGCTTTTCCTGATCCCAGGACTTTCCATCCGTGGTCACATTCAGTTCTCACAGCAGATCTTTGAAGTAAATGTTACCACCTTTTTCAGATAAGGAAATTGAGGTTTATATCTGGTTATTATATCTGGTATCTTCGCCAAGCTAGCCCTGATGGAGCTGGGTGGCAGGAATAGGTCTGTCTGCTGATGAAACCTGAGCCCTTCCCTGAGCAGTGGTTTCTTAAGACTCCTTCGACAATTTAATGAGTTAAAAGACTTTCTCCTGAGAAAAGTGTACACAATTTTGGGTGCAATTTCAGAGCATTCTGATCTCTTGAGTGAAGTTCATTTATATATATGTAATGCTATGTCTTACCATCATTCATTCAGCAAATTTGATAACGTGTTTTGTGTATTGTAAGGATGCCAAACGAATACAGTACTGTTCTTATGTTCCAGGAACTTGTAGAAAATCCCCTAAGAGAGCTGCCTTAAAGTATCGGAGGGGGTCAGGGAATGATTACTTCTGCCTGTCTGGTTCATGTTTGAGGAGTTGGTGGCATTTGCCTTTAAAAGCATATGTAAAATTTGATGACACAGAAACAAGAAAGTATTTAACGTTGAGGAAAAAGAGCAAGCAAGACAGAAGGTTTGTACTGAAAACAATTCAGTGTGGTTGGAGCATATGATAAACTGATCTAGTGGAAAACAGTGTCTGGAAAGGCTGGTATTTGTGGAAAATTTTTAAAATGTTGGAAGTTTTATTCTATTTGAGGAGGGGAGAAGTAATGTGGTCAAAGTGCGTTAGACCAGTGCTTCTCAAATTATCTGTGATTAAAGACCGGCCGTAAGGAAAATTCTAATTCATTATGTAATGATACTAAGAAAAACAATAAAAATGAGTTATTAGAGAAATTAAATTAAAAAGATATAAATTTGAGCCCATACTTTATAACAATAGGTCATATGAAGTGACTATCAAATTGCCGTATGAGCTACTGAATCCTTGCTCTAGCTTCACGTGTTCACAGACCAGTAATGGTTTGGTGGGTTGGCACCTGTTAATGGAGCATATTTTGAGTATCACTGGTGTGGACGGTGCAGAACAACATGGAGACTACGTTGTCTCCATGAGGACGGAGATTTTTATTCCGGTGTAATTAACATACAGTGTTGTATTCGTTTCAGGCATACAGTATAGTGATTCAACAATCCTGTACATTCCTCGGTGCTCATCAGAAGTGTGCTGTTAATCACCAGTGTCTGTTTCCTTATCCCCTCCTGAGCACACAGACTCTTGTTTTTGCCTTTTAACTGACATCACAGATGCCCAGAAGGGTGACTAAACTTAGCAGGCAACCAGTAAATAGGCACTGAGTGGATTAGAACTCCTGGATTTTTCCCCCACCCGGAGAACTTAAGGACAGGTGAACTAAGTCTTTGAAGGTAGAAAGTAAAACAAGATACTTCCATTTAGTAAACATGTAATTCCTTCTATATGCTTGGCCCTAGGGATACATGATACGATCCGACTTCCCTTTCCAGTGGGGAAGGCGAAGTTTTATAGACAAATATTGGTTAAGAATTAGAAGTAGATATTTCACCACATTAGTATAGACATTGTTGCCCTTTTTACAAATATAGCTTTGACCAAATGACTCCTGTTGGAATGCCTTCTTTGTCTCAACGGGGTTCTCATTTCTTCTCTCAAAGCAGTTTCTTTAATGGACAGTTCTATCTACTATGCCTATAGTTTTCCCAACTCTTAATAATTTATAAATTGCTACAAAAATGAAACGTCATGCCTGCCCCCTCCCTCCCAGCTTTTGGCTTTTCTCTAACCCCCCCCCCCTTTTTAAATGTCTTCCAAGATTCTCTCTGGTCCTCCACCTTAGCTGCCTTAGGCTTTCTACCCAGGTGGCTGACCACATTTTCCAGAAGAGGAAACTAGGTTTAGGTTTGACTTATTCACAATAGCAAAGCCAAGACAACTAGATTTCATTAATCTCTGAGCCTGTCTTTAACAGTATTTAAATTAGATCTACATAGAGAATGTAAAAATGAGTTGATTCAATTATCCCTTTTCTACTTAAGTCTTAGGGTGTCTCTGGGGTCCCATGTTCCTTGGATTTTTTTTTTTTTTACTTTTTTGAGGGTGAGTCAAATGCATTTAAAGTAAATCTTAGGTAATCAAGATATTCTAGAGGAAAATGTCATGTATATTTTAAAAGAACTTTACTAATTACAAATGAATGTGATTATTGTAGTTTTGGAAAAGATAAAACATGTGCGATAGAAATACCAGCCATCCCTTTGAAGCTTCTGTTAACATTTGATTATTTTTCTTTTTGTTTTATTTTGCCTTTTTAGTAAACTGAAATTCTGGAAGGAAGGACCTTTAGTGTTAAGAATTTTAGTGAAAAATCATACTCTTTGGAGTTGAGTTCATTGAAGTTCCTTTTATATACTTGATTCTCGTTAAGAAACCCATCCCAAGATCAAGAAGTTGTTTTTCCAAATTCATTTAGCAAGTAAATGGCAGCAATAGGTTTCAAACCCAGGTCACCTTATTACTAAGACTACCGCTTTTTAGTGTAATAGCATGTCGTATGTTAAATTCTGAAAACTTTGTGACTTTCAGAAGGCAAATGACTATTGCTCATGGCCTCACCTGATATTTTGGGTTTGTTTCTCATCTTGTGTGTTGGAGGATTCTAAAACTAAAATGTCTATTTCAAGGCTTATGTAGAGAGGGATGTTACTCTGAAACTTTCTTAATGCTCTTTTACCCTAGGTAAGTAGAGGATAATATATAGATATAGATGTTTATATATGTTTAGCAGTGCATAGCGTGGTTTATATTGTCACCATTAGAAGTCTAGGACTTGAGGATGTGCTGACATCTTTTTTCAGACTGCTGTGAACATTGATGGTGTGGTGGTTCCCCTGGGAGATACTGTATTTTTCAGTGTCTTCTGTGGTTGTTTCCACGTCTCTCCCTCAGGATTATACCCTTGCTGCTGCTTCTACCCTTTGCATTTGCTTGGTGGAAACAGAACAAGCTGTCATCCAGTTTGGTTTATATTTAACTCTTCCAGGTGCAGCAGGGGCCTGGGTGAGAGAGCACTGTGTTTCCTGCTGCTCTCTTCGGGGTCTAAGGCATGTGGGGTGTGGCTGTTGGGGAAGCAGTACCACTGTGATTGGCTTTTTTCTTTCTTTTTTTAAACTTTTAATTTTAGAACATTTTTAGATTTATAGAAAAATTGCAGAGCTAGTACAGAGAGTTCCTGTAGCCTCTGTACCCAGTTCCCCTGTTGCTGACGTCTTACATTAGTAGGGTACGTTTGTTACAGCGGATGAACCAGGACCTCCACATTATTATTAACTGAAGCCCTTCAGTTTTTCATCGATTCGCCTGCTGTCCATCTCTGTTCCAGGAGCCCGTCCAGGACACCACATTGCATCTAGCTGTCATGGCTTCCCCGTCTTCTAGGAAGTAGGCTCCAGCTGTGCGTTTTCTGGTCTCAGAGTTCTCTTGTTTTTCAGGGCTTTTACAGTTTTGAGGAATACTGGTTAGGTATATTGTAGAGTGTCCCTCAAATTGGGTTTGTCTAATGTTTTCTTCATGATTAGACTGGGGTTATGGGTTTTCAGGAAGAATGCTGCAGAGGTGAAGTGCCCTTCTCATCACATCAGACCGGGGGCGCGGGTAGCCGCACGACAGCGTTGTTCGCGTGAGCCTCGGTCACTGGGTTAAGGCAGTGTTGGTCAGGTTTCTCCACTGTAAAGTTACTTTTCCCCCTTGCCTACCCTTTTCTGTGTAAGCTGCTAAGTCCAGCCCACACTTATGTGGGAAGGAGGGTCTAGGCCCCCCGCCTCATGTCGGGGAGAATATTTACTTCACATTATTTGGAATTCTTCTCTAAGGAAGACTTGTCACTTCTCCCCGTTTGTTAATTCAGTCGTGTATTGTGTGTGTGTGTGTGTGTGTGTGTTTAAATTTCAAGTAGGCTCCACACCCAGTGTGGGGCTTGAACTCATGACCCACAGATAAAGAGTCCCAGGCTCTACCGACTGAGCCAGCCAGGCACCCCACAGACTTGTGTATTTTCTTTTCTACTTTGAGTTAAAATCTGTATTAGTCGGGTTCTCCAGAGAAGCGGAACCGATAGGATGGAGATATATGTGTGTATATATGTCTCTGTCTGTATATCATGGTATGTGCGGCTGGCTAGTCCAAAAGCTGCAGGGGCGCCTGGAGGTCTAGGGAAGAGTTGATGTTGCAGTTCGACTCAGAAGGCAGTGTGCCAGCAGAATTTCCTCATAGAGGGAGGTCAGTCTTTACAAAAAATTAAGGCCTTCAACTGACTGGATGAGGCCCATTCACATTCTGGAGGGTAATCCGCTTTACTCAAAGTTTACTGATGTAGAGCTCCTGGGTGTCTCAGTCAGTTGAGAGTCTGCCTTCGGCTCAGGTTGTGGTCCAAGGGTCCTGGGATCGAGTCCCAGTCGGGCTCCCTGCTCAGTGGGGACCTGCTTTTCCCTCTCCCTCTGCTGCTCCTCCCTGTTTGTGCCTTCTCTCTCTCTCTGTCAGATAAATAAATAAAATCTTGAAAAAAAAAGTTTACTGATTTAAATTGTGATCTTGTCTGAAAACTCCCTTCACAAAGATACCTGGAATAATGTTTGATCACATATCTGGGGGTATCGTGGCCTGGCCAAGTTGACACATAAAATGAACTTGTTTCTTTTTTCTTTCTTTCTTTCTTTTTTTTTTTTTTTTTAAAGATTTTATTTATTTATTTGACAGAGAGAGACAGCCAGCGAGAGAGCAGACACAAACAGGGGGAGTGGGAGAGGGAGAAGCAGGCTCCCCACTGAGCAGGGAGCCTGATGAAGGACTGGATCCCAGGACCCTTGGATCACGCCCTGAGCCGAACGCAGACGCTTAATGACTGAGCCACTCAGGCGCCCCAGTGAACTTGTTTCTTATGTGATCTGTTTTGTTCTCACATTGTTCCAGCATTGGTCATTGAGAGTTCTCTCACGTTGCACTTATCTTTTTAATTTTTGAGCACTTCCTTTCTGATGACTCTAGAATGTATCAGACCTGTCTTGTATTTTCTCTAGCCCAGCCCAAGAATCAGCTGTTTTTCCAAGAATGTGAAATGTGGTACCTAGAAACCAAGGTCTGGGCGTTGGAAGTGCTTGTTGCTGCTGGAGGAGGTGGGCCCTCTGTGCACAGAAGCTCACCTGGCCATGTGTGTATCTGCTGCATTTCTGTAGTCCGTCTGGAGCTCTGTCGGGCCACACCTCACTTCCTCCTGGTGTTTCCGACTCAGTACCAGGGTGTCCCTTCTGGCCTTCCCTTCTTGTGTTTCTGTAACTCCCCTCTCTGACGCTGAGAAATGCAGCCCCCACCACTTACTTGAAAGCAGTTCCAGAATTGCTAACTCTGCCGTTGTGGGAAACAGGTTCACAACTCGAGTACAGGGCGCATGCACAGTTCTTGTCCTTATCTTTTCAGTTGAGAGTGAGAACATTGACTTGCGGTGTTATTTAGGTCGCTGCGTTCCCTGCCACTCCGCAGTGAGGTTCTGTCGTGCATTTGGGGTACAGTTAGAGTCACTTGTCATAGTCTTCACTCCATCCTTGTTGGTTTTTGAAATTGATTTTGCATACATCACAGTTCATTCTTTGAGATCGACATTTCCATGGGTTTGACAAGTACATGAAGTCACATATCCACCACTGCAGGACCCTAGGACTGGTTGTATTACCCAAAATTTCCCCATATGTCCCCACTGCAGTCGGTCACTCCCTGCTCCACTGAGCTTGGCAAACGCTGATCTGTTTTCTGTCCCAATAGTTTTGCCTTTTTCAGAATATCATATGCAGCTTTTAGGGTCTGGCTTTTCACTTAGCAGTGTGCATTTAAAAGTCGTCCACGTCGTTGCATGAATCAGTAGCCTACTCCTTTTTACCCCCGAGTTGCGTTCCCTTGTCACCCTTCCACTGTGTACGTTCCTTGGGACCACGGTTTGCCTGTCCAGTCCCACGTGGAAGGGTATCTCGGTGTTTCCAGTTTTTAGTGACTAGGAATGAAGCTGCTGTAAACATTTGTGTACACGTTTTTGTGTGAACGTAAATTTTCAGTTCACTTGGGTAAATACCAAGGAGTATGATTGCTGATTGTATGGTAAGAGACTATGTTTAACTTGATAAGAAACTGCCAAATTGTCCTCTAAAGTCGCTATATCCCACATTTTATTTTTATTTATTTATTTATTTATTTATTTATTTATTTATTTATTTTAAAGATTTTATTTATTTATGTGACAGAGAGACAGCCAGCGAGAGAGGGAACACAGCAGGGGGAGTGGGAGAGGAAGAAGCAGGCTCATAGCAGAGGAGCCCGATGTGGGACTCGATCCCGGTACGCCGGGATCACGCCCTGAGCTGAAGGCAGACGCTTTAACGACTGCGCTACCCAGGCGCCCCATCACATTTTATTTTAAACACGTACCATCTTAATGCTTTGTTCTTAATCTTGATTTTTCACCTAATACAGTGTAGCTTTTTTTTTTTTTTTTTTTTTTGAGAGGGAGACAGTTTGGGGGAGAGGGAGAGAGGGAATCTTTTTTTAAAAGATTGATTTATTTTAGAGAGAGAGCGCACTTGTGTGGGAGAACGTGTGGTGGGGGAGGGGGAGGGCAGAAGGGGAGAGAATCCCAAGCAAACTCTGTGCCCAGGTCTCGAGCCCATGACCCTGAGATCATGACTGGAGCCGAAATCAGGAGTCGGGCACTTAACCAGCTGAGCCACCCAGGCGCCCCTAGTGTAGCTATCTTTATGTATTTGCACATAGAGAACTTATATTGTTCTGTGAAACCCACACAGTATTCCACTGTATGGTTGAAACATAATTCACTTTTTATTAAAACAATTCTTTAAATTATGAAAGTGTTGCACATTCATGACAAAAAATGTAAGTTCTACCGAACAGAATAGAATGAAAATTGTCTCTCGTTCACTCCTCCTTTCTCTGTCTCCAGAAGGGAATTTAGAGTTCATGTGCGTGGTTACCACTATAATTTATATGAAAGATGAAGATTTAATGTAGTAACACTCCTTCCCTAATTCTTACTATCTGTTTGTAGCTCTTCTGCTGATTGTCTTTATTACTGTTAATGATTTGTCAGCCTTACATACGAGTCCCTGCTATGAAAGATAAATCAGCTCACTTACCTTCAGTAATTTTTCTTCTTCCTACAGATTTTGTTAATTATATTATTTTTATATTGTCAGGGTTTATAACATTTGTATTCTGTTTTATAACTGAAATCGTCTTCTGGGCTTATCTAGTCTCAAAAAAGGAAAATCAGGAAGTAGCATTTATATGATTATGTTAATGTATTCACCGTAATACCAAATAATGTTTTTGAATCTAAAAAGGGAGGTATAAACTCTCATCAGTGAACCTTAATTAGAGGAGAATTTGTAAGTCCCCAGTCTTCTTTCCTTCTGCTTCGACTCATTTGTTTGGCCTACTCAGCCCCCATTTCTTTCCTGGCTCATGCTGTACTCATTATAGTATTTCTTACTTTTTTAAAATTTATTTTTTATTTTTTAGAGAGGGAGAGAGGCGTTGGGGGGGGGGGCGTCTCAGGGAGAGCATCTTAAGCTGGCTACACCCCAGTGCAGAGCCTGACGCGGGGCTTGATCTCACAACCCTGAGATCATGACCTGAACTGAAATTGAGTTGGACACTCAACCGACTGAGCCACCCAGGCGCCCCTCGTATTTCTAAATTTTATAAAGAGTGCGTGGGTGGCAAATTGTAAGTCCTCGCATATTGGAAGATGCCTTTATTTTGTCCTAACATTTGATTGACAAGTTTTCTGGGAATTCTGGCTTCAACATCTTTTTCCCACAGAACTGGGCCGTCATTGCTCCATTGTCTGTGGTGTCCAGAACGCCTCGTGAGCACACGGTGAGTGAAGAGGGACTCACGTCAGCCCAATGTTTGTTCTCTGGAGATACTGTTGTTACGTTCTAAAGAGTTTTCTCGGGGCTCCTGGGTGGCTCAGTCATTAAGCGTCTGCCTTCGGCTCAGGGCATGATCCCAGGGTCCTGGGATCGAGCCCCACATCGGGCTCCTCCGCTATGAGCCTGCTTCTTCCTCTCCCACTCCCCCTGCTTGTGTTCCCTCTCTCGCTGTCAAATAAATAAATCTTTTAAAAAATAGTTTTCTTTATACTGAGAGTTATAAAATTTTACCCATGTGTGTGTCTTAAGTATAGCATTTTTCATTCCTTGTTTTAGACTCTCAGTGGCTCTGTTGGGTTGTGGGCTTAGGTCTGTCTTTCGCTCAGAAACGTCCTCCTTTTGCTCTTTTGTCATCTTCTGCGTTCTCCAGCAGAACCCATTCTTTGGAACTTCTAGTCAGGTGTTGGAGCTCCTTAATTTCTTTTCTTTGCCTCTTTATTTTCATATTGTCCATTTTCTATCTTTTGTTAATATATTTTGGAGATTTTCTCTACTTTTCCCCCAGGTTAGTGACTTGGTTTTGCCATTTATTTTGGTCACTTAATTTTTCGCTTGGCAATTGTATTTCTGATTTCCAAGAACTTCTCCCCCCCCCCCCCAAGCTTATTCTTTAAACAGATTTATTGAGGTTTAATTTGCGTCCCGTTAACCCTCCTCGGTGTAGGTATATAATTCTGCGCTTGCAGTACAGAGTTGCAGATCGTCACCGTGTCATGTCCGAGTGTTTCTGCCACCACAGAAAGAAACTTGTGCCTGTGAGTGGTCCCCTTCCCAGCCCCCGTCCGCTGCCGATTGACTTTTTGTCCCCGTGGACTTGCCTTTCTGGACGTTTTGTGTAAACGAGAGAGTACAGTATGTGTTCTCTAGTGTGTACTTCACGGTTGGTCTGTGCTGTAGCATATTACATCTGTTGTTCGAGCATCATTTGCTGAAAGCACTATCCTTTTGCTCTGAATTATCTTCGAACTTTTTTTTTTTTTAAGATTTTATTTATTTATTTGACCGAGATAGAGACAGCCAGCGAGAGAGGGAACACAGCAGGGGGAGTGGGAGAGGAAGAAGCAGACTCCCAGCGGAGGGACCTGATGTGGGATTCGATCCCGGAACGCCGGGATCACGCCCTGAGCCGAAGGCAGACGCTTAACAACTGAGCCAGCGAGGCGCCCCTATCTTTGAACTTTTGTGGAAAATCTGTTGACTGACCTATTGTGCAGATCTCTTTGGAGACTCTGTATTCTGTTACGTTGGTCTTTATGCCTGTCCTTCAGCCACTGTCATAGTTTCTTGAATATTCTTGAAATTATGTGGTGGAAGCCTTCTAACTTTTTTTTACTTTTTAAGGATTGTTTTGGCGTGTTGAGGTCTTTTCAAGTCAGTTCGGTGGTTTCCACAAAAAAGCCTGCTGTGGTTTTGAGTGGAATTACGGTGAACATCTAGATTAGTTTGTGGCGAGTTAACATCTTAACAGTTTGAGTTTTCCATCCTGTGAACGTGGCATAGCTGTCCATTTATTTAGGTCTTTCTACATTTTAGAAAAGTTTGTCGTTTTCTGTGTGTAGATCTTACACCTGCTTTATTTAATGTATCCATCAGTATTTCATGTTTTTTTTTTAATGTTGCTGTAAGTTAAATCATCTAAAATTTTATTTTCCAATTATTCATTGCTTATATATAAAAATAAAACGGGCGCCTGGGTGGCTCAGTTGGTTAAGTGTCCGACTCTTGATTTAGGCTCAGGTCATGATCTTAGGGGGTTCTGAGATCAAGCCCCACGTCAGGCTCTGTGCTGGGTGTGGCACCTACTTAAGATTCTCTCCCCTTCCCTCTTCCGTGTGGTGTCCCCCCACCCAGGCTCTCTTTCTCTCTCTCAAAAAAAAATAGGTTTTTGTATTTTGACCTTGTGTTGTGCAGCCTTGCTAAATGGAGTTAGCTTTCTTATGTTTTCTGTAGAGGTTTCTTGAGCTTTTTTATGTTTTCTGTAGAGGTTTCTTGATATACAGTGGTCTGCAGGTCAGCATGGTTTTACTTCTTCGATTTGTGTGCCTTCTATTTCTTTCTTCCTTTCTTTCTTCCTTTCTTTCTTTCTTTCTTTCTTTCTTTCTTTCTTTCTTTCTTTTCCTTCCTTCCTTCCTTCCTTCCTTCCTTCCTTAATTTATTTGAGAGAGAGAGCATGAGCCAGGAGGAGAGGCAGAAGCAGACTCTCTTCTGAGCAGGGAGCCCGATGCGGTACTGGATTCCAGGACTCTGGGATCATGACCCGAGCCGCAGGCAGACCCTTAACTGACTGAGCCACCCAGCCACCCCTATTTTCTCATTACACTGGCTGTGATCTGCAGTACAGTGTTGCAGGTACAGGTAACGTGGTGATTCCTCCTTGATTTCACCTTTCTGAATCTGGATAGCAGTTGCTGTACTCTGTTCTTGAGCTCTTAGCTCCAGGGCTGGGGGTGGGTCAGTTCTGTATTTCTCTGATGGTCTTCCTGGAGGTACTTTCTCATTCTTAGCCCTTCTGGTAATTTTGTAAGTGCCCAATTCCTCATTGGATTCCTTCTCCTTACAATACCTAATCTATTTCCTGTTTTCTGCCTTGAACTTTGACTGATAACACTTTAATTTACCATTGGGATCATTCTTAGGGCCCATAGGAGACTGTTTCTTTATGGGTCAAGTAATAATTAACATTGGAGTAGAAAAAATGAATGTGTTCTGGCCAGTGTCCTTTTTAGTGGCTCCTCCATGATCTGATACCACTTTTGAGTGAACTACATGGAAGCATTTTCTCTATAGAGAATGGGAAGACAGCCTTATGATGAAGATAGATGATCTAAGAGTGGTTTAAATAAATAACAGTGGTTCTGCCATTTAATTATAAGCTGTTTCTTTCAGTCCCTGGGTGCACTTCTTGCCAAAAGTTTAATTTGGAGAGTACAGCATAAAGTAACTGCTCAAAGTCAGGCATTCTCTGAATGCTTTATTATTTATTTTGAAGTGTTCAGGGTGGCATTTGGATTGAGCTGCCTTGACCATGTTCTCAGCTAGGTACCTGAGCCATATTATGTGAGCTAGAAGTTTGCTCATTTGTGTATCAGAAGGGAGATTATAAAATTTCTAAGGCAGATACAGTTTTCACCAGAGGTAGTCTTGTTCTTCAGGTAAATGTTTGAATGCTGACTTTAAATGCAGTTGACCATTGTACAATGTGGGGGTTAGGGGTGCCCACTCCCTGCACAGTTGAAAGTCTCTGTGTGACTTTTGACTCCCGCAAAACTTAACTAGTAATAGCCTGTTGTTAACTGGAAGCCTTACCAATAATGTAAACAGTCAATTAACACATATTTTATATGTTGTATGTATTACATACTGAATCCTGACAGCAGAGTGCGCTAAAGAAAATCATAAGAGAAAATACATTTACAGAACTGTATTTCTCCACGTCTCCAAAAAAACTTTCCAAATATATTTATTGAAGAAAATCCACCTGTAAGTGGACCTGTGCAGTTCAAACCCGTGTTGTTTAAGGTTTAGCAGTGCTGTCGGGCTTGGGAGACCCTGGAGAAATTGCGTCTTGTAGGAAGTATGTCTGCTGAGCAGGGAAGATAGTCACATTTGTAATTGCCATAAAATGCGAAGATCACACAGCAGGAGGGGTTGGGGAGAACATCACATGGGAGTGATAGCTAAGGGAAGACTGAAGAATGATTGATAGGAATTAGCCAGACCTTTGAAGACGGTCAGGACAAGTGAGAAGCCTGATGAGTCTGGTGATGGCTGGTTTCCCAGAATAGAATGTTAGTTCAGCTTTGAACTAGAAGAGGTCCTGAGTGGTTGGGGGCGATGGTGGCAGTCTGGGAAGAGTGTTAAGCCTTTGTAAGTGACCACTGAGAGGAGTCTGCTCTCCACTGGGGTTCCTCTCCGTTGTCCCCGTGGAGTAGAAGTAACTGCACTCTAGGTACTGAGGCGGTGCGCACAGAGACCGGCTGCTGCCAGTCAGCTCTGCCTGCACTGACCGGAGGCTCTGCGGTCCACCCCTGCTTCTGGAGGTCTTGATGGACACTGTAGTCTGGAAGCCCTTGAAATTGTATTCAAAACGGTGCATTTGGTGAAGGGAAGAGAGGGTCTGTCCCTTTAATTAGATTCCCATGGGGTTTTGGAACCCCCTACCTGCTGATGTCCTCTAACTGCCCCTGACTCCTGGCGTTCCCTTAAGTGCCGCTTCAGACTACAGAAAGCTGCACACCTACCTACATAGAGGGGTCTTGACTGATTTGTACTTTGGATGCCATCACTGCCATCTCCCACCTGGGGAGGTGTGCTGTCAGCAGGAGCCCAGTGACACTTATTTGGGTATTATGAAGATGTTGCATTACACCGTCCTTTTTAAGGGGACCTTCAGGAGTAAATTCATTCTTTTTGCTAGCAATGCAAATAACTATTTAATCATTAAAATAATTTTTTTAACCTTAGTGGTACTTAATTGTGGCTGTCTGATCATATTTCCTTTTTTTTTAAATCAAGATTTTATTTGACAGAGAGTGCAAGTGCATGCACACCCAAGCAGGGGGAGCGGCAGGGAGAGAGAGAGGGAGAAGCAGGCTCCTGGCAGAGCAGGGAGCCCAATGTGGGGCTCGATCCCAGGACCCCTGCATCATGACCTGAGTCGAAGGCAGATGCTTAGCAGACTAAGCCACCCAAGCCCTCCCCCCTTTTTAAGAGATTTTATTTATTTATTTGAGAGAGAGAGAGAGAGGAGCACGGGGAGTCATGCATTTTTTTAAAAAATATTAGAGAAAGAGAGCACGAGGGAGGGGAAGGGCAGAGGCAGAGGGAGAAGACTCCCCACTGAGCAGGGAGCCCAATGTGGGGCTCGATCTCAGGACCCTGGGATCGTGACCTGAGCCGAAGGCGGACACTTGATGGACTAAGCCATCCAGGCGCCCCCGTCATATGCATTTTAAATGGAATTTTATAATGTCCATTGTTTCTGATTCTGTTAAATGTCTTTCATGGATTCTCTTTTTCTCATCTGTTTCTAATTTATTTTGTATTTTGTGTATCTCTATAAAGCATATTCTACTTGGGGGGCAGGATAAGATATTTAAAAACAAACCCCTCTGTGTTCAGATATTTCCTCTTTTGTTACATATTCCTTTTCCTATGTAACACATACTTTTTACTTGGGACTGTTCTTTCCTTTTTCCCATCTCTGTTTAGTAAAATAAGCTCACCCTTTATAAAAGGTAAAGGACCAGTAGTTTAAATGTTTTTGCTGCTTGGACGTCTTCTCCAGCACCCTCATCCTTGCGAAATAGTTTTTCAAGGCCGTTGGCACTGAGAATATGTCTAGATTAGGGCCTGACATATTTTTAGTGAACTTTTACCTTCCCTACTCAGTATTTTCTTTATCCTTAAGGCGTTTATCATTTTGTACTTGGCTATGATTTTTATGTAGGTGTTTGCCCTTGCCCCTTCGTGTGATGTTAACTGGTCAGGCCAAAATAGTATCCTGTTTTGTAATTCCCATTCCCATCCTTTCCCTCCTCAGTCATGTAGAGTCTTTGTAGTGATTCTGCACTTGGCACAATGGTTCCTCGTAGCCAGTGGAAGACTAGATGTGTGTTCAGTTGAACAGTTAAAACAGTAGTGGTGGTGGATTGGCCCATCACTCGTCATGATGGACATTCTGCTGGTTTGCCTCAGGGTTCCTGAACTTGATTGATCAAATTTCAAAAAATAGTCACTTGAAGACATTATTGTATGTACTAAGTTTGTAGGAATCACAGAGATTGAATAACCGTTAGGTTAGTCGATAAAATCAGGATTTAGAAAGTTTTCTATAGTTGGGCAGAAAATTTGCTAAAATAGTAGATAGTAGTTATTTGTCTTTAAAAAAAAATTGCCAGTATGAGGTCAGGGAGACCTAACTTTGCAGTAGGCAGCTTGTGGGAAGGAGACTGTATTGATCACATTTATGTTAGAACGGGCTCTGTTATGTTGTGGTTAAACACACACACACACACACACCCATCCACCCCCAGAAAGTCCCCGTGGCTTAAAATACAAGGGTTTATTTCTCATCGGCTCAGGTTGACAGAGGTCTCTGCTCTCTGAGGTTCTCGCTGATACTGCAGCTACCATCTCAGATGTTGCCAGAGAGAGGTACTGGTGCTTAGAGGCTCTGTGCAACCAGCCGGTACAAGGTCTAGCCAGAAGTCATCGGCTCCGTCTAGTCCCACGGTGCCTCCCCAGCCACAAGGGGGCAAGGAAAGTCCTCTTACCTCTGTGCCCATGACGGTTCCGTCCTGTTCCTAGCCACCGCGCACCTACCTCTGTGCCCATGACGGCTCCGTCCTGTTCCTAGCCACCGCGCAGTCCTTGCCGGACATGTACTGGGCACTCAGTAAATCTGTGTTAGTCGCTGCTAAGTTAAATCTCCATAAGGGTTGTTAGAAAGGGATTTCCTTGCAGATGATGTTAGAACTAGGCAATCTTTTTTTTTTTTTTTTTAAAGAGAGGGAGAGGCGGGGGAGGGGGCAGAAGGAGAGGGAGAGGGAGTTTTTTTTTTTAAGATTTTTAAAAATTTATTTGTCAGAGACAGAGCATGAATGTGCACATGAGCGGGAGGAGGGGTAGAGGTAGAAGCAGGCCCTGTGCTGAGCAAAGAGCCTGATGTGGGACTCGGTCCCAGGACCCTGAGATCATGACCTGAGCCGAAGGCAGACGCTTAACCCACTGAACCACCCAGGTGCCCCAGGAGAGAGAGAATCTTTTTTTTTTTTTTTTTTAAGATTTTATTTATCTATTTGACAGAGAGAGACAGCAAGAGAGGGAACACCAGCAGGGGGAGTGGGAGAGGGAGAAACAGGCTTCCCGCTGAGCAAGGAGCCCATGCGGGGCTCCATGCCTGGACCCTGGGATCACGACCTGAGCTAAGATCACCTCAGGTCACGACCTGAGCTGAAACGGCCACCCAGGCGCCCCTAGGCAGTCTTTATTCTTGAATTTCTGCAGTTTTGTTTGCTTCCTCATGAGTCCCTTTCTTCAGGCATCTTTATTCCTTTTCCCTGTTGATTCCTCCTTTCTTGACTCCTTTTGAAAGCATAAGCTGTGTAGATGAGATGCAGTGTCTTATGTACTGTGAGGAACCATGAAAACTGTTTGACTATCCAGTCGGTATATTTAGGATTATTTTAGTTTAGGTCTGGGTATGATGTTTGTACTTACTGTTAACTATCATTAATATTGGATGTTCACTGGGTTAGTATAAAGAGTGATCACCTGTAAAGCCTTCTTTCAGTAGGTAGAAAATGTACCTTAAGATGAGAATTAACATTCGTCTTCACATTAATGGCAGTAGGTGATACTTGTATTTCAAGGGAAGTATAGTCATTTTTATAAAGAGGATAAATTGTAAGTTGCATAGCAATTCTGAGTACTATATTGTTGAAACGTGAAGAGCAGACTTTACTATCCTGTTAGCAGTCCTAATGTAAAACTAGTTTGAAAAGTGCAGTCTTGAATTATTTAATACTTTGTATTCAAATTATGTGAAATACCATCCTTTTTAAAATTTTTGAATGGTACCCTAGGTTGTTTTCTTAAATATGGTTTGCTGTGTTTTTCCTCCCTGTCTCAATTTGAGTCTCTGGAGTCTGTTCTATTTTTACTCGTGGCTCCTGCATACTGAAGTGGTCTCTGATTTCATGCTCTGCAGATCAACAAGAGATCTCTTGTAGGATGAGAATTGGGTAATAGGTGACTATTAGGGGAGTAAACAGTTCTTAGTAAGTTGGTAAACATTTATTGAGTGTGGTGTTTTCAGTAACAGCGGTTCTTTACCAGATATCTCTTGGTACTATGACTAAAGATAATTCTAGATTAAATGCAGTCGTTGGTTTTCTGCTGTAATTGCTAGAAGTGATTTTTTTTCTGGTGTTGTTGAAGCTCTATATTCTATATGTTTAATTTTTTAACTTTTTTTTAAGGGATCACTGAAACCAATATGTATGAAATATTTACGGATTGTTGGAAATAAGCCAGGACTGTTGAATTTTAAAAAGTCTTGTAGATCAAACCACATCTTCATTATGAAATGAAAGTAAAACAACCCTGTTTAAAATTCAAAGTGAGCAACATTTATTCTTTCCAGGGAAGCAGAATCTGCGTGAGGCTGGGGTTGAACTGTTTGATTATTTGTTAGATTCCCTTTGCGGGACATTGCAGAGAAGACCTAATGACACCTTCTCCCCCTCAGTGATGAGCCTGAAGTTGCTTGTTCGGAGACTGGGGCTTTCTTGCATCTCTGGCCGTCTGGTGCTCTCATTCCACTGGTTCCTTCTGGGTGTCTGGCCCAATAGGACGTCGTATCGGACTTAATTTTGAGTCCATTTACTTTGCAAAACTGATTTAAAATTTTCAGATAATTTTGTTTCCAAGGTGAAGCTTGATCTTTTATTTCTCGGGCACATGAATGCCTATAGTAAAGCAAAGCTTGTTTGAACCGGAGGACATTTCTAAAGGCAGGTAGAATACTTACTTGGCATTTTCCCACACTTGAACTCTTACCACTTTTACTTCTTAAATTCTGGTTTGTCTGTGTATTCAGTTTGCTCTTTGACATTGGTGTGCTCAGCCCTTTAGTCGTTCTTTTAAAGTTATGTCATTTTTTCCCCTGAGTTTTGCCTGCTCCCCACTCCCCCCTTTTTTCCGGGCAGAGAGCCGCACGGGACTTTGTTTGTTGGATAGGCAGTTGGTATTTATGTCAGAGAGAAAGGACAGGAGATTTCAGGAGAAGGGCCCACAGGGTGTGATAACATATTTATTACTGGAACATATTCACTACATGGAGCCAGGGCTCCACAGAGAAATGGCTGATTTGTCTGGGATTGGAAGTGTTCGGAACATCCTGTCTTACATACCGGAAAGCAAGAAAGCTATCAAAGGTCGATGGGCAGGCAACTTTATCACTGGGCAGGGTTCCCATTGGACAGATTGCTCCGTGGGACAGTTTGGGTGGATAAAATGAGTACTAATTATGGATTAAAACACAGTGTGTTAAAATCCATGACTTCATAATACTAAAGCCAATGACAACAGCAACAGCCGTAATAGCAAAACACCTTAACAGTCACCTTGGAAGATGTGGAACCAACACCCTCTAGGGTAAGAGTAAAGAATCAAGTATTCATCTTTCAGGACTTTCCTGGGTAACCCAGTAGTCGATAAAGAGAAGTTTTTGTGTATAATAGTATCCCAGCTAATAAAGAAAGGAAAGAATTAGAATATCTCCATTTCACAGCCTAATGAAATAAAGGCGGTGATCGTTACTGAGTGCAGAAGCTGGTAGGTGGCGGAGTGGTGGCTCTTGCACCTGCAGGTCATCAGTAGAGGGACCAGCTGAGACGTGCTTCCTGGTGTGATGCAGTGGCACCCCCGTGAACTTTTCTTGTAAGAAACCTGATTCTGGGGGTGCCTGGGTGGTTCAGCCATACAGCGTCTGCCTTTGGCTCAGGTCATGATCCCAGGGTCCTGGGATCGAGCCCCGCATCGGGTTCCCTGCTCAGCGGGGAGCCTGCTTCTCCCTCTCCCTCTGCTCCTGTGTTCCCTCTCTTGCTGGCCTCTCTGTCAAATAAATAAATACGATCTTTAAAAAGAAAACAAACCTGATTCTGAATCTGATCAAGCTTTTACATCTGCCAATATAAGGTCCAGAAGAACTTGTTCAAAGACCCCGTGAGAGGATGTACTTGTAAAATCCAGAAGTAAATTCTATAGGACAGGTGTCTTGGTTTCAACCAATAAGTGACAAGAAAAGAAAACAGCTCAGGGAACCTATAAATTAAAGAGACATGCTTATGTGGGGATCTTGTTAGGATGGGTCCTGGTTCTAATCAGCTAACTGTTAATTAGTCTTAAGGAGCAAAAGGGAAATTTGAGCGCTAGATAGGTGGTGCTAACAAATGGTGAATCTCTTAGGGTATGATAACAGTGTGGCTATGTTTTAGAACTTAGGTGGAAACACTGGTAGATGGAAGTATGACATCTGGCGTCCCTTTTGCTCTGCGGCTGCAGCCATGAGAGTGCTCAGGGTTCAGAAGAGGCTTCCCTCCAGTGCCCTGCGCTGTGGCAAAAAGAAGGTCGGGTTGGACCCCATGATGCCAGTGCAACCACCAGTGCCAGCTCGTGCTGGTAGATCCAGAAACTGATCAGCGATGAGCTGATCATCCAGAAGCCCGTGACCGCATTTTCGGCTCCATGCCAGAAACCACTTTGGGCATTGATAAGCGAAATGGTCCTGGAGTGCTCAAATGCCCGAGAAGGTGGCCTGGATGAGGAGGACCAGGGCTCTGTGCCGGCTGCTGAGAAGATACTGTGAATCTGAGAAGACAGGCCCATACCTGGAAGTGAAGGGTAATGTGCTCCAAACAAGCAGATTTCCGTGGGACACATCCACACGCTCAGGGCGGACGAGGCTGCAAGGAGCCTCTGGCTAACCAGGCTGGGGCCTGCAGGCGTAAGACCAAGGGTGCACGTGAGGCTGCAAGGAGCCGCTCCCGGCCAAGAGGGAGGAGATCATGAAGACTTTGTCCAAGAGGAGGCACCAAGAGCTAGAACCCCCCTTTCTTCTGTCTGTACGCAGTGGCCTCAGCGATTACTGCGATCAGTTATTCAATAAAACAAATCTTTATCCCCCCCAAATAAAGTATGACAGCTGGAATTTACTTGGACATCTAGGTTGAGGAGGTAGGGTTGGGGATGTAGGTAGACGAGGTGGGCCACGTGCTGATGGTCGACCTGCATGGTGGGACATGGTACATCATTTTACTGTTCTACTTTTCAGCTGAAAAAATTGCTGAGTTTTAAAAGTCATATGTTGATGTTTTGATCCTATCTGAATTGCATAAAATTCAGTTATGTGTGAGGAAAATTTGTTTTCTCAGTTGTTAAATTTTTTTCTTGAGCTATTTACTCAGACTAAGATGAGTAGAACTTTTTGGTGATGGTATTTATAATTTGAATTATCTGTGAAACTTGAATTCATGCCTTATTTTTTCAAATGTAGGGTTATTTTTAATTTATCATCAATTCCTGCTTGTCTAATGGTATACATTTTACTAGGGTGTACCAAAAACTATAGGAAAAAAATATGGTGTAAATATTCCTGAACTATAGGCTTACGAGAAGATTCAAGAAAAACCATGAGTATTGAATTAAACATGGATATGTTGCACAGTTAAAATGAAAACTTGCCCTATCATTTAAGATAAAAATGAGGTTTGAAAGAAATTTATGTTTCAGGATATTTGTGTTCTCTGTAGTTAAGAGTTTTTTATTTTGTCAACTTCCTAGTTTATTCATGGGTCTCTCTCCTGGTTGGGCTAAGGCCTTTTTTTGATATTAGGATTAAAATTACTTCTGAGACCCATTCCTTTTACTTAGGCATTTTCCTGAGTACTAGGCGAGCTACGTCAAGAACCTTTTTTCGTGTTTTTGACTGGGTGTCCTGGTTGTCAGTTCTTTGAGGTACAAACTGTTAAGTTGTGTGCTGAATGGTAACAGCAGTAACTGGCCGCTCTCGGTTGTTTTCGTGTCCTGCTGCTTATTCCTCATGGGAACGTGCTTTAATGTTGAGGGTAACCTTGGCTCTGTCTTCAGGATACGGAGGGTTTAGCGTTGTTTTAGAAACCAGCGGGGGTACCAGCATGTTTGTTTGCCTCAGTTTTTTCTTTTGGCCAAAAGTCTTTGCTACTTTTTTCCAGAGATGTCCCTGGAGCTTTAGTCTCCAGAGTTTTATCTGCTGCAACTGAGGAGAAATTTACGAGTAATATATTTTTCCCCCCTTCCTGGAGTATAGTGAAATCTCTTACCCTTATACAGGAAAAGAGGGCTTGACCTTCCTTGAAAATTTCATAGCTTTTACGCCATAGGATCATGTAAAAATTATCTTATATAACAATTAAAATGCAGTCGTATCAGATTTAATTCTGTGGCCATTTAACAAATATTTGGGTACCTTTTTCTCTAAGAGTAATACTTAAAATAGCAGAACATAAGAGTCCTGCCGGCACAGCGTTTACATTTAGTGTGGGAAGACAGATAATAAACTAGATGATTAAGTTAAAAATGTGGTGTGTTAGATTGTGATAAAGTGCCCCAGAGAGAAAATAAGGCCCAGGGAGAATGAACAGTTGCGGTCGGTGCTCTCCAGGCCTCTGGACTAAGGGCTGCGCTCTGAGGTGGGAGGACAGTCTGACAGGAGCACGGTGGGAGTGGCGGGATAGTCTTCATAGGTAAGGACTTTGTTCTTACGCTGACGTGAGACAAGCCATTAGAAATGCTTCCGCATTGAGAGTGACATGATCTGGGGTTCCTGGGTGGTGCAGTCGGTTAAGCATCCAACTCTTTCTGCTCAGGTCCTGATCTCAGAGTCCTCGGATCGGAGCCCCACATCAGGGCTCCGCGCTCAGCAGGGAGTCTGCTTTGAGATTCTCTTTCCCTCTGCTCCTGCTCTTGCACATGCTCGCACGCTCTCAAATCTAAAAAGAAAAAAAGAAAAAAAAGAAAGAGTGACATGATCTGACTCCTGTTTGAACAGGATCAGTCTTGGATTGCGATGTGAGAATATGGACTGCAGGGTGACGGGGGCAGAAGTGGGTATGTAGACTGGGTGTGAGGCTTCAGTAGTAGGTCAGACGGATGCCATAATGGCTTGGACCAGGATGGTGGCAATGGAGAGGATAAATGGCTGAATTCTTTTTCTATTTTCTGAACAGAGCTGTCAGGATTTACTGGTGGATCAGATGTTTTTTGGAGTGGTACATGCGTGAGCGAGAATGTTTCAGGAGGCCTTGTTGTTGGTCTGAGCAGCTGAAAGGATTGGACATGGCAGTGAGGTGGAAAGACGGCAGGACCAGGACATTACCAGGAGCTCAGTTTGCCTGTTAGACGTGGATGCAGAGGAGTCATGTAGGCAGCTTATCGTACATGATCAGGAGTTCAGTGAAGAGGGGCGCCTGGGTGGCTCAGTCATTAAGCATCTGCCTTCAGCTCAGGGCGTGATCCTGGCGTTATGGGATCGAGCCCCACATCAGGCTCCTCCGCTATGAGCCAGTTTCTTCCTCTCCCACTCCCCCTGCTTGTGTTCCCTCTCTCGCTGGCTGTCTCTCTCTGTCAGATAAATAACTAAAATCTTAAAAAAAAAAAAAAAAAGTTCAGTGAAAGGTTTGGCTCAGAGATGTAATTGGGAAGTTGTATGTAGATTGTATGTAAACCGTGCGGCTGGATGGAATCAGAGAGAAGAGAGTTACGGAGTAAGTTTTGGGGCACACCACCGTTAAGCAGTCAGAGAAATTAGCAGAAACTAGTGAGGGGGGCAGTTATGAGGAGGAGTGGTTGGAGAGGTAAGTGGAAAACCAGAATATGGTAGCCTGTAAGCCAGCCAAAAAAGTTTCAAGGAGGGAGGAGATGACCTGTGTCAAACAAGAGGTCAGGTAAGATAAGGACTGATAGAGGATCACTAGAGGGGAATGGTGACTGAGAAAGACGGTTTCAGGGGGTATGGTTGGGGGCAAATGCCAGGTCAGTGAGAGCTTGAGAGAATGGGAGGGAGCAGTTGGAGGCATGGATACAGAGGAGTCCTCTTAAAATACCCCACTCCAAAGTTGGGCTGTAAAACGGGAGCAGAAAACTGGGACACTAACTGGAATGTGCTTGGGCGTCATATTTCTCTTTGTGAAGGCTGGAGAAATGATAGCGTGTTTGTTGATGGGATTGAATTCAGTAGGCAGGGGAGCATTGATGACAGAGGGGAAGGTAGGAATTTCTGGAGCAGTGTCTCTGAGTGGGGGAAATGAGATAGGATCGAATTACAGCCCTGTTTGGAAGCCTGAGCTGGGAGCATGGGCGGCTCATCCAAAATACCACAGAGAAGGTGGGCTAATAAAGTGTATGGGCAGAAGTTCAGGGAGCAGGTGGCGCTCTGTAGAGTGTCGTAAATTTCAGTACTTACCTCCTAGGGTTTTTGTGAAGATTGAACAGGTTAATACGTATAAAGGGATCAGAACAGACTGAGCGCTCAGTGTTGACCACGGTCATCATCACTTGTAGACGTAACTGTAAGTGATTTGTATATGAGACTGTTGAGATGGTAGTGTGTGTTTATACAGTTACAGTTACTTACATAACCAGTGTCCTCCAGTCTCTGTGTGGCACTGTGGAAACACTGCCTTTTCACCGGAGCCGTGTGGGTCAGGCTGTAATTTCTGGTTACGCCATGGTTTCCTGCAGAGATGCCACGGGAGATGCTGCTCACACAGCGCATCAACTTGAGCACATCCCGAAAAACAGGATTTCCGTGCCTCGAATCACAGACATTGTCGTTTTATGTTGATGGTTTTGAAGGTGTTTTTTTTTTTTTTTTTAATAAATGAGTGAAAGTTCCTTTAACAAAACTGTAACATTGTGTAGTAGAAAACAGAGTTCTTTTTATACTTCAGTTAGGATAGAAGTAGCAGAGAAATCCACATGTATTCATGTAAATTTTATTTGCAGCCTTGGGGCCAGTTGGGAAGCTGGGAGAGTGGGACCTGGGGATACTTGGGGAACCTGCTTAGACCCATACTGGCTTTAGGTAATACTCCTATCTTGAAAATGAGACAATACTTAAAATCTGTAAGTACGTCGGTGTCGTTTTAGGGCGACATGGGGATGTAAGGGTGAAAAGGGAGATACCCACAGAACTTCTGTCGAGAGACAGTGTTTCTCTGATGGAGGATAAGATCTTGAATCCCAGGGTCTGACTGGGTTGTTGGGTAAGAAGTAATAGGACTGGAGCAGGCGGGTTTGGTACGACAAGACCCAGGAAGGTCAGAACCCTTTAGGGGCTTTTAAATGAGCTGGGAGCGCTGGAAACTGGAGAGAGGACGGTTAAAGAGGACTTGATTTGAATTCAAGGTTGGTAATTGAAAGGAATTTAAAATTTACTGTTTGAAATGCCTTTGGACCTAAGTTATTTTCATATAATTATGTTTTCTGGCACCCCTCATTGATAACTGAGTGTTCACTGTTTGAAAACAGCATTCTGAGATACAAAATAGATGTTTAAACCTAGATCCTACAGTCTGTTTATCAGCTAGGGGAGTAACATTCCGCAAGGAAGGTAAGCGTTGTGATGCTGTGGGTTTTCGTCAGAGGGGGAGACTGACTACCTTTAGTGAGAAGGCTTCATGGAGGAAGTGATGGCGTGGGATGCCTTTGGAAATGGGTGTTTCAGGTACCCGCATCATTGTTGGTAGGAAAGAGTAGTCTCTGCATGTGGTATATATCGTTCAGGTGAAAGTGAAATCCAAATAAATTTTTCAGAGCATGCCCCCTTGCCCCCATGCATGGGTTTCCCCCAGTGAATCGTTTGGAAGTTTGTGGGCAGGTGGGTGGGAAAGAGTAAAGGGTAAGGGGGTGTGAAGCCCAAGTAAGCTCTGGTAGAGTTAGCAACCACATAAAGAAATCATCAGTTTCTGTGATGGTGAAAGGGAATATGCTCGAAAAGCATAGGAACATAAAAATGAAAAAAAGCTATAAGCACAGCAAAACAATGTACTATGTTCTTAGTTTTTACAGTTAAAGTGAATTTTATTAAAAATCGCAACAAAGGCAAAGTCAAATTTTCTTAAAATAACAGTTCTTAAAGTAAATTTCTTACAGATAAATGAGCGCAAGGACCCAGTAGAAAACCAGACAAGGGCAGGAAGTCTATTTATGGAAGATTGCACTCACGGAGGCAGTGTTAAAGCTACGCTGAGGTACTCTTTCCCCCCCACCACGAGCTGTACCATTTAGTGGCGAGGACCCTGCCACTCCTCAGGCCTCCCTGGCGGTGTCCAGCGCTCGCTCCCCATTAGTCCCCCCACTCTTCCGGACAGTCACGTTGTATCCCATGAGGAAAAGCGTCCTTGCACAAAAGAAACCCACAGAAATGGAAAACAATTAGGAGGAAGTGCAACTCAGACAAGGAGAAGAAAACATTTAAAAAAGAAAAAAAATGAAGGTGCTGTTGAATATTCGGTTTGTCAACAGGAACAGAACTCTATGAAAAAGGAAAGGCGTTCTTGGAAGATAAAACTGAAGAAATCTACCAGAGAGTACAACAAATAGGAAACTGTAAAAAAGGAGCACATATTTTTTAGGAAGAGTGAATAAAAGTATTTGTGAATATTGTGTGAATATAATTGATGAGAAGTTTTTTGAAAACTTTGAAGGTGTGGTGCATTAGGCAAAGTTAAGTGGCAATTTTCTCAGTTGTGTCAGTTTTTCTAAACATGGAATGTAAACAAAAGGGTAAAAAGTAAAGTCCAATAATGCCAGCTTGCTGTATATAAAAATGTACCAGTTGGCGTTTCCATCTACTACTTGTTGGCCCATGTCTTTGCCAGTTCTGGTTAAAATTGAGAATCACTTCCCAATCTTAAGATATAAGTGATTTCTTTGTATCTTTAGAAAAAGTTAACATCCGTTTATTGGACATTTGTATTTACTCCTCTGTGCAGATGTTGGGTTTAATCTCTCACTGATTTGTTAGTGCTCTTTACCTGTTCAGGGATTAGCTCTGTTGTGTGTGTTTCTTCCTCAGTTTGTCTTATGGGTTCTTCCCCCCTTTTTAAACCTTTCAGAAATTCAGAGTTGTTTTTTTTTTTTTTTAAGATTTTTTTTATTTGTTTGACAAAGATCGAGACAGCCAGCGAGAGAGGGAACACAAGCAGGGGGAGTGGGAGAGGAAGAAACAGGCTCATAGCAGAGGAGCCTGATGTGGGGCTCGATCCCATAACGCCAGGATCACGCCCTAAGCCGAAGGCAGACGCTTAACCGCTGTGCCACCCAGGCGCCCCAGAAATTCAGAGTTTTTGTGTCATCAAGGTTTGTTCTTTTCATTTGTGGCTTCTCAGTTTTCTTTTTAAGATTTAAGACTTTTCCTAAAGCAAGATCATAAAAATGTTCCCACCCCATCCTCCCATATATTTGTTTGTACTTTTTGGTCTTGTTTTGTACATTTAAATTTTTTGTATTTGGACTTTTTTGTTGTAAGGATTTAGGTGGAGATTGACTTTTTTCATATGATGAACGAGTTATCTTACACCATTTTTGACTAATTCATTTTTTCCCTCTCCTGATTTGAAATGCTGTCATTCATTATATACCAAATTTTCATACAGGTGCCTTTGTCCCTTATCACTTGGGTAGTTCATTTTTGAAGTTTTGATTAAAAAGAAAAGTCACCTTTTTCTGTCTGTAAGCTTTTAGGATTTGGTGTTCTGAAAAAAAAATTTTTTTTTTTTAATGTGTCTTAGTATGAGCTTTTGCATTAAATGTCTTGGGCACTTTGAAGGCACTGCTATAAACTTAGGTCTTGCAATTCTCACAAAATTGTGTGTGTGTGTGTGTCCCCTTTTCTATTTCCTGTGTTACCTCTTTCTGGAACTTCTGTTAATAAGGTTAGATTTGTTGGTTAGTGTGGGAAGGTTAAGCAGGAGAGGAATGGGAGATGAGGTCAGACAGCTGAAGAGGAAGGTGTGTGCGAGGTTCTCTTGGACATTGTGGGCCCTGGTGACTTGGGCTGGGACTCGGGTGGGGAGCCGTGGGGGGTTTCATTCAGCAGGGGAGACGCCATCTGACGCTTACTTGAACAGTTCCATTCTGACGCAAAAACTGCACCTCTCAGTCTTACTGAAGATGTACTTAGAGTAGTAGTTAGAACACACTTTTTCCGCGGCTAGAAAAGTTTGCCCCCAAATACTTAAAAATTCAAATGGTGTAATAGCTATACTTTTTTTTAGATCAGACTTCAAATATTTGTGCGTGTGTGGTTTAAGTAAGTAGATTTTTAGTGCAGTGTTTTATTCTTGAATAGCTTATCAGTTAATGTTGGACTATATGTTTAACATTTATTTTAATAAGTTTAAATTTTGTTGACATTAACCCTTTTTGCATTGAGATTATTTTTACAAATTTAAAAACTGTTAAAAATAGTGAACACTGTTTAAAGAGCAAATGTTAATACTGGTCTTCAGATGTTAAGGAGGGAGTACTGGCGTCCGTTTGCTCAAGGATCGTACTCACCGGAATCACCTTGGTAAATTCCATCCACCGCCACGCCCTCCCTCTTCCCCCAAACCCACGGTTTTGATGGAGTGAGTGACATTGAATTTATAGATTAATTAGGGAGATTTGACATCTTTGTGATACTGAGTTATCTTTCCAAGAACAAAATCTGAGTTCCTACATATTCATGTCTTTAGTGGGCATTTTATTTATTTATTTTTAAAGCATGTTCTTATTCCATCAGACTTCAGTTGCTCCTGGGGACAGGTCATTTTTCAGTGTATTTTTTGATTAATTAGTATTTATGTTTATAAGAAACCTCTTAATTCGTTTAATTTTTTAAGTGACCACTTTGTTAATAGTTTTTATTTGGTTTGGGCAGTTTTCCTAACTGTACAGGAATCATATTCAGATCTCTTTATATTTTTAACCTGTGTCCATTGTCCAGTTGTTCTAAAACAGTTAAATATTTATATTGTTTTTTATTAAGAGTATATTAACCGTGTCATACACTTTTGTTTTATTTTTCTTTCCTCAAGGAGCGTCCATTTTATTATTTGTCTTCATTTCTTGTTTTCCGTGGTAGTTGTCATGGCAGGCGACCTTGTCTTGTCTTGTTACCTGACTTTAATGGGAAATGTGATTTTCACCTTCTTGGCATGACGTGTTAGGCGTGTATACATAATCCTTAAGGAATATATGCATCTTTGCAGCCTAACGTATATTATGTGGTAGGTCTTTCTTAAAGATACTGGTACTATACGTATCTCTATTTTATTGGGATTCTCTTCCATTTAACATCATAAAATAGATCATGTATACTACATGTTATGAAAGAATTTCAGCAACAGTGAAAATGAATGCCTTTTCTCCTTGGACCTTGATGTGATATCTGCTAAAAAGATGGAGCCTTCCTTGAATTTGTGGAAGATTGACACTTTTAAAATTTATTGTCGGGTTGTATTGACTAATGTTTTATTTTAGTAAGAGGTTAAGTGCCCAGTGTCCGAGGCCTCATCATGCGGGTTCCACACCAGCCTCTCTGTCACCGAAGTTCTCTCGGGTTGTCAGTCTCCTCAGCTGTGAAGTGAAGGAGGAGTCTGCAGCTCGTAGGCGGGGAATGGCAGCCAGTCTGTGGGCGCGAGCGCTGCCGTTGCGATGTACTTGCTCCCTTTGTTGGCTGTACCCTTCTCCCTCGTGCTGTCGCCAGTCAAGGGGTCATGCGTGGTGCAGGAAAGAGGGCCTGGAGGACTGTGCTCCAGCAGAGCCGAGCTCTGGCCTCCTCCCGACGGACAGGTTGTCTGTCAGTCTTCTCTACCTGCTGTTCAGTGTTTTGACCCTCCAGCTTGTCGGATTGTTTGGAGACAAAGTGAGTTGGTGTTATATATATTGCTTATCTAGACGGGTGTCTAGAATATAGTAAATGCTAAATGGTAGTGTTTGCTGTTACTTCAGATTTTTGTCAAGGGTATTCTCTCTGCTGTTCGTGCACAGTTGGCTTCATGAAATGGGAAACTTTTTTGGGATATGGTTTAATAAAGTTTAATAACTTGATTCAGTTAAAGTTGAATTTACTGTGAAAATGTCTGGGACTGGTGTCTGGAGTGGTCGGGGAGGTAACTGCCCACATTGCTCTCAACCTTGTGGAGGTCATCGAGGTAGGTGTCTGGTAGAACCAAGTGGGACTAGAGGACACTCTGCCTTTTCCTTGAAAATCGCCTGCTTCATCTGCGTCACAACACTTAGTAGCTTCACATGTACTGGAGACCTCGTCTTCTTCTTCTTCTTTTTTAATTTATTTATTTGACAGAGGAAGACTGTGCGTGCACGAGTAGGGGGAGCAGCAAGGGGAGCTGCAGGCAGAGGGAGAAGCAGACTCCCCGCTGAGCAGGGAGCCCGACGCGGGACTCCATCCCAGGACCCCGGGATCATGAGCTGAAGGCAGACGCTTAACCCACTGAGCCACCCAGGTGCCCCTACTGGAAACTTACGTCATACTTACTTTGGTTTCCTCTGTTTCATCTTACTCCTCCTTTATCCGCCCTAAGTTCACATAATTGTTTTTTAGTCCTGCTAATCGGTTTATCTATTTTTCTTCTGTTTCCTGAGTGACTTTATGTTTCTTTAATGCCTTTATTCTGATTTTTATTTAGCTTAATACATTTAATTTTAATTCTTGACTAAGTCGATAATATTTAGGCTTGCATCTTCTTCTGGGAATAGCTTTATTTGTGTACCAAAAGCTTTTATCTAGGTAGTTTTTATAATTATTACTTACTAGGTTATCTGTATTAATTTTAATTTCCATCTTTTTTTTTTTAATAAGCTCTGTGCCCAGTGTGGGGCTTGAACTCACCATCTTATGAGATCAAGGGTCACGGGCTCTCCCGACTGAGCCAGCCCCGCGCCCCTGGATTCCGTCTTTGAATGGAGTCACTGAGGGAGAGAGCTCATAAATGGTGAGGTCTCCTTCACCAAGTGGAGTGGTTTGATTGCTAAATTTTGAGGTGTCGTGGCCTAAATCAGTGGGATCTGCTCTCATCCTGTCATGTGTTCAGCCATTTTATTATTTTTGTCTTTCGGTCTTTCAGGACTGAGATAGTGATCGCCTTTATGTTTACCCAGTTTCCTTGTATTTGAAGTTTTGGCTCTAAATATATACTCTGAAGGTTTTGTTGTATATTGTTTGATAAACATATCTTCCTTATAGACTTTATCATTGTAAAAAGCGACCCTTTTCTGCCACCTTTCATGTTCTTTCCTTTGAATTGAACTGGTTTTAGGAGCATGTTGATATTTGTATGGTCTACTTTTGTCTTACCTTCATTTCTAACCTCCCAGAGTGTAGTTTTTTATGTTTGTCTCCTGGCGATCCCCTACTATTAGATGAAAGTTAGTCTTTGTGGACCCACGTGAGATGCTTTGTATTCATTGACATTAATGCTGTATGTTTGGTTTTGCTTCTGTAATACTGTTTTCTTCATTGCCTTTTTGCTTGTTTTTTTTTCCTATTTAATATTTTTAAATGAAAACATTTTACTTACTTTTTAAAAGAGTTCTTTATCTTAGAGAGTGAGAGCGTGTGCACGCTTGGGTAGGGGCACGGGCAGAGGGAGAGAGAGAATCTGAAGCAGACTCCCTGCTGAGCATGGAGCCCGGGCTCGGTCCCCGGACTCGATCCCAGGACCCTGGGATCATGACCTGAGCTGAAGGAAGATACTTACCCGACTGAATCACCCAGGCACCCCTCTTTTTCCTCTTTAAAGTACATTGTTTATTTTATTTGCTGTCCCCCATCTCCTTTTGTAAGTTCTGTATCCTGTTTCACTAGGTCTGAGGTACCCTTGATGGTAAGGTGCCTCGTTACTCGATAACCACGATGGTGGTTAAGTGCTGCCGAAGAAACTGGGACGTGCTATTGATGGTGATACACGTGCTGCTTTCGGAGACACTAAAAAGTGAAAAAAATGCATCTCAGTATAGCTGAGATAAGGTGGTTTGTGTATAGTTCTGTGGTTATTACAAAGCTGTAGCTTTAATAGATTAACTTTTGTGTTTATCAAATAGATTTTTGTTTGAGGAGTGCTTGTGTGTTTAGAAATGTCTGTCAGTGGCTTTCACAAGTGAAATGATATTTTGGCTGACTATAGAATTTTTGAGCTACATTACCTTCCCTTAATAATAAACATTATTCTTTTGGCCTCTGGCATCTGGGGTTACTCCAGAGAAATGGAGGGCCAGCCTGACATTTTTCCCCTTTGTAGGTGACCTCCTTCTGCATGGGTATAGGTAGGGTTCTTTGTCCAGTACCTTCATCAGGATACGGCCATCTGGGTGAGATTCCCTGTTACGTTTTCCTGTTACGCGGTAAGCCATTTCCGTCTGTGATCCGAAATACTTTCTTCCACATCTTTCACTGAGCTTTTGCTCTGACACTTCTTTCCTCGGGAAACACCAGTTTTATGCTTGTTCATCTCCCTGTCCTGTCTTCTGTTTTATTATTTTTCTAAGTGCTTCCTTTGTCCTTTTCTGTTGTGTTCTTTGTAGTTGCTTGAGATTATCTTTCGTTTCCTAGCATTGTTTCTTCAATCGCGGGTCTGCTGCTTCCCTCATGTGATGGTTTTCATGCTGCGGTGGCCTCAGCACACCGTCCAGGTATATTTCTTTATGTCTGCGAGCAGCCCTTTCAGTTTGTCTCCTGTATCTCCCTCTTAAAAAAAAAAAAAAAAAAGCCTTTATTACTTCTTGTGGTAAAAACAGGTAAAACCACATTGTTTTTGAGAAGATGGGTAAAACCAGTTACAAAGCAACTAATACCAAAATTTATTCTCCAAGGGCACAAAACAAGTGTTTTAGTAGATTGTTGTATCAAGTCCTGCTGTTAGAGGGCTTTTATTAATGACATGAAATATGGAAACGCCATTATTCACATGTAGGCTTCAAGATGCTTCTTTGTACCCAGTAGAAGTCTGTTTCTGCCGTGTGTGCTTTGTGGGTGAGGGGGAAGTGTTCACAGACCTTTTTTCTCTTTTTTCCTATTAATCATTAAGTCTGTTGATTTTTTCCCCCCACTTAGTGAGTTGTAGACTAGAAAAAAACTCATTGAGATCATGACTGACAGGGTGCCTTCATCCGTGTGGGTCAGAACAGACCTGGCTGTGAACTTGTCCTCTGCCGACTTGCTCTGGTTTTATTCTGAAGAAAGGAAGTGATCAACACTGTGCCCTTTAACCTTCCTTCCAAGTTGAAGGACACAGTAAAACGGTGAATGTGTGAAAATTGTGGTCCCTAAGAATGAGACTCTGGCTGTGGCTTAAAAAAAAGACACAAGACTTGTGTACTTGTAAGTATCTTAGCTGTTTAGGGAATAGGTTCTCCCATGGTTTTGTTTGTTCGTTTTTTTTTTAAGATTTTATTTATTTATTCTACAGAGATAGAGACAGCCAGCGAGAGAGGGAACACAAGCAGGGGGAGTGGGAGAGGAAGAAGCAGGCTCATAGCGGAGGAGCCTGATGTGGGGCTCGATCCCACAACGCCGGGATCACGCCCTGAGCCGAAGGCAGACGCTTAACCGCTGTGCCACCCAGGCGCCCCTGTTCGTTTGTTTTTAAAGATGGCCAGCCCACAAGCTTTCTTCATGTTACTGTGCGTGTTGACAACGTTATCTTAATTATTGTCGTAGACATGCCTTCAGTGTGGCACGTGGTGTATGCCAGCAGCATATTCAGTATTGTGAAAAGCCTGAATTTACTTGAGTCTTAAGTCATAGCTTATCTTTGTAATTAAAATGATCCGTATCTTAAGGGTTCCAAACATAACACGTAAACACACACTTAAGCTGTGCTTGGTTGCCCTTAATGTGGCATCTTCCTAAGATCTATAGATTTTTAACTATTCCATTAACTCGCCAGATAGTTAGAGAAGACCCGCTACGTGCCAAAGACTGTAGCGTGGCACGGATCGGATTGCTGGGCTCCATCAGTAAACACCCATGCCCTTTTCGAGCTGCGTTCTTGCAGGGGGTGGGGGAGGGGCACAGAGTTAAGAGAACGGTGTAGAGGGCTGTGGGCGATATAAAACAGGGAAGGGGGCTGAAATAGGGAGTGTATATGTGTGTGGGGTTGTACTTGAAACTAGGCGGACACCAAGGAATTGAGTTAGGTGAGGGAGAGCAGTTCGCCCAAGCCCAGCGAAGGAGGCGGAAGGTTGGCGAGACATGCTGGCAGGTTCTGAAGGGCCCTGTGGCCGCGACCACCTTGCCGGCCTGACCAGACTCACCCGTGTTAAAAGATCCCGCTGGCTGCCGGGTTGAGAACACACACCGTAAGTGTCACCCACGCACACATGTAAGTGACATTCATGACCAAAATGAAAGCTTGACCAACAGTATCTGTGTTTCATTGTTTCGTTCTGTTAGGGAAAGGTGCTGCTGGCGTCCCCCCAGATCTGTTTCATGACCGCATGACTTGTGGTTGGGAAACGCCTGCTGAATGTGATGTGGCCTCTGATAGGTAGGGCTGTGTGTATTAAGGGAGAGAGGAAGAGAGGGTAACACAAAGAAGGATACAAACTTCAACATTATACACACACTTAGCTTAAAAAATAATTAAATATGAGGTATACCAAAGGCCTAATAATGAAGAGCCCCACCCCCCAGAGGCAGGCAGCTACTTAAAAAAAAACCTTTTTGGTGCAAATTTTGTGGGGCTCTGCATTTCTAAAACGCTAGTAGTGTTTATTTTTGTTTACCAACTTTAGACATTGTTGACTTCTTGCTGTGACAGATGTTTTCAGTCCCACTTCTCACTATTGACCTCCTTCACCAGCCCTGGGCGCTTGTGGAGTGGGCGCGGGCGGCTGGGGAGGGGGTTCTGCCCAGAAGATTAACTACCACCTTCCTGCCGCCCTCCTGCCCTCCCTCCCCTCCCTGGCAGCAGCCCCTCCGGGAGTACCCTGGGCTGCTCCCTGCACTCTGCCTGATCCGTTCCCCTTCTCGCATCCACTTTCCATCTTCAAGAACCATGCGCCGTCTGCCTTGTCTTTCAACAGAATAGTTTTAGTTAGATGGTTATTTTAAAATTTGTTTAGATAAATTTAATTATTAGGAAGGAGAGGAAATGAACACATGGGCTCACACTGGCACTGTGAATGGGAATATAGATTGGAGGTTGGCCACAGTTTTTGTTTTTTAATACGTGCAGTGTGTGTGTATTAGGCATTAGAGATATATTTACAATATTTGATCTTTTTAAAACAAATTTTAAACATTTCCCCATGTCATTAAATGCTCTTTCAATGTACTTTAAGTAGATGCATAGCAGTTTTCCATATTCTGTTACCATAATACTCCCGAAATTTTGACTTTGAGGGTGTTTTTGATTTATAAATTATTTAAATTATATAGCTAATGCTTCTGTGGATTTTCCTTATGAACAATATTTACATGTTTTCTTGGATTACTTTCTCTTAGGAGTGGTCATCATTGCAGCAAAGAAGAGCATTCTTTGAGGTTCATTCTTTCTTTCGGTTTTATGAAATGCAGCTGGCATACAGCGTGGTGTAAGTTTAAAGTGTGCGGCATCATGACGTGTAGTGTAGTGTGAACCTCCGTCACTTTACACAGTTACAAAGAAAAACGGTGGTCTTCTCCCCCTTTGGATGAGAACTTTCAGGATCTCCTGCCCTCGCAGCGTTCGGGGCTGGCAACAGCTGTGTGCGCCCTGGCTGTGATGTCGCCCGTTATCTTGAATGGAAGTTGGTCCTGTGTGAGGTTCTTCATAAGTATCACCACTTGCCTTGTAGGAAGGTTGTGCTCATGTATAGTCTCACTGTCATTGTATTAAAAGTCCCTTTTTACTATGTTCTTAGTACTATCAGGGACTTCTGAAAATGTTCTTGATTCTGCCAGGTAAACAGAAATTACCGTAATAATTGCCGAGAAAAGTTGGAACACTTCTTGACAGTTTTGAAGTGTGTGTGTGTGTGTGTGTGTGTGTGTCGTTTTAAATGTTTGTGAGAGCAGTTGTTTGTCTTTTAATTTGTTATGGCTATTCTGACATGGAAATTTTTTTTTACTTGTCCAATTACTTAGGCTTTCCTGTGTTTTCTTCCTTTTCTTTAACACTTAGAATGTTTCCTATTTCTAAGATCAGATAAGACTCTGGAAAATCTGAAGGTCGCCTGGAAATGGGGGATGGAGGGAGAAACTTGACAGCAGTTTCTTTAAACACAGCTGACCTTTGGCTTGTGTTGAGAAAAATCCATCCTAGTAGTTGAATTTTGGTTTGTTGCCGTCTTGCCCTGCACTGTAGCGGTGTTAAATTATTAGATGCTTCCGTGGAAGTACTTTATAACGTGTAAATCTTTTTAGATGGAGTTGGAGTTATGAGTACCAGTAGCTTGGAGCTCTGGGTAATCTGGCTAAATAAACTAGTCTTCCACTCAAAGGGCATGATGCTTCAGCTTTCTCCAGTGAGTCATGGAATGTCACCAGGGAATTTGTCACTATTTGGCATAATTCCGTTAGGAACTTCTGGTGATAGTTGAGTCCTTTTGGGGGAAAAATTAACTTATTTACTTTTAGACTAAGAGAACTTTTACTGACCCTTTAAGTCATTTATAAATAGCAACATGTTATAAAAATGTTTAAAAATTACTGTTTAAAAGGTCTACATGGTAGTGGGCCATGCAGCATAGGAAACAAAGTAATACTGGGAAGCGAGAAATTGGCTTCTGAGTTGGCTGCAGCAGATTGGTATTATTTTGAAGGGATCCCTGTTTTCTGAGGTTGTTGGAATCCTTAACCATTATAAAAATGTCCTGAAATTTCAATGTATTAAAATCTTTAAACTGTAGAAGTAAATTCCTATGTCTGAGAAGTTGATTGTAAAGAGAGAAAAATCTGTGTAATTGAACACAATTACTGATGGTTTTGGTGTATTTTTTCCTCCGACCTTCTAAATACGCGTTTGTTTGCATATTGTGTAATTGTATGTTTGTTGTCCTCCTTACTGAACAGGGCCTGTGCGGCTGTGCCCCTCTCTTCACTGTTAGTGTTGATTTTGTTTGTAGATGTTGTGATCGTGTGTTGCTCTCCTTAGTGAACAGTGCCTGTGCGGCTCTGCTGCCGTCTTCACTGTTAGTGGGGATATAACACAAGAGCCCGTCACATCATTTCTCATTTAGACTTGCTTTGGTAAACATTTTAATTCCAGTTTTTCATGTAGGTGCTTAGGTTTCCTGTGTGCATTTCAGTAACTCTGCAAGGATCTCAGAGTTGTGTCATGGGTTCTTGGCACGCAGTTGACACTCCCCCTTGCGATGCGCCCTGCCACCTTTCCTCCCTCCGGTTGTCAGGGCACAAGACCGTGAATTCAGGCCGAAATCTTAGGTTTTACTGAAATGTTTGTTCGTTCTTTTGACATTTATTATGCCCATTAAACCACCCAGCACAAGTGAGCGCTTTTGGTGTGCATAAGGTGCTAAAGTGCTTCTGCAAAAATAATTCAGTATGTCAGTTCCTCGAAGAGCACAAAATACTAGCAGCCTGTACATGTACTTAAAAATGTCAGTTTGTGGAAAGTCTTTTTAGTTGTTTTTTTTTTAACCAACACTGGCTCATCTTCACATTCTGGTTCTCAGCTGGGAGACCCAGACTAGCCGTTAATTTTCTAGTCTAGGCTGTAAAAGGGATGGCCCCCAACCTGGTGGGGTTTGCTGTGTCTTCTAAGCCCGGGCAGTGTGGGGATCCATCTAGGGTTGCTTCTGCCCTCTGGGTCTTTAGTGATAGTGAGGGTGCTGGCTTCCTGGTACCTTGGGGACTCCAGTGGACCTGTGCCCTACAGAGAACAGAGGAGAGCACCGTCCCACGCGGGAAGAGAAGGGCAGGTGTGTTTCAGAGGTTGCACGTGTCTGTCTCATCGTGTGTGTTCAGTTGGAGTGGCTGCTAGAGCGTATGGCGTTGAGAAATCTGGAGTACCGTGACTGGTGACCGATTCCTGCCCGGTGGCCCACATCACAGGCTTGAGAGTAAGAGCAGCGGCGCCCGCAGTCTCAGCCTCAGGATCTGTCACACAAGGAGGTGGGCAGGTGCTTGGCTTCCATTTGGCAGGCTCCACATTGATCTGATTTGTATATTGGGCTTTTATTGTTGTGATAAAATACACATAACAGAATGTATCATGCTAGCCCTGTGTGTGTCATTCATTGGCATTAAGCACACTCCAGGGCTGCCTATATCGAGAACATTTTCATCGTCTCAAACTGAAATTCTGTACCCGTGGCAAATACTCCCTGTTCCCTCCTCCCCAGTCCCGTGTAGCCACCACTGTCTCATTGGGCTGCTCTCAGTACCGTGGCAGAATCACAGCACGTGTTCCTCTGTGTCTGTTTCCTAGGTTTGTGCGTGTCGTAGCGTGTATGCAGTCCTTTCCAAAGGCAGCATGACACTCCACTGTGTGTACAGACGGCGCGTTGTCGGGCTGTTGGGAACGATGCTGCTGTGGACCTGGGTACCAGTGTCTGTTTGAGCCCTTGCTTTTCATCTTTGGGGTAGACAACTGAAGTGTGATTGCTGGGCCATACCGTCATTCCACTTTAGATGCTGTGAGGGGCTCCTGTGTTGTCTTGACAGCAGCTGCTCCATCTGACGTTCCCGCCAGCAATGCACAGGGCTTCTGATTTCCCTACATCCTTGTCAGTATTCGTTGTTTTGTTTTGTTTTCATTTTTTTTAAAAAAATAATAGCCATCCTAATTGGTGTGAAGTGGTATCGTCCTATAACTTGGATTTGAGCATCTTGTCGCGTGCTCCCTGGCTGTGTGTGTCTTCTTTGGAGAGGTGCCTGTTGAGGTCCTCTGTCCATTTTTGAATTGGGGGTGTGTGTGAGTGGATGAACTTCCCGTTCTGGGTGTCAGTCCTGTGTCAGGTGATTGCAGATCTCTGCCATTGTCTGGGGAGCCTTTGACGCACAGGGTTTTCATTTCAGCGAAGTCTAGTTTACCTTTCCCCCCCGTGTTGCCTGTGCTTTTCATGTCATATTAAAAAAAAAAAAAATTGCCAACTCTGATGTCTTGTGTTTTCTTCAAAGACTTCTATAGCTTTAGCCTTTATGTGTAGGTCTTCGGTTCCTTGTGATTCCTGAATATGGTGTAGGAGCCTGACCAGCTGTCCTAGCACTGTTTGTTGGAGACGTGGTCCTTTCCCCGCTGAGTGCTGTCGGTCTCTGTGACGAAAATCATGTGACCATATATGTGAGGGTTTATTTCTGGGCTTTTATTCTAATCCATTGATCTGTGTGTCTTTTTATGTCACTACTACACTGTTTTGATTATTGTAGTTTTTGTAGGAAGCTTTGAAATTAGAAAATAAGAGTCGTTCATCTTCTTTTTCAAGATTGTTTTGGCCATTTTGGAGTCCCTTGAGGTTCTGTATGAATATTAGGATGGGTTTTTCTTTGTCTGCAAAAAGTGTTTTTGGGATTTTGATAACAATTTTTTTGAATTTGTACATCTCTTTCGGTAGACTTTTTGCATATTTGAAGAGAAAATTTGGTTGTTTAAGGGTCTCATTTTAAAAACATCTTTCAATCTCTTTAAAGTGTTCGTCCTTTTTACTCCTACGCTCTGTGTGTACATACCTGGAATGTGGGTGTGATACATGTGATTTAAAGAGGCAGGTAAAGGCAGCGTGTAGCTACTACTCAGGGAAAAACAGTCGCGTGAAGCATTACCTCCATGAAAGCAGAGTGTGGATAGTCAGCGGACGTGTGAAAACGGAGGCCTGTTCCTTCGGGTGCACTAGGAAGAACGTGTATTAGGTAGAGGTCGTTAGTAGGAATGACGGGCGCCTCTGGACGCCGGAGGACAGCATTGCCTGGAGCCTGGACCTCTAGTAGAGAGCTGGGAGTGCGCCTGAGAGCCCTGCTCTGGACACCCGGTGCCGGTGCGAAGCTGTAGTCTGTTTGGCCAGGATCGAGAGTGAAGGGGCTAGAGAGCGTGCCTGCTGAAGCGGAGTCCTGTCGTGGTCAGAACGGACGCTGGTTGGAAACCCAGAGTAAGCCGATCTGTTGTTGCTAGCGCCTGCTCTCCGACCCCGCACGCTGCGTAATTAGAGTCAGGTGTGATTGTGCATCCGTTTGCATCGCCTAGATGTAAATGTGATTTTGGCAAACTCTCATGGTAGGTACTTGATATAAATCTGTACATCAACAAGTGCTTTCTGAAGTGTGTGGTTAGCATGGTTCTTACTTTAAGCATAGCGTTTATACTGAAGGGCTCGTGTGCTGTAGCAGTCAGGTGAGGTTTTGCGTCTCCTCTCCCCTACATTAATGGCTCTCCTCGAGCATTTACAATATAATTGAGTTATAAAAATAAAGCTGAATTAATTTATATGGGCAGAAGGTGGCAAACTCTGTAATACAAAGTGCCAGGGAGCACAGATGAGACAGTTAACTTATTCCTGGTTTGGCGTGAGGAAAGGGGGTCGGATATGGTTTAGGGGAAGTTCAGCAGTTGTCAGCGTGAGCACCCCTGTGGGTGTGTTCAGGGGTGCAGGGGCCATATAATAAAAGGTGAATGATTGGAAACTTCATTTTGAAGTCGGATCACAGAGGACCGGAATTATGTCTGAGAAAGAATAATCTGGTGGCAGGTTGCAGTTTGGATTTCCGGGAAAGACAGCGGAGGCTGCTTGGAGAGAGGTTAGCCATCAGTAGCCGACTACAAGGCTGGGTGACCGAGGGGAAGGGAGTGATGGAAAGTCAAACGGAAGAATGGTTTGGGAGGGAGCGTGAGCTCAGGGTGAGCTCTGGTAGGACTGTCCAGATCTCCTGAAAGGTAAATTTGGAAGTAATCCCCTACAGAAGGTAGAATTTGAAGCCTTCCTTGTGTCCAAATGCCCAGAGGAAAAGGGCAGATGGTGGGATTTTATCGGAGGGCAGACGGAGGGAAAGCAGTGGTGGAATGAAGGACGAGAGTCACTCAAGCCCGAGGGAGGGAAGTCTGGAGGGGAGGGGAGGGGGGAGCGTAAGCCGTAAACCCAGGTTTTGTGTCCAGCCTCAGTGGAAGCACAGGGCAAGAGGGGAGCAGGATGGAGACTTTGTCTAAGGAAGCTGGCAATCTAGCACGGGAGAGGAGGGGGCTTAAGAATTTGGAAGGGTACGGTGTGGTGGCATTACATCCATTCACAGTGTTGTGCAACCGTCGCTGTCACCAGAAAGGTGTCTGAGCAGGGGAGATTGTGACCTAAAGTGCTGCTTGAATATTTTTTGGTTTGATGAGTTGTTGGACTGTTGTTTTTTCTCTTATTCAAAAAGTGGTTTATGGTGGCTGATGGGGATTCTTGAAGTGCCTAAATGTGTACATGTGCTCCCACCCCTGTGCCATATCCCGGTCCTTCTCTGGTATACTTTATATTTGCTTGTATGTCTTTCCTGACCAGAATGAGCAATCCTCAGGGCTGTTCTCTCAAGGTCAAAGGGAGTGACGACTGTTTTGCTCATTGCCGTATCTCCAGTGTCTCGCACATACGCAAATAAATTTTTGAATAAACGAGTAAGTTAGGCAAGTTGACATCATTTACTTACAGAGAGAGCAAAGGGGGGAAATGGATACAGGCATAGAGTATTCATTAGAATTAGCTTTTAATAAAAATACATACCAAACAATTCTGTGTTCTTACTGCTGGTATAAACTGGCTATTAATTATTCTCACAGCCAAAATTTAGAGGTGGATTTGATAAGTTACACAGTTCATGGAATAGAAAAGAAAAAAAATAAGCCAAATGCTCTGAAGAAGCCTACACATTGCTGAGGTCAGAAAATTATTTCTCTTGAATGCCTTCCCTCATAAGGAAGGTACTATTTGAATATAATAAATAACACCCTTCCAGTCAACACAGAAGACAGCGGCCTTCAGTATGGGTGGAAAACAGTTGGGATCGTTTTATCGTGTTTTAGGGTTAAACCTAGGCTAATGATGTTAACAGTAGCAATGCTGGAAGAAGAGAGATGCTAGAGACATTTTGGAAGGAAGGAACATCAAGCATGGGTGACTAGAGGGTCTTTTTAAAAAATGTTTATTTGAGAGAGCGCGTGTAAGCAGGAGAGCGCAAACAGGGAGGGGGCAGAGGGAGAGGGAGAAGCAGACTCCGCGCTGAGCAGGGAGCCCAACGAGGGTCTCGATCCCAGGACCCTGGAATCATAACCTGAGCCGAAGGCAGACGCTTCACTGACTGAGCCACCCAGGTGCCTCTAGAGGGTCTGTTTACGTTGAGGGAACTGGTCATAAATGGAAGGGGTGACCAGAGAGTAAATCCTGACCCTGCATGGTTCAGGAAATGGAGGAGGTTGAGAAGGGAGAGAATGTTGTAGGATGAAAATAGACTCAGTACCCCTCCTGCCATGAAAACAGCTTCATTTTCAGATTATAAAAATATTCAGAATACTAAAATGCGAGATGCCTGGGTGGCTCAGTTGGTGAAGCATCTGCCCTCGGCTCAGGTCATGATCTCAGGGTCCTGGGACTGATCCCTGCATCAGGCTCCCTGTAAGCTTCCGCCTCTGCAGCTCCCCCTGCTTGTGTTCTCTTTCTCTCTCTCTGACAAATAAATAAGTAAAATGTTTTAAAAAATACAAAAAAGCTACATATAGAAAAAACCATTTTGCAACATTTTCTCAAGTATTGTATTTTTTTTCAAAAGGTTTTATTTATTTGAGAGAGAGAGCGCATGTGCATGAGCCGGGGAAGGGGCAGAGGGAGAAGGACAAGCAGACTCTGCACTAAGTGTGGAGCCTGTTGTGGGGCCAGTCCCAGGACCCTGAGATCGGAACCTGAGCCGAAATCAAGAGTCAGGCACTCTACTGACTGAGCCACCCAGACGCCCGTCAAGTGTTGTATTTTCAGAGTTACACCAACAGAGGCTTTCGGGTAGCCTGTCAGCTTTCTGTATATAAGCCCTGTTAGCCTGACATGTTTTTCTTGTTTTGTGAAACAAAAATATAAGATGGCTTTCATCTCCAAAAAAGGGCCTATTTTAGAGATGACAGATTTGCTTTCCACTATTACCGTCTTTATTAATAATTTTTTGCAGTTCACCAGGAAAATTTGTTGTGGCCTCATGATCAGCAGAGGCTGTTTTACCAGCGATATTTAATGCACCTTGTCTTGCGCCGTCCCTGAGCCTCTGAGACCGTCCAGGACCTGCTTTACAACATAACTACTGAATCCTGGTCTTCTCTCTTTTCACCTTCTTCACACGTTTGAAGACACTGAATGCCTGTTGCTGTATCTGCACGGAGCTCGGTGCCGTCCGTGCTGACTCTGGTTATAAATCTGCCGTAGAAGGGTTTCTCTGCTTTTCAGAACAACACCACGCCATGCGCAGCCATCTGCATCTCCTTCAGCTTTAGTTCTTGTGCAAAGAAACAGTCTTACGTGTGGTAGAGGGAGGTGTGATCATAGCGAAGCTCTTGTCCTTGGGGTTGTTGGAAGGTCTGTGGTCTTCTGGGCCTCTGGCTGATGTTCACCTGTGTCTTCCCAGGACATCCCGTCTCCTTAGAAGCCATGGTTGCTTGATGTGGAGATCAGCGTAGTAGTGTTTGAGATGCCTGTGCTGACCCTGCAGCAGGGCTCTCTCCTTCTGCCAGTGGGATTATAATAACAACAAGCACACACAGATCAATAGTGATTAGAATTACAAGAACATCATCTGTCAGTACCATCGTAGGGAAGGTTTGAAGAGGAGTTTAAGGTGTGATGGGGAGGTGCGCCAAAAAGTGAAATTATATGTTATTGTATATATATGTAGATGATATAAATTAACATAGCAATATACCACTGCCGTCTCCACCTAGTCACACGGGTTTCTCTCCTCTTTGGAGGCAATCTTGGCCTGGCCTCCTGCTTAGAGTGTTTGTCTCCTAATGCAGGGGTGGGGGAGATTGGGCCTACTTAAAGGAAGAACCAAGAATCAACATTGTGTTTAATATGCATTTGTGACTTAATTTGTATCACCCACCCTAGTTTTTACTTTGTGCGTTGCCTTTTTTGGTATTCATTATGTGAATCCACTTTACACATGCACCAAAAGTACATTAAAACTTGGTCGTGTGTTAGGTGTTTTTGTTGTGTTTTGTTTTGTTTTGTTTGTTTTTTTCTTTAAGTAAGCCAGCTCTACACCCAACGTGGGGCTTGAACTCACAACCCTGACATCAAGAGTCTCATGCTCTACAGCTGAGCCAGCCAAGTCCCCCTAGTAATTTTTTCCTATCATTCATTTCTGTGTAGACAAAGCTGAGTTTCATATCTTGCTTATAGTCCAGCTAGAGAATAAAAAAATAAACTAAATTATTTTGGTAAAGTTTATATTATGTGTAAGTGTATAATGTGATAGAAGTTGTGGACTTACTCCTCTCTTCCCCAGTGGACAATTTTATAAATTCCCAAAGAGCCTGTTTCTGTCTAGCAGGTTGTGTTGACCTGTTTATTCTGATATTCATCTGACTTTGTTTTAATTACTTCATCATAAAGTTATGAAGTTTCCTCTTTCATTTGAGCCCATTATAACCTTGATATCAAAATCTGACAGCATGGAAACACCTGGGCCAGAGGGGAGGGGGAGGGGTGGGCTGCATGGGCCTAGGGGGTGGGCGGACCAGGCTTCCCGTGATGGAAGGAATAAACCGCGGGAATAAAAGGCACAGCATAGGGAACGTAGTCAGTGACACTGTGACAGCCTCGTGTGGTGCCAGGTGACGAGCACAGCCTCAGGTATAGAGAGGTCGAAGCACTACGTCGTACACCTGAAACTAGCGTAACTGTGTGTCAACTAGACTCAGAACGTTTATTAAAAAAAGAAAAACACTCTGGACCCATCCCAGTATAGATGCCAGCATCCTCCGTACAGGCCTACAAGTTAAAGCTGCAGAGGAGCGGAGGAGCAGCGCGGTTCTACGAAGGAATGCTGTGGCGGCGCTCCCGTTACTGCCGGGACCGCGCGCTCCCACGCTGGAGAGACGCGCGCTCCCGTTGCCGCCGGGACCGCGCGCTCACACGCTGGAGGGGGGACGCGCGCTCCCGTTCCCGCCGGGACCGCGCGCTCACACGGTGGAGGGGGACGCGCGCTCCCGTTCCCGCCGGGATCGCGTGCTCACGCTGGAGGGGGGACACGCGCTCCCGTTCCCGCCGGGACCGCGCTCACACGCCGGAGGGGAGACGCGCTGGAGAAGAAACAGTTCCGTGTTAGTGTGCAGCAGTGTGGTAATACACATATGTGTCAAGAGACCTTTGAAAAAAATCCAACTTTCATTCTTTCCGTTTAAAACCAAACAGCAACAACAGAACAATTTGGAGCCTTAGGAAAAGAATGAACTTGCTTTAATGTGTAAATAATAGTTGTAGAAAATCAGCAGTAATTTTATGTATATTTTTAAAGAGTCAGTAATAGTGAAAAGGTTATATCGCCATTGTTCATATTTTTAATATTCTAGCCAATACAGGAACACAAGACAAAAAGTGAAAGACAAATAATGGAAAAAGAAATCAAATGATGTGTAATCAAAGGCAGATCTCCTGTAAAAGAGGAAAATCAACTGAAAGTTAGAAACAGGGGCTAGGATGGATATCTGAATATAATATTTAAAAGTTGATAATTTTATTTAATAAAAGATTTTAAGAAAAATGAAAATCTTTTAAAAACGCTAAATGACAGAAACGGTGTGTTATTTATTTGTAGTTAGTGTATAAAATAAAGCTGACCTCACTAATTAACAGTAAGTTAGTTTTTGTTTACCAGTTCAGAATACATAATATTGTTTGGAGCTGTAGTAAATTTAAAACAGCTCTAAGTAGGGACTTTACTAAATAGGATTTAGCACATACCAGCAGAAACATATTTTAAACTCTGGGACGCAGTCTACATCTGTATAAACAATTAGTTTAAACAAATACCTGCTTCCGCGCTCTTCGTTTCCGTGCAAGATCATGAGAGGACTTCCCGCTTTAGCGGACACCTGAGCGCTGGCTGGACCTGGTTGAGGGTTTCACTGATGATCGAAAACTCGGTTTGACCAAGCTGGTCATCCTGTTTGATAATGTACTAACACGTAGCCTAGCTTTTTTTTTTTTTTTTTTTTTTAACGTGAAAACATTAAGGACACAGCAGGAGAGTTGGACTTTTCTTGCATGCTGGTGTCTCAGATTTGTATGTAAAACTTGGCTTCCAACTTAAGTAAATGATGAGAGTTTGGGTGCTGTAAATATCAGGTGCCTTTGGCCCTAAATCCCACACCATTCTGTAACTTTTGAGTGTAGAGTTTATCAAGGAAATTGGGTGGGGTGGAGGGGACATTACATGGTTCACTGGGTGTGTGGTCCTAACCTTCATCTGATGGTATATGTCACTGCATCTCATTTCTTTGTGGAGTTGTTTCGTGTTGTCCTTTCAAAGCTGGTGGAATGCAGTGAAGCCAAACCACTGGTCAGCAGAGGGAAGAGTTGCCGTTGGCTTTGGTTCCAGCGCCTTTAGAACTACCTGCTTTCTGTGTAGATGGTCAGCAGCCATCTGCCTCCATACCTTTTCCTTTTTTCTTTCTTTCTTTTAATTTGTTTTTACTTGTTTTATTTTTTTTTATACAGTAGTTTATTTCCAATTTTTTCTTTAGGGATCTGCCGTTCCCCCCAATTGGAAATAGGTTACATGTCTGTCTGTCACACATTTTATCTGGACTTTGTGGAACACTTGTCTTAGGTCATTACAGGTGCCCTGAAAAGCTAGTAGAGAAAGCATGTGTGTGCGCTCACACCATCAGCTTTTATCTCCTGAATATTTTTTAAAAGACTCCCTACCATTAAGTTCTTCCATTTTCCTCTTTGCCTGAAATATGCTTTTTCCAGTCATAAAAACAAGTATTACAGAAAATTTAGGGAAATTTAGGGGTTTAATTTTTAATGGTTTATTTGGAATCCTTTCTAGGTGCTCTACTGCCAACTTAGAAGTTTGTGCGTGTACAACAAATGACGGAATTGGACTCTCATTTGGGCTTATTTCAGTTTCTTGGTAGATAGATAGTCAAGGCGAGTGAAACACTTGATAAGGAAATGCTGTTACAGACAGGTCCGAAGGCAAGCGATGAGTTAGGGCTTGATCACCTTCTCTTCCAGGGTCCACCCACAGTGGCTTCCAGATCCTGGAGAAAAGATAGATTATTTAATAAAATGCCCTGGAACAACTGACTAGTCCTATTTGGGATAGGTAGATGGGAACTGGATTCATATCTTTATGTTTACATGAATTATAAAAGGATCATGATAGTTACTAAGTGTTTACAACGTGCCGAGTACTAGGTTAGACACTGTACGTGCCTGAGTATATTCCTCAGACATGAAATAGACACTGTTATCCTCGTTTTACAGATTTGGAACCTGACTGGGGCCAGACCATTAGCCAGTAGTTGAAATAAAAAAAGACCACTAGATAAAGCAGTCAAGACTATTTTAGTCTGGGCTAGACGGAGGGGGTTTTTCTAAGCATGACAAACTAAGGAACCATGAAGGTGGACTTTTTTTTTTTTTTTAAACATACATTGCTTCAACTTCTGCTTAGCAAAAAATGAAAATTTACAAAGCTAAAACGAATCAAGAATATTTTAAAACAAAATGGCGGTTATCCAGAGCCATACTGTTTAAAAGGCTCACCCAAATCAGTAAGAAGGGCAAAAACTATAAATAGGTAATACATGTAAGAAATATGAATTGTCAGTGGTCAGTGGGAAAAGGATATTACCCAGGGTTAGCAGTGCTGCAGGGAAATAGGTTCCCACGGTGTTTGTACGAGTACAGATTGAAATACACTTTTCATGGACGATGGGCATCTTCCTCCGGCCCACAGCTCAACTATAGGGGTGTAGGTTCTGGGTTTCCTCCCCCAGATGTGCGAGGACAGTACAGAGATGTTCTATAGCAGTATTATTTACACTTGAAAAAAGTGGGCGGAACCAAGTAACTAATGTGTTTGCTGTACCGACGTGACCCACAAGGTATAAAATGATTCCATTTTCTCTGCATAGGGGTATAGTCAAAACTGGGAAGAATGTGTATAGCAAATTGTTAACTGTTTCGAAGGATGAGAAGGTAGAGTGACAAACTGCTCACATTTTATTTTCCTGTGTTGTTTTAGAATGAACGGCTTTTTAAATTTTTTAAAATTATTTTATTTTTTGAAGATTTTATTTATTTATTTGACAGAGGGACAGCCAGCGAGAGAGGGAACATGAGCAGGGGGAGTGGGAGAGGAAGAAGCAGGCTCCCAGCGGAGGAGCCCGATGCGGGGCTCGATCCCAGGATTCCGGGATCACGCCCCAAGCCAAAGGCAGACGCTTAATGACTGAGCCACCCAGGTGCCCCACGGCTTTTTTTTTTTTTTTTTAATGAAGAAAATCGAAGTAAAAAAGAAAGTTGAAGGAACCCTACCACTTAATCTTAGCCATCATCTACGTTTGATGAACCCCATTCCAGACACTTATGATGCAGATATGCAGGTGGCAGTACGGAGTTATGATGCACACGCCAGTTAAAAGTCTTCAGTTGGTTGCATTTGAAACAAAACCCAACAAGCTATGAGGTGTTATTGGAAACATGATGGAACCACGGAGAGGTGTTGGTTACTGCACAGGAGGTGAGCTCCTGTAAGAGCCTGAAAGTGGAGAGATGATAAAAAAACCCTTGGTAGTTGTGCGAGAACCCCTTGATTTCTTGGTACCCTGCGCGCAGGTGTAAACATGTACGCGTGATCCTCTTTCCTTCTCTTCCCATCTCCTGACTTTTTTTTTTTTTTTTTTTTTAGGTTAATCCTATTTTTACACAATCAGGATTTAGAGTAGACTCTTAAAAGCTTCTAGCCAGTCATGGTTGTTTAGTTTTAGTTACGTATTTACAGGGGGTAGGTGTGCGCGTCTTTTTAATCTGGTTTTCTGTTACATAATTCTTTATTTTGATTCACTTCCCAGCAGTTATTTCAGGAAGTACCACTTACGCTTAAGTCCTTCGCTCACAGCGCTTGGGAACGCTTACTGCCGTCGTACCCTGGCCTCCTCTTCTGGCTTCCTATTTCTCGTGGCCCACTTTCCCTCAGACTCGTGTGGTCGCTCACGCCCGTGTTGAGCCTGACCTGCTGTCTTCCGGCACCCGCGACACCACTGCTCTCTGATCTGACAGCTGCGCCAGTGGCGTACGTCCCGGGCCAGGCTTTTCTGGCCTGTGGAGTGTCTTGTCAGGCTGCATTTCGTTACGACAGGAGAGTTCTATGTGTGTGTTTGTGACACTTTGTGTTCTCATCCCTTCAGGAATACCAAAGCTCCCTTTATCGCCTTCACTCCGTTCGAGTGCATAATTGTTTATCTTCTTAAAGTTAGGACCACGATTTGTTTTATTATAGTTTCTAAGAAATTTTTGTCCTTTCTAATATGACAGCATTCCATGTCTTTGTTTTTTGTCCTTTTGTTTCTTTTCTAATGTTCTTGCTTGCCTTGGAGCTCTCTGTTGCTTTATAATTAAAGCCTTCTTTCAGGTCTTTTTTAAAAAAGAGATCATATTGTAGTAATTGCTTTGAGACTCTTTTTTCTGAAGTCTTCCTGAATTTCTGTATGTGTTATTAGGTGGTTGAGGTGAACTTGAAGTGAGTTGGAATAGAGAGTCAAACACTTCATTATTGTACTGGGAGATTTTTTTTGAGAGTCTCTTCCTGCAGTTGATGGTAACAAGGAACGGTGAGAAGAGGTAAATTTCACTTTGAGATTGCTGAGACCTCGGGGGTAGGCAAATACAAAAGAAAGCAAATTCCATGTATTGATATATGAAATAGAGTAACGTAACCTAGTTTCATCGCACAAAAACAAATAGATAAGGAGATGAGACCTGTTAGATATTAAGTAAAACAACCTGGTTTTGAAAAATTTCTACCCAGAAACCTTAATTTAATTTGAGCAATACTTAAGAAAATCAGGGTGTAGTAAAGTGATCAAGGACTCTCACCTGTATTGGCAACAGTAGGAACAGAGTTTCCCCGCGTACTTGCCCTGGCGGGTGGGGGTGGTGGTGGTCATGCGCTGCCATCCCTGCCGAGAACAACCTGTATTACCCCTGCATCCCCGAGTGATGTGGGTGAGGCTGGAAGAAAGTGGAGACCACCACTGCGCCGTATTCGGGGAGGGGGTGGAAACGGGCAGAGTCCACCCCGGATATAAGCTCAAAAAATACCGCTCTTTCAAAGGAGAAACAGGTACCCTTAGTTGGAAGGGATAGGAGTTGAACTAGAAGTATATAGATAAAAAGGAAATTTGACTCCTCCAAATTTATGGAAGGCCAGGAGTGATACCAGGTATCAGGAACTGGAATTCTGTTAGGACGTCTCTTCCTATTGCTTACTTTTGCTCATTTTTCTCCATTTTGGCTTCATTTTCTCATACCACCTTTCTCCTTGAGATTTGAACTGTGGCTTTTTACAGCTGTCTGGATTGGGATTTTCTTTCTTTAATTCCAATTTGAAAAATCTTCCAGAAGATACCATTCTCCTGGCTTGAGTGTGTTCATTCACTCATTATTATGGCCCTCGGTATGGGGACCTTGTTGGACAGCTCCTACTAGAAATAAATAGTGGGGTGTGATGTGTTAGATGCGGGGTATGTAGTATTTCCCCAGACCTCAGAATTCTAAAGAACGTTGATGATTCTTTTGATAGCCTGTAGCCTAGTGAGCAGTTTAAAGGAAGAAAGCCAGTAACTTACACTGCGCTCTAAGGTGGACGGTCTGTTGCATACACAGTTTCTCCTCTGACTCGCAGGGCTCTCTTGGTTTTACCAGACTCTACTGATGAGGAGGATGAGACTCCGAAGGAATGAAAGAGAGTGAGAGAGAGAGAGAAGCGGTTAAGAAACTTGTTCACAATGACGAGGCTAGTGAGAGAGTTGACATTCACATGCAGGTCTGACCGACATAATACCGCGTAATATTGATGAACAATGGAAGCTTGGAGGAAATGAATATCTTCTCTGTTAATGTTCGTGAGTTGGTTTGTGGTGATTTAAATGTTTGAAATTAATATGGTAATTTATTCTTACAATAAGGTCAAAATTATTTTAATAAACCATCTTGATACTTAGGAGGAGTAATTAGATAGTGTCTGGATAAAAAGGTCTTTTTGTAATTTCAAAAGCTCGAAAAGAAGCCAGTGTAGAAATAGTCACTTTACAGAAATGCACCTTACAGCCAGCTATGTGTTGTATGAATAAATGTGACAGGAATGCACGTTCCCTGGAGCAGGAGACCACAGTCACCCAGACACAAAGGGAAATCAGTGCTAGGCTCTAAATACCAGTTTGTATTTGGCTTTGTAGCCGTTAGACTTAGTCAACCATTGGTCTTGGCAAGGTCCATTTATAGTTAAGGTAGCTTGTTTCCTGAAGAGTCAAGTATAAATGATACGTGGTTGTTCTTCTGAGACGTCGTGTATTTGCGGAGTGAGGCTCAGTGATGGTTTGTTTTCATGTGATTGATAAAAAACATTAGAGTCCATTAATTAGACTACCTTTTTAGCATTTTTCTACCTTGGACAAATGCTAAACAGACAGTGGCAGCAGAGTAGACGGATTGGTATAATGAGTCTCCGTGTTCTCTCCCAGCCTCAGCACTTAGTAGTCCTGAGCAGTCCGGTTTTATCCATCCTGTAGGATTTTAAGCACATCGCAAACATCATATGTCACTCATCATTTGTCTGTAAACGTTTCATTATAGATCTCTAAAAACTGGGATTAAAAGACCCGCAAATGGCCTTACCACATTTAAAAAAAATCAACAATTGTTTAATATTAATAATGTGATGTTAACATCTTAATATTAACTAATATCTGGTTAGCCTTCGCATTTTTACTTGTGGCATACATTTTTTTTAAAGTTTGAGCTCAGTCCTCTCTTGTTCCCCACGTGGTGTGTTTCATGAGGGTTCTAGGCTCTGCCCTTTAGAATTTCCCTGCAGTGTGGTCTTTGCTGATTGTGTGTGTCCTGGGGTATCCGTTACCACATTTCTCTGTGTGTTCCCGAAATTGGTAATTGTGTCTGGGGGCGTGGACAGGCTCAGGTTTGTGAGTGAGGCAAGATCACTTCCTGAATGGTGGTTTGTTTATCAGGAGATACATAATGGCTGGTTGTCTTCCTTTTTAAAATGCCTGGACTAAAATGGCCATATGACAATGTGTCCGTTTTTCATTTTTTAACTGCGCTATTTCTACAGAGAGATACCTTATTTGATCAGATTGTAATTACTGTTTGATTACTTGGTAGTACAATTTTCTATAGAAAAAGAAGAATAGATCTTGAATCTTTTGCTCTTTTAAATTGGTTTTACAGGGGCTCCTCGGTGGCTCAGTCAGTGAAGCGTCTGCTTTTGGCTCAGGTCATGATCCCCGGGTCCTGGGATTGAGCCCTGCGTCAGGCTCCTTGCTCAGTGGAGAGTTTGCTTCTCCCTCTCACTCTGCTCCTCCCCTGCTTGTGTTCCCTGTCTGACAGATAAATAAAATCTTCAAAAGAAAAAAAAGTTTGTTTTACAACAAACAACAAAAACAGTTTATTAGCATCCCAAAATTGTGGGACCAATAGGTTGGTTGTTTTTGATACCACTGTTTATAGACTGTTAGTCTTACTAGCTTCGTTGATACTTGGATTGTCCCATATGTGACCAGTGGGAACCTCTCTAAGTTGGGTGTGTCCTTTTAAGAAGATCATGGTATTATTTGGCAGCTTCCTTTTTATTTGGTGTGTATGAGATGAGCCTAGAACACGTCCTGCCCCAGACCTGCACTCAGCCCTTTCTCTGAAGATCCCTGGTCCCTGTAAGTAGTAAATCTATTTGGAGTCATATTCTGGGCACTAGGGATGCTCGTTTCTACAGGGTTGGTCATTTTTCCTAGACCTTTCACTGGACACAGCTCAGAATTTTTAAAGCTATATCATGAATTCATACTGAAACTTGTGATTCGAATTCAGAGCTATAGAGTTCTTATTTTTCATATGCTCTCCCCATTTCCATTCTCTTTTAAAGGTCTTATCCTTGAGTAACGACTCTGTCATAGAAGTCTTCTCGTGCATTATTGCCCATTACTTATAACTATCCAAATTGTTATTTTCAAGGACATTTCCTTGTCCTTGGTTTGCTTTTGTTCATTTTTTGTAGACCACTTTGGCGCACAGCGATTTCCAGATTCACTGTGGGCATACATAATGCTCATTTAAAGTGATGTGACACTCCAGGATTTACTGAGCTTTAAGAATTGCAGTGTAACGTAGACAGAGAAAAGTGCATGAATATTTTGTGCAGCACACCATTACCAGCACCCCTGAAATCCCTTTTAGGCCTCCTTCCAGATACCACTCTCATTCCATTCCCAAAAGAGAAAGAAAAAAAGACAACTCTTGTCCTGATTTCAAATACTAATCATTAGTTTTGCCTGTTTCAGAACTTCAAAATTTTGCTTTAGCATTCATGATTTGTGGAAAGGAGAGCTCTTTCCAACTAGAATTGTGTCCAGGTAGCATTCAGAAAGCTCCATCTCCATGTTTGTCCCATTGAAAGTGTCTCTGTACGACTTTTGGAATATAGACAAACCCAGGCATGTCTGCGGACATTTGTCTTCATAGGCCAGAATTGTGGTTTTTTTTGGCTGTTTCCACTCCCTTTGTACTTGGACCCCTGCATGTTTCCCCTTTCTTTTGTGTTCGGGACATTAGACTTCTACCCGTTATGTTTGCAAATAGTCTCTCCTGGTCTGTCCTTTGTATTGAAGCTTTATTGTTGTGCTGGATTTAAAATATTTTGTGTGGTATAATCTGTTGAGTTTTGGCTGTTGGAGGTGGGTTAGGAAGGCCACCTCCAATCCAACATTATGTTTAAAAAAATTCTATATTTTTTCATTAACTTTTATTGGTTAATTATGTCTTATAGTCCATCCAGATTTGAATGTAGTGTGAAGTATCTTTGTCAACATTTAAGTGTCCATAGGTTGTTTAAACATTTTTCTTTGGTCTTTTCCATTAAAAAACCTGCTGGAATTTTATCTTTGTATGGCTACTACACTTTTCCATCCACAGACTTCTTGAAAAAGTTTCCACTTGTATTTTTTTTCCTTCACCTGTTTGTCAGCTCTGTTGCCTGCATGGCCCCTGACTTACCATCACACTGAAACTAGTTATGCCTGGGGCACCCTTGGCCTTCTCTTCAGGGAACCCGGCGGGTTGATTTTAGACCTTTTTCCTGAGCAGTGTCTATTTATTGTTGTCAGCATCTTTCTCCTTTGGCCTTTGTGATGTAATTTTTCCTTAGGTTACTTCCTACTTCCCTGTCTTCCTGTTCTTAGTCACTTTTGTGGCCTTTGTTTTGTTTTGTTGTATCCTCAAAATACTGGTATGCTCTAGAATTCATTCAGTTAGACCTTCTAACTGGCTTCACACTTAATGCTCATCCGTGGGGGACACCGTCAGTCTTATGCCTGCAGTTATCAACAGTATTCTGATAACCCTCCACGTCTTTCCGTTTAGTTAAGAATTAAAAACAAAAACAGTATATTTTTGTCCATAGGTTTTTAAAACTAAACCTGCCATCAGGGGCGTCTGGGTGGCTCAGTGGTAGGTTAAGCATCTCACTCTTGATTTCAGCTCAGGTCATGATCTCAGGGTCATGAGATTGAGCCCCGCATTGGGCTCTGATCTGAGCGTGGAGCCTACTTTAGATTCTCTCTCCCCCTGTTACCCCCCTGCCCCCTGGCTCTCGGCTCGTGCTCTTTCTCTCTTAAACATTAAACTTAACCATCGTCACTTTCCCTCAGCCCTCAAATCAGCACATCTTCCTGATGCTGGCAGGCTGGGTCCCTGGCTGCACAGGACAGAAATCCAGCATGAGCCAGCGGGAGGGGAAGTGGAGTTGAAGGGGGGGTAGAGGTGTGTAATGCAGACAGTGTCTGGGAGACTGAGAAAGGAAAGGAGGGTCGTCCCGTCTTTGGGGCTGGGGTTTTATTGAGGATTGTGGTCCAGTGTAGGTGCCCTCTCAGGCGCCCAGGAACAGGTTAGAACAAAGACGAGGGCCCGGGTGTTACTCCTTGGAGCCAGGGGGCTCTGGCGTCCAGTTGTCTCGTGCCCGTGGTCTGGAATATGCCTGTGATGGCTTCGTCCAGTCATTTTCACCTGGTCGTTCCTTAGATATTACCTGTCCTAGAGAAATCACTAACTGCTTGTCCCTTGCAAGGGGGATACACACTGTCTGCATTCGAGGCCTCTGTGCAGTGGGGGTGCAGGTCCTGGCAAGAACAGAAGCAGGAAGATGGAGCAAAAAGCAGGGTTTTATGGAGTCCTTCAGTTTCCCTATCTCATTCCTGTATGTCCCGTTTCTGAGAATGAACAGACTTCTACCCAGTTGCTCTGCAGAGAAACCTGTGTGAGATTTTAAAAATTGGATGTGAAATTAAAGTGACCTAGAAGTTGCTGTTTAAAAGTGTACAGCTCAGTGTATCGAGGGTGTTCACAGTGTTGGACGGACCACTGTCTCTTTAGTTCCTGAACTTTCTCGTCACCCCACAGACACCCACCATGGCCGTATTCCGTTTCCCCCATCTGTTGGCAGCTCTGTTCTGCTTTTGTCTCTGTGGACTTGCCTTGTCTGGATGTGTCCTATAAACGGAGCCCTATGATACGTGACCTTAGGTGTCTGGTTTCTTTCACTGGGCCTGGGGATTTTGAGGTTCATCTAGGTTGTAGCGTGTATCAGTACCTTGTTCCTTTTTGTGGTTGAGCCCTGCTCGGTCTGCACATACACCGTAATTTGTTTACCCACGGGCATTGGGCTGTTTCCACCTCTGGATTGTTACAAGTAATGCTGATACATAAACATTTTGTAGAGCTTTTATGTGGACGGACGTCTTCGGTTCTCTTGGGTATGTACCTCAGAGTGAATTGCGGGGTTATGTGGTAACTTTGTGTTTCACTTTTTGAGGAAATCTGTGTCATTGTTGACTTGTTATTTTAACCCTCACATTACCAAGTTGGGTTGGTTCTTTCTCCTGAATGTCCCTGTTTTCCGTCAGTACTCCCAGTGGCACCCTACTAAAGGTACACGTTCCAGGAGGACCTTTATGGCTTTGTTTTGGCTTCTTTGTCGTCACTGTGGCCTTAGTCTCTGTCATCTTTTACGCTCTGCAAGATTTGTTTTTGAAAATGTTGAATCTCATGGTCACCTCATTGTTTTAAAAACAAAACAAAACACAAACCCTTCAGAGGCTGTCATGGCCCTCTGGATACAGGGCTTACAAAGGCCCTTTGCTGCCCAGCTTCTGACCTTCTGTCTGCTCTCGGCTGCATGCCCCCCTTTGTTCCGGCCAGCTCCTGATCTCCATGTTTCAAGTCCTTGTGTAGGCTCCTCTGTCTCAACCTTGCAGCAACCACCCCAATCCTTTGTCTTCTTTCCGATGTCTCCTGTCTTTTTAGAAGCCCTTTTCTGTCTCTTCATGAGTATAAGGTGCCCTCTCTGTGCCCCTCCAAATTACTGTGCTGCTGTTGGGGCATTTACCATGCATGGCACTTGCCTGTCTACTTCCATGGGAATCGGGCTGAGATTCCACAGGAGTTGAGTGTCAGGCTAGAAGTATAATTACTGGGAACTTAGCAGAAGGGAAAAGACGATTATTGGGTAAAATATTTAGGGAAGACCCCATGGGAAAGGGAAGCATTTGTGAAGGTGTGCTGTCAGTCTGTCACATAGCTGTGGGTCCAGGCCTTGGGGGACCCCTGCCAGGGGCAGAAGCCACGACAGAAGTGAGATATCGGACATCTACGATGTTGCTTTTACGTTATTTAAACAAGCAGTGGACGTGCTCAGTCCTGTAGAAGAAAAGCATGGAGAGAATGTGCAAAAGACTTGTAGGAGTTACGACGTATTGACAGAAGTGAGAAGCAGTGATGTACTTTAAGGGACACGTAAGGGAATTCTCAAGGGTGATTTTCACCATGTATGCTGGTTTCAGAACTTACCTCCATTTATAAAACTCTGGGCTTCTGATGGAAAATGCAGCAAGAGGGTGATTTTCTGGATAAATTGAAGAATCTTCCATAATACTCGAATACAGTGTTTAAGAAAATGGTCTGAGAAATATGATACTGTTCGTCTAGAAAAAGAACACGACTGCCCTTAACTGTGGTGGTCTGTGCTCCGCCCGGTGGGCTGTGGGTGGGGCTCGGGGCTCCCGCTGCTGCCCAGCGAGTGTTCACGTGCAGAAACAAAGTACAGGTCCTAGCTCATGCCTTTCCATTTTCAGTACCCTTTTAAAAATGTCTTAGACTGGCTATTTAAAAGTAAAAATACATTTCTTGCATTTTGAAATACAGTACTGATGTAAAAGATAGGTCTGTGTTGCCTTTTGCAAAAATTTATACTTCTAAAAAATCAAATTTTGAGAAAAGCCATTCATATTTAAATATAAATAAAATTTGCCTTTAGGCTCTGTGTTTCACTGGCATGTTGGGGTGTTAAATCCTAGTTGTTGAAATAACAGCACCTCCTTGTCCCTCAAAAAATAAAGATCTTCTCCGTTACTAACACACTGTGTTCAGTCCTCTGTAAAAGCACTCTAGGTTGTGTTACGCTTGCTTTTATCTTTAGACTGAACTCTTTGAGGCTGATGGCAGGAAGCATGTGAGAATCACACACCCGTTCAGGCCCCCAGCACGTCCCTCCCTGACTGCTCTCTCTCACGTGCTTGGCCCCCACTTCTCAGTTGGAGCCAGTCAGTGCTCCCCGTTTGACCTCCCTGTTGCTGATTTCTGTATACAGTGTGTGTGTATATTTACTATCACAACAGTGTTGATTGCTTCACAGGTGTGTACATATATTAATATGTATCAAATTTCATAACTTAAATATGTGCAATCCACTGAATGTCAATTACACCTCATTAAACAGCTGTTTAAAGAAATCTGTACCTAATACCCACCATCAGTAAGTAGGTCATGATTAAGCCTTATGTGTCTAGGAACCGTCAGACTGCACTCCTGACCTGGTCCACTAAGCTCCCGTGTTGGCCTACGTCTCCCCCCACCACACTAGTCCTTTGCTTCCATCATTTTCCATCCATGCCAGAGCACTCTCTCTGGAAGAGAGAATTCTCATGATGCCAGTGCCATTCCTGTAGGCTCCAGCTGTTCTGTTCTTCTTCCTACTCTTCCTCCTCCTCCTCCTCCTCTTCTTCCCCTCCTCCCCTTCTTCTTCCTACTCCTTCTTCTCTTTGTCTTCAAAAAAATATGTATTTATTAAGCAATCTCTACACCCCATGTAGAGCTTGAACCAAGGACCCTGAGATCAAGAGTTGCACACTCTTCCGATTAAGCCAGCCGGGCGCCTCTAGCTGTCATTGTTAAGCCGCTCGTGTGTGCTGGAAGCTTGGCTGGCAGCGGGGTCGGCACACACAGGCAAGACCCCAGGAGTTGGCTCTGTCGGGGAGGAGTCTGATGTGCCGCACGTGAACACCCGCTGCAGATGTGTATCCCCGCGGTGACGGAGGGCTTGCCGGGTAGACACACTGCAGTCCGGAGGTGGGCTCCGCTCAGCCAGTTCCAGCAGAAAGCTGTTAGGGCTGCTGCTGGTGCTTCTGAAAGTGTACCCTAAAGACCGCAGTGTAAGAATGACTGGGAGTACTGGTTTGAGTTACTGGGGGTCACAGTCTCTTAGCTGTGGGCCTCGGTATCTGTACTCTAACGAGTTCTGTCTGCCGCCCGAGGGCTACCCTGAACGCTCAGAGCCTAGCTGGGAACCGGGGGCGGGGAGGGGCGGTTAGAACGCAATCTCTCCGACCGCTTGCCTCCCCGTTGCTTTGCTTCCCCGTTGCGTCCCTGTGGTGCAGAAGTAGAAACGTTCTGGTCCTCAGGTAGCTCTTTGCTAGTGGACCCAGGTGTATCTGCTGAATCGTTTGGAATTTATAACATGTATATTCAGGTTCTGTAATTTATCTGTTGGGTGAAAATTACATGCCTGAAAGTTTTGATCAAAAAAAATTTTTTTTCCACAGAACTCAACAAAAATCCCGTGGAAGGCTTTTCAGCAGGTTTAATAGATGACAATGATCTCTACCGGTGGGAAGTCCTTATCATCGGTCCCCCTGACACACTCTAGTAAGTACCATGGAACGGACACTCAAGTAGCTCTCTTCATTAATTCAGATGGAAACTGCTTTGGCAAACTGAAGTGAAATTATTATTATTATTTTTAATGATTTTTTTTATTATATTATGTTAGTCACCATACAGTACATCCCCGGTTGAAGTGAAATTATTTTTTAAAGCAGGTGAAATGGCTGTGTTTAGGTGAAGTCGTTTGTACTAAATGATCATGTCTAGGGTTTTGTGTTCTGCTTGAAATTCTAGTCTGAAACCTGTTGCTTTCTTAAACATACAATAGTTTCAGAAATTCAGATATTCTTAATACCTGAAATAAATTTATTACAGAAAAGCTATTTTAAGAGGAGCCTATATAGAAATCATGTATTTTTTACTTGTTTCTGAGGTATTGGGTTAATTTTGGCAGGATGGGGCGAGAAGAAAATTCTTTATTGAAATGTTTCTCCCCATCCCTTCCCTTGTGCTTACTGTGCCTTCACCCCCAAAGGGAACATTGTCATTTCAAAGAGAAGTCTTTACCATTCTTAACACTTTTATCAATTTAATTAAAGCATACTATTACGTCTGGGAGATTTTCATACAGAGCACAGTTTCACACACCAGTGTCTCCAGGCTGGAGAGAACTCTCAAGGTCGTCAATTTGAGTGCTGCTTTAATCAGGTCCCCACAGAATACTGATCAGAACCAAGGTGTTCTGACCCTAAAATGAACTGATGTTTACCTTTTCCCAGTTTATAAAAGTGATTGTTACAGCTAACCACTTTCAGTTAACCCTTATTAACTGATGTGAAGTTAGACAACAGAATGCAGTGGAGTCAGAGCAATAGAGAGAGATGGGATTTCTTGTGTCTTGTCATACCTTTTAGATTCAAAGACTGTAGTCTTATTTTCTGCTCTGAATGTTTGCAGACTAACTTTGAGTTAAGAATGTTCAGTGTTCTCTGAGATGGATCGTGACCTCCTGATGTTAGTGACTAGTGTAAGTTCCACCCCGTTGATAGACGTGGAGGTATTGAACAGAGTGCAGTGATCCTCTCGGGTCAGCAGTGTGCCCCACACACCTGTATCTGAGTTTCTTGGGGACTGCACTTGCTCTCCACTGTGGTCCTCGATGGCGCTAAGCAGGCAAGATTTATACGGTAGTTTCATTTTAGGTGTTCAGACATGGGGACCCCCCCCCCAATAAAACATCTGGTGGAAAAGAAAATTCGGGCTACTTGGTGCCAGGGCAGGCCGCCATGGGACATGCAGGGTGAGCTGTGGTGTGGACTTTGGGTTTTCTCTCGTCTGCGAGGGTGATTCATGTTTTGTGACGACCGTTTCCCATCAGAATGTTTGCTGATGTATTTCTCAGTGCCATGTTTGTAATGGTGATTGTTGCTAACTAAAATCACTCAACTTAGTGGTTCCATGGTGTTAGTTTGGGTAGAGAACAGTAGCCATTGAAAACCATCTTTGAGGTAGCCCCGCACAGCCTCAATATCATTTGAAAGCAAATTTCTTACTAAAGTTTGCACATAAAACCATCCATATCACCTGGTTTATATGCCTGATGAAGTTCAGGTTTTCAGGCTAAACACATGGCAGGAAGGGTTATTTGGGAGACACAGTGACATTCCAGTGGCAGAATCTGGTTACTCCCACAGTTGGTAGGAGATGACAGGAGGAATTCTTGTAAACTGACGTCGTCTAGAGGGTTAGTTGGGCTTCTGGGCCTGAGCTCCATCTCTGAGGACCTCACAGAATGCTCACGCTGTCTCGTGCGGTGGTGGCACGTGTCTCTAAAGACTGTGAGTGGGTACATGTATTTAATGTGTACCTTCAGCTTCACCAAAGAGAACCGCTTTTTAATACGCACTGTACTGATTACTCGTCCATTCTTTCCACCAGTTAAGAACTTACTTCTGGCCTTCAGTATACATTTAAAAAGTGCTAGCTGTTGGTGTGAGATGTGGGTAGCGGAGGCCTTTGTGCAGCTCCCCTGGAGGGCGGACGTCCTGACGGGGCAGCGGGGCTGTAGTTTGAGTCTGTGCCGCACACGCGGTGAACATCCTGTGAGTGGTGAGGCCTTATGGCAGTTGACAGGCGTTCTAATCATCACCCAAAATAACCTGGAAATGATTCCTTCTTCATAAAAATCTTTTCTAAATTCACTTGAGAAAGTTATGGGATTTTTTTTTTAAAGCTCTCAAAAAAAGAGGCTTCAGATTTATTGTTTAATATTTACCGAGTCTAGGCCGTCCCTTGGGCAATTTCCTGCTTAGAATGGTTGCAAAAATAAAGCATTACACCAGCATTCACACTGCTCATTCATCTAGCTCAGATGTTTTCGAGCGGTCTTAGGTTAGATGCCGGCAACAGCACATTGGATTAGCTCAGCATCGGCCCTGCCCGCAGAGAGATGATGCTTTAGTCACCGTGTGGTTGCTTGGCTGGTGATGGCGGTGGTGGAGAGAGGGGCTCCCTGGGGGTGTGGCAGGTTTGGGATGTATCAGAACGTGTCCCAGAGGAAGACGTATCCAAAGTGGGAACTGTGGTAGTTTTAGTGGGCTTTTGGCTGCAAGCAACAGAAATCTGACTGTAGCTGGCTTAGAGAACAAGAAAGCTTGTTGTCCTGGCACTGGTAGCAGAATGGTTATAGGACTTTTGAGCATTTCAGAAGATCACCCAAAGGAAGAAAAGACGCTGGTGTCTTCTTAGTTTTATGTGTGCTGTATGCATTGGGAGCTCTCCAGCTGACTGGCTCTTGTCTCCTGTGTCAGAGTCGAGTCCCTTGCTCATTCCTACCCAGTAACTGGTAAGATGAATGAGGTGGCCACAGTTGGTTTAGATGAGTTCTTCTGGAATGGAAGAGATTTGGTACTGCTAGCAGCTAGGGTCAGCGTTAACTGGACAGGTGTTCTGGCAGAGGCGGGGCCGGGGGGTGGTGATGATAGAGCTGCAGCACTTCCGAGGGGAACTCTGGGTCATGGGGCCCAGAAAACAGGGCAGCTCCACGGGGTGGCAGCGGAGTGAGCTGAGCACAGGGGATGTCAGGGAATGAGGTTGAACAGGGAGCAGCGGGCTACTTGAAGTACACAAACACCATAAAGAGTCTGGGTTTGTCTTCACAGCCATGGAGGACAGGAGTCCCCACCTAGGTTTCTATTTTACAACCTAAGTACCCTAACTTCGGGATTGTGGATTTCATTTTCCTTCAGCTTACTTGTGTTTTATATCTGCAAGAAAATTTTGTTTCTAACCGTGTTATTCTAGAAGTTTCATTGTCTATAGTAAAAAAAGCGGGCTGGGAGTTGGGGCTGCGCATGGAGACCTGCAGGAGGGGGTTGCATACACGGCCTTTGCTCCGGATAGAGGAGGGGAGTGTGTGTTGAAGGCCGGTCCCTGAGGACAGCTGGGCAGGCAGCCTGGAGGGGGAAGGAGAGGAAAGTGTGGTTACAAGTAAGCTCCCTAAAGGTACCAGGAATCCAGTATTTCGTGGTGTGTGTTGATTTAACGGTAAGGAAGCTGCTGGTGTCCTTGTAGTTCCTTGAGCAGTGTGAAGAGGGTAGAGGTCGTGCTGCGGTTGTTGGAGGGGTCGGTGGGGTGTGAGTGCACAGACCTCAAGTGTAAATGACCCTCACTAGGGGCGGGGCAGGGGTTAGGGTCAGAAGTAAGTTAGGGTTAATGTGGACATAGATGGTACCCACACCTAACTGATTAATTCACCACTTAATAGTTAGATCGCTTGTGTCGTGATGGCAAGAATTGATAATGTACAGACATCCTTGAAAAGCTGTTGTGTTCTTCTGTGGCACCATCAGCCTTCATGTAGTCACTAGAGGGCACTGTACCCTCTTCAGTTCAGGTCATCGATAACTGGTGTATTCCAGCATTACTGGGAGACTGAGCGTTGCCGTGCGTGTTAACGCAGCCGTTCTGTTTCTCTTTACATGGTATCAGATGTTTATTACTGCTCTGCCCATTAATCTGTTAAGAGTAGATTCTCCAGGCTGTCTTTCTGTGAAAGCTGAAACTGGTGTGTGTACCTGCTGTGTTCCCCCTGCCGATTATTAGGTAGTGTCCTTAGAAATAGACGTTTCAGGCAAGAGCAGCAGCACGTTTTCAAGGAAGTTCAGGAGACTTGGGTATCACCATGTAATTATAAGTTGTACAAATTCAGAGTGGTGAACGTGCACCTTCCTTAATCTCTTATTTTTCTTTCGTCCTCAGCGGCTAGTCTGTTCAAGAGATACAGTTTATTTTATTCCTTACCACCGGCAAGGGTGCGGAAAGTACGGAGAATAGTAAGATAATATGTGTTGAGTGGATCTAGGGACTGTAGAGTTGGTTACCCGAACTCTGGTTCAGATTATTTTACAGTAACAAAGTCCTTTTACAGTTCTGCTTAAGACTTGGAAGCACAGCCATATGTTCTGTAATGAGAATTTGGGAGGAATGAACCTTGTTCCTGCTTAGCAGCTGATGCCCCGGCGGCAACGCCACGTCCCTGCCCGTTCGGTGCTTAAGAACATGGGCTGTGGGGTCTCGGTCCAGCTCCCCAACTCTCCCACTTGTATTAGCTGTATCACTTCGAGCAATTACTTAAATGTTATCTTAGCACTTTTGTTGTTAGGGTGAAAACCCTATGCCAGGAAGCATTTGTGTTTTAGTGCATGTGGTAGCCAAAAAATTGGAAGCAAATATCTTACGAATGTGATAGTGAAATGTGTCAGATAAAATGAATGGACAAGAAACAGGTATCACCAGGAATACTTTTAGAAGAACAGTGTTGAGCAGAATTTCAGCTGGCAGCATACAGTGTATCATTTAAAGAAAGTAAATATGGCCGAATGATAGCATCTGGTCCTTGTAAGATTTTTGCAACTTAATACAAAAACAGTAAGTGAGGCTCGTGGAAGAAAGTTGAACTAGGCTCAGTTTCTCAACCTTTTTAGATGTGAAACTTTTTTGGTTTCACACCTTTTTTTAACATCATGCTGATAATTGTACTATTAGTATATGGGATGAAGAAAATACGTAATGGAAGATATTTTTAATTCACATGCTTTTTAATATACTGTCATTTTACTCATCACAGTAACATCTTTGCATAGTTGAAAAATAGTGAATTTGTGACACATTAATGTTTAGTTTACAGTATTTCATATCCTGGGGGTTTTGCGCTCCTCTTTGCTAACTTGGCTGTTCACTGGAAGTTTGCACCCACAGGTTGGGACCACTGAGCTCAGTTTTAGAAAAACAGGCAAGATCCCCAGGTGAAGGAGACGTTAAGGAGTCCACAGATAGGACACAGACTATAAGGAATAACGACGTGGTTGGTTCAGAATGGAGAGGGCCCTGTAGAGAGAGTGAAAATTGTGTGCTTTAAACCTTTTGAGATAATTGTGTATATAAAATTTGATATTTTGAAGATTGGAAAATAACTTAAGAGACGGAGGCAGTTTTTCACGACAGGGATTCCGGTCAGCTAATCTGAGGTGGACCTAACCAGCCAAGATGAAGGGACCCAGGAGGGCTGCTAGGAGGCGCAGCCTTACCAGTGCACGAAGTGCGAGGGCCTCTGGCAGCTCTTTTGATGTCCTTTCACATAGATTCTTAGCTGTTTTCTGTGTTTGTGGCTTTTTTCCGCCGCAAGCCATAATCAGAAGTCGTCTACATCCTGACCTGGTGTAGACTACGTGCCTACGTTTTGGTGAGCGGAAACGTGCGTGCAGATGACGTAAGTCAAACTGACCACTGGGGATAAGCGCCTTGTTTTCTACTCGATTTTTATTGATTAAACAAGAAAAGTGGTTAGTGAGTCACCCCAGTTTGAAAAGCGAGTCCCTACAGTCACCGGTCCCGGGGCCAGTTTGGCCTTAACCCGACAGTTGGGGCAGCAGGGGCGAGGCGGCCCTACCGCCCGCCGTGTGGTCCTCCTTCCCAGCACCTCCCTCACGTCTCCAGCTTCTCCCTTTCAGTACATCATTCTGTAAGTCATGAAATGGAGGTCATATGCAGGCATAAAATTTGTCATTTTTCTTCCTTTTTACCCCTGGATATCCGTGCCACATTCAGTCTTTTTCTTCCAGTGCCAAAGGAAAAGATGTTCTTTCTTTTTCTTTCCCCTTGCTCCCCTTACTCTCTTTCTTCTTCCGATGGCTCAGTTCTTCTTTTTCTAGTGTCTCTAGTCTTTCTGCCCGCACCTTCCCATCTCCTTGTAAACAAATTCGGGGTTTTTCTCCTCCTTTTTAAAGCCTTGCATTTGTACTGTTTCCCCATCTAGTTATCCTGTTCTTTAACTGTCCGACTTTTCAAATTGTCCTGCTCATCATGCATGTCCTTGACCACCCCGTTCTCTCTTTGACTCTCTGTGGCCTTCTCCTGTTGCTTTTACCACAGTCGTGTTACCACGGTTACTCTCTGTGCTCGAGCCCGTTGGCCTTCCCTAGGTCTTCGGAGGTATTTGGGATTAGTGATCTGCCTCTCTGTTTTTAAGTCCTCCCCCAAATCCTTTATGCCCAGAAAAAGGCATAAAAAATTAATGCTTGCTTGTGGTTAAAAATTCAGTCTATCTTGAATTGTACAAAGCAGGAAGGAGGAGATCCCCATAGCCCTGCACTGCCACGTACTGGGGCTGTGTTTGCAGACGGGTTTCTATCCCACGAAGGTGGACCCCCATTTTTCCTTCTTAAGGACAAATGTTATATCCTATAGATACTTGGTTTTTAAAAAACTTCATATTAGATTGCTCATATCATTCCAGTAGCTACTAGTGATATTTTGCTTGATATTTTCTTCTGCCACCAAAATGGTAAGTGCTTGTGGTACCAGTGATCTCTGATGTCTTCTTCTCTGTTTTATTATTTTACGTAAAAAAGCGCCTCACACAAGTAGGTAATCAATGTATATTTGTCCAGTGAATGAAAACCATTTAAGGAGCTGAGAGTTCCATTTCTCACTGATCTGAAACAAACATCACATGGCCCTGCTCTGATGGACTGTACACTGAACAGTCAAAGAATCAGATGTGCAGATAGGTGTTGGAGTAAAGAAGTGAGAAGACGTCAGTGCAGTAAAGGGACACAGCGTAGAGTTAAGATTCGGGAGCCAAGTAAAGTCTCAAGAGATAACGTTGAAGTGAGTTTTGTTTTGTTTTTTTAAGATCTTATTTATTTATGTGAGCGAGCACGAGCAGAGGAGGGGCAGTGGGAGAGGGAGAAGCAGGCTCCCCGCTGAGCAGGGAGCCTGATGTGGGACTCGATCCCAGGACCCCGGGATCAGGACCTGAGCAGAAGGCAGACGCTTCACCGACTGAGCCACCCAGGCACCCCGAAGCTGAGTTCTAAATGATGACAAGGGGAGAAAGGTATTTCAAGCACAGGAAATGGCTATACGAATGACATAATGCAGGAACTTAGTTATATACCTCATGAGGCTGGTTTAATCTCTTTGGTTTTTGTTGTTAACATAGTACAGCTCATTGTACTGTTTTGATAATTCTTCAAGAACAGTTCCTAAGGAAATGACACTGATCTAAGACTGCACTAATACAGCAGTTCCTGGCCATATGTGCTAATAAATAAAATTAGACATTCAGGGGCACCTGGGTGGTGCAGTCGGTTGAGTGTCTGGCTCTTGGTTTCAGCTCAGCTCATGATCTCAGGGTCATGAGATTGAGATGCACGTTGGGCTCTGTGCTCAGTGAGGAGTCTGCTTGAGATTCTCTCTCTCCCTTTCCTTCTGCCCCTCCCCCTGTGCTCATGCTCTCTCTCTCTAATAAATAAATAAATCTTTAAAAAAAAGTTAAAAAGTCAGTTCCCCAGTTGCACCGGCGGTATTTCAAGGGCCTAGTGGCTGCCATCTCGTTTAGCCTAACTATAGAACGTCTCCGGTGTGCGGTGTGCAGGAAGCTGTGTCGGACGGCAGCACTTTGGAAAGTCACTGGAATATAAACTCCTTGTTCACGGCTAGTGTCCGACATGTAAAGGCTGAGGAAATATTTGTTAAATGATGAGATGAATAAATGAGTGGATGATTGGAAGGTCAGCACATCTTGCCACACAGGGAACAAACAATAGCGTGTAAGTTCTGAGTGAGAAAGAGCTTATTGTGCTTGAAGAACAGAAAGAAGACGGGCTGGAATGGAGGGAAGGGTGGTAGTTGGAGATCAGCGTGGAGAGCGGATGGGCTCAGTTAAGCCTCTGGACTTTGATGGGAAGTGATAAAGGTTGTCAGCACAACAGTCGTGTGACCTGATAGGGATGCCTGTTTAAAGCCAACCGTTTCTCTGTTTTCCTCGCTTCTTGGGACGTGGGTCAGGTAGCAGGTGTATGAGTACGTGAGTGAGTAAACTCTCTGCTTGAGGCCCAGGTTATTAACTCACTTCATTTATAGTCTGGCACTAGCACCCTTGCTCTGTGTGTGTTTTAATCATTGTCTGTTATATGCAGGAACTTACAGGCAAGAACTTGTTTTTGTTTTTCTTCCAGTGAAGGTGGTGTTTTTAAGGCTCATCTCACTTTCCCAAAAGATTATCCCCTCCGGCCTCCTAAAATGAAATTCATTACAGAAATCTGGCACCCAAATGGTAAGTTCATCTAGTTTTACTTTTACGTTTGCTAATGCGGTAGCCCGTCACTGAGGTTTGCAAGGTCGCCAAGGAAGACGTAGTTCTCAGCGAAGTTACTTTGGGATGTTTGTGCTGAGTTCACTGTGCTCATTGTGCACGTGGCCCTGTACTAGTTTGTTTAGTAGAGCGGCAGGGGAAAGAGGCATCGTATACAAATATTTATTTCCTTAGTTTTCAGCTCTTTTTGAGACTCCTGAGGTTCCAAACTAGAGGCAGGGTTATCGGGTGATACTCGCTAGGCATACATCCCTTACAACGGAGATAATTTCCAAGGTATTAGGTGACTCACTGGTGATTACAGAGCGCATAGGAGTCATTAAGCCTGGTTTTAAAATTTCTATTTCTCATCTTCACTCTTAGACCGTGGGCAGCTCTTCACTTTTGACCTATATTAGCTGTTAAAAAGGGAGTGTCCTGCCTGCCTCATAAGGTGACCGACAGGGTCGAGCGGGGTGCCGTACCGGTGTTTTAAGCTTTGGAAAGCATCGATCCTGCCGTGCCGGAAATGCAGTGACGCTGAAGTTCTTACCCAAAGATGCATTACCGTTAAGATCCACTTTGTGAGCCAAAGGTTAGGCTAGATAAACTGTGTTTATATACAGTCTCCCTGAACTTTCGGCCTTGTTTTGTGTGATAGAGCTTGCAAGCATTTCTCTTCTAAGTATTTTGACTGTCAGTATTTTGTAATCAGAGTTGTGGGTTTTTTTGACTCCCGCGCTGATCTGCACTCTGCTTCTCATAGTCGACTTTGCATTGCCAGGGAGAGAAGCTCCCGAATTAATCTGAGCAAAAATCTGAGGGAGAGGAGTGAGTGAGTGAATGAAGGCTTATCACAAGGGTATGGGGAAAGTATTAGAGCCCAGGGGCTTGAGAAATGGATGGGCCTCGAGAGACTGGAACTGGCTCACGGAAAACTATCGGGAACCAAGGGGGTAGCCACCGTATTCCATCGCACCTAAGATAGCGGCGATCGCAAAGACGCTTCATCGTTCTTTTTTGTACCAGTAACGAGGGAGAGAAATCTAACAGTCTGTGGTAGAATGCCTTGACGATACCCCTCCGTGGAGCGCGGATGCCTAAATTGACCACATCCGCCTCTTGTTGCTTTGCCATTTCTTTCCTCTCTTCCTGGGCTTTGGCAGTTTCTCTTACCATCACTTGAATTATTTGCTGTGTGTATAGGCCATCTTCTTGTGCCTGTTTCAAAAGAAGATGTAACAGAAGTTCTGAGTGTTGGCTCTGCCACACGTTAGCTGCGTGACTGTAGGCGAAGCCTCTATGGGCCTCGGTCTCTCTGAGAGCACGTATGTGAGCAACACGTGGGACTTCCCTTCTTTTGGGAGGAAGGAGAGCAGTGGTCTAGGTGGTCTAAGAGGAGAGCTGGTGAAATGAGGGTTTGTTTTAAGGTGGAAGAGACTTTTCATTTTTCAGGCCACGAGGGGAGAGGCGTCAGTGAAATAACGGAGATTGACTGGAGAGAGGAGGTGCTTTGTGAAGGAAGGGAACCTGAGGAGGTGGTGGGGCGGGGATGGCAGACGCAGGGCGAGCGGGGCTCAGGAGGCGTGGGAAGACATGGGATGAACGGAAAAGCGAGCCAGGAGTGTCTGCGAGACACTGGAGGTGAAGATGATTCGTGAGTCATGGTCCCCTTCTGTGAGGGTGTTGGGGCCTGTGTGGGGAGGAACGGACATGGAGATGTCATGGTGACGTTGAGAGGACAGTGTTGTTGCCACATGGGTATTGGGTAGTGTAAGAGAGGGTCATCTTCTAGAGAATGTGATTCTTACACAGAATTTTGACTGTGTGAATGCCTGGCTTAAACTTTGTTCCTGAGGCTGTGGGTTCTCATTAAGTTCTGGCGCTTTAAAGCTGTGTGGTAGCTTCGTCCTGACTGTGTCTCCTTCTGGAAAGATCATACCCATGGAGGAAGGATTGGAAGGAGAAGCCAGACGTCATTACCGCCAGGAGACACGGAGAGGGTTTTGTCAGTGCTTCCGGTAAGAGACCATGAAAGCTTGAACTGAGAGTCGTAGCAGGAAGGGAAACTGAGTTACTGTGCTTGTGGACTAGCAGATGTGGATGGTGGTGGTAGGTAAGGATTTAGAATTGATGGACCATCCACAGAATAACCGTAGAATCAAAACCACAGCGAAATACCGCTTGACACAGACCTGGTGGCTGCCATCAAAGTGGCAGGTGATAGTCAAGTGTTGGCGAGGACACAGGGAAACGAGAGCCCTCCGTTCTCCTGGCGAGACTGTAAAGTGCTGCAGCCGCTGTGGGGCACGAGTCTGGCAGTTTCATTCTGAGACAGAAACGCAGGAACGATGAAAACACGTCCACAGAACACTTGGCCTTGAATGTTCCTGTCAGCAGGGTTCGTAACGGCCAAACGGTAGAAACAGCCCAAGTGTCCATCGTTTGACGAGGAGAAAACCCACTCATCACGTAGCCACGTTACGGAGGGTGGCCCTGGTGCGCGGCGCCTGCCTGAGCCTTGAAAACGTGGCACTGGGTGAGCGAAGCCAGTCGCGAGAGCCCACGCAGTGTAGGGCTGCGTTTAGGCTGGACCGTCCGGAGCAGGCAAACCTAGAGGTGGAAGGTTAGGTTCGTGCTTGCCTCGGGCTTGGGGAAGGCTGTGGGGCGTGGGGAGTGATTGCCCCTGTGCATGTGCTTTCTTTCTGGGTGACGGCTGTGTTCTGAAATTGATTGTGGTGACCGTTCACAACTCTGGACACGCGGGAAGCCATTCGGTTGTGCGCCTTTGTCTCAGTAAAGCTGTTACAGATGTCGTTCTCAGGTAGAACTTCTCTGTGTGTGGCTTAGACGCGTTCCATCGTGGATCTTCTTGAGGTGTGCTTGCCGTATCGGCTTAGGCCGTTCGGTAAAAGTGAGCGTGGGGCCTTGGTAGCGCCCCGCATCTAGGTGCTCGGGAGCGCGTGAAACCACCGCGCTGCACCTGCTCCTTACACCATGCTCTCCGTCAGTGCAGCTCAGCAAAGCTGGGGACGGAGGGGACGGGGAACATCGTGATGGGAAGAATGAGTTAATTTCCCCACGGAAAAGGTGGCTAATGCTGGAGAGCGGGGTAACATCACGTAACGTCAGAAGTCCGACTAAGGAAGCCTGGAAGGTGAGAGATTGGCTCAAGAGCCCGCCAAGCAGGGTGTCACAGAGGCTGAGGGAGCTGTCCTCAGCAGTGTCTGTCGTCGTGACCCAAAAAGGGGGACTTTAAAGGCACCTGGGGGAAGCTTGTTCAGACCATTTTGTGACCAGTCGTGGCCTCTGATAGGGGGCAGAAGCCAGTTTCCATGAGGTGACGAGAGAGAGAGAGAGTGAGTGAGAGAACCCCCACGTTGTGGGCGTGTGGAGAGGGTGGGGGTCCGTTGGGTTTCTGTCATTTTTAGACGCACGGCTTCCAGGGAGGGGGTAACTGGGAGGGTACACGTGGTTCAGGTAGTCGAGGCCGAGGCTGGTGGCTAGCTGTGTGGGGGGGAATGGATTTAGAAAAGGGGATTGAAACTCCAAATGGAGTAAACAGTTTCAAGTGGCTTAAAAAAAATAGTATTATTTGCTGGGTGTTAGGGGCAAGAAGTTTCTGGTTTCACACATAACCCATCCTGAAAGACTAAACAGAGTGAAGATAAGTGGTGCAGCTGAAAGCAGAATGGGGCTCGTAAATGAACCTCATGTCAGTAAGGGCGACAGCGGAGATCACTGTTGGGGCGTTAAAAGGAGAGGGAAAAGTAACAGGCAGAAGTTACTTGGGGACAATTAAGGAAGCAATTTGGCAAGAAAAACTATAGACATTTGAGTTTATAAATGAGTAAAGAATAAGAACTGACATTGCACCAGAGGAAACGTGTATTTTCTGTACCTGGAAAAATTTTACCCCCAGAAGCATTTAGAAAAACCAGATTATTTTTCACCTTTTTAATTTAAAGATTTATTGATTGGTTTAATTTATTTTAGTGAGAGAGGCAAAGAGAGGGAGAGAATCTCCAGCAGAATCACCACTGAGCGTGGAGCCCAACAGGGGTCTCAGTCTCATGACCCTGAGATCATAACCTGAGCTGAAACTAAGAATCGGACACTTAACCCACCGAGCCACCCGGGTGCCCCCACCTGTATTTCACATTTAAACTGTAGTTTGGTAATAGGTCTGAAGCCTAAAAACCTTTTATTTAAAACAATTAAAATGAAAGGACTCAAGGCTAAAAATTAAAAGATGCTAGATTGTAACAGTAATTTCCACGAAAGGAAAATGGATCTTAAGTTGATTCTCTCTGATAGAGTTTTATGGAAACATATAATACCATATTTTCAAAGAAAACGACTTGGAAAAAATCCTCTTTATGTAATGCGTGAGGACATCATCTAAAGAAGATGGTAAAAGCACTTTGTGTTGAACTTTGCGGTGTGCTTAACAGTTTGTCGTTGCTTTGCCTGCCTCTCGATCTCGTTCCTGCACTCAGCAGATCTTACTGGGAGGTGGGTGCCTGGGAAGAGGAGCCCAGACGACACACGAATGCACGGGCCTGTCATGGCCCGCGCTTGGATGCCTGTGTGCACAGCACACAGCCCGGAAGGGTTTGTCGGAGACCAGCAGTGTGTATGGACTCCGGCTCGGCTTCCCCAGAGTTTTTAACAACAGGGGAAGTGCCCAAGTCAGGAGATGAAAAATAACCTTGAGAGTTACACCGATTGCAAGTCCGGGGGTGCCTGGGTGGCTCAGTCAGTGAAGCGTCTGCTTCCAGTTCATGTCATGATCCCGGGGTCCTGGGATGGAGGTCTGCGGGGAGCCTGCTTCTCCCTCTCCTTCTGCCTGCCGCTCCCCCTGCTTGTGCTCTCTCTCTCGCTCACTCTTTCTTTGTCAAATAAATAAATAAAATCTTCAAAAAAAAAACCTGTTAGACTTTAGGTGGGAAGTTAGGAATGAACTAGACATACATAGTGCCGTTGATTATTTATGGGATTTGGATATTTGGTTGAAAGACTTTTTACACCAAAAATTCCTATACTTTTCTGTCTTTTCTAACATTTTCCAAATAAGTATACTTTATTGTACTATTATTATTTTGTAGTTTGCAGTGGAGAAAACTTCACCATAAAGGATTAGTGATGATTTTGGTAGTTTTACGAATAAGGAGTATTTGTGTGATACAGATGAGCCGGTGGATTCAAAGTTCTCCTTTGTTTTGACCGACAATTAATTTGTGCCTCGGATTTTAAGCCCTAGTTTTGTAGAAAAGATGCCTCATGGATGTTATTTACGTTGATGAATTTTCACTGGCAATGTGACATGTTCCTTTTGTAAATTTGAGTGCACTCCTTTCCCTGAAAATGTAATTTTGCCTTTATGTGATATAAAAAGTACATTATGAGGTTACTTCTCATTTTTTTCAGAGGAAAGTCTCTGGATGCTTGACGGTCACCAGTGTAGACCAGTCAGTTAGTGGGGAGTCTGGGACATCACTACACAGAGACAGTTCTGGTATTTGGATCGCCTGCTTTATGTACAAACAAAGCAGATTCATTGTCTTTACTGCGTGTAAATGCTAGACACCGTCGTGTGCCGGGTTCCTTGGAGTTCTGCACACATGGGGACGATCGCGTGTGTGTCTGTTGGCTCTGACATATGGGTCCTGTTTGGTAAAATACGATTTTGGAAATCGTCTTCTGTAGATACTCAGTGTTTTATACAGGACCGTGGGAGCCAGGGCCACATCTCTAATAGGTACTTCACGTTTAACCACATTGTTTTAACTACTTTAAACAGAACTCTCACTCTCTAATTTTGCAGTTGATAAAAACGGTGATGTATGCATTTCCATTCTTCATGAGCCCGGGGAAGATAAATACGGGTATGAAAAGCCAGAGGAGCGCTGGCTCCCTATCCACACTGTGGAAACCATCATGATCAGTGTCATTTCAATGCTGGCAGACCCTAACGGAGACTCACCTGCTAACGTTGATGCTGCGGTAAGGCGGTCGCGCACGCCTCTCCCCTGCCCCTCAGTTACCCCTGATTAGAACGACAGCCTCTGTGTGTGTGTGTGTCTACGGACGGATCTGTGGACATTCGTGTTTCTCCTGAATGTGTACAAAAATAAGTCACAGACATAACTAAGCTTTACCCTCAGTACTTGAACTCCGTCTCTTAAGAACGAGGACCTTGTCTTGCGTAGCCAAAAACAGGCCTCACCGAGATTCACCAGTTGTGGAGATTTTACAGTATTTTCCTGTCTATGTCGATCTGTCGATGCCCTGACTCTCCACGTGTGAACACTTGGGTGGCCTCTCCTGAGAACAAGGGCATCCTTTCTCCTACCACAGCACAAGCCCGTCATTGATACAGTCCTGTTCCACACGTACGCGGTCCATACCCTGATTTCTCCAGCATTGTTCCTCATGCCTGCTTTTTTTTTTCTTTTTTAAATCCAGAATCTGGGAACCCACGTTTTATTTTGTATTCATGTTTCTTCCTTCCTTCCTTCCTTCCTTCCTTCCTTCCTTCCTTCCTTCCTTCCTTTTCTTTCTTTCATTCTTTCTCCTTTCTTTTCTTTTCTTTTCTTTCTTTCTTTCTTTCTTTCTTTCTTTCTTTCTTTCTTTCTTTCTTTCTTTCTTTCTTTCTTTCTTATTTTATTTATTTATTTATTTATTTATTTGATGGAGAGAGAGACAGCCAGCGAGAGAGGGAACACAAGCAGGGGGACTGGGAGGGGAAGCAGCAGGCTCCCAGCGGAGGAGCCTGATGTGGGTCTCGATCCCAGGACCCCGGGATCACGCCCTGAGCCGAAGACAGACGTCTAACGACTGCGCCACCCAGGCGCCCCTATCCTCATGTTTCATCAGTTTCCTTTATTCTGGATATCTGTCTACTTCCTTCTTTGAAGAACCTTTCATTCTAAATCTTATTCTTAGAACTTTTGTTAGTATATATCAAAGCCAGGAGATTAAATTCACTTTTCTACTTGGGCAACTTTCATATAGAACTAAACTTACATAAAAACCTTAGTGATGCAGTGTATAGTCTATGTAGAAAAATACTACTTTGACAAACCCTTTTCAAATGTACGCCTGTGAATTTTTTAATTTGGTGATCAAATTGAAGTAAAAAATTGACGGAAAACCATGCTAGCTTTTCTTTAATCCAGCATCGGTCGGAGCGCTGTAAGAGGCAGCAAGGGAGAAGAAATCCTGTGGAACCATTTCGAGGGAGAACTAATTCTTGTTTACTTTGATTCATGCTCAACAATAACTCTTTGTAGTAAGATCAGAACTGACAAATTGTATCTTAATCTTCATCAAGGTTAAAATTAAGGACAAATTAAGGGCAAGTACCTGAAAGTATGAATATACAAAAATTATTAACCCTTCAGAGCAGCCGGGTCCCGGAACCACAGGGCCTCCTGAGAAGGGGCGGTGCTCGCTGATGCTGCACAGAGCCGGGCTGTGCGGGCGCGACTCAGATCTGCACGCCACGGGCCGCTCAGTGCTTAGAGTCCACTGCTGCTCTTGCCCACCTAACCAGTCAGTCGTCTCCTGTCGAAGCCACGGGTTGCCTGTGCACAGTTTCGTGTACCTTTCCCATCTGCTTTTCCCTCTTGCATTGTACACCTTGTCATATTTCCGCAAGTTCTCTGTTTGCTTTTCTGACCTCTCAGTCAGTGATAGCTATTCCAGGAAACCCCCATTTTTCTTGGAGCTCCCTGTCCTGGACCCCTCCATCCTCGGGCTCCGGATTAGGTTGGCTCAGACTGCTGCGCGGCTGCCTTCCTTGGACTTCCCGAACTTCCAGCTCTTCTGGGTGGGGTTATCTGTTTCCTGGATCCTGCGTCTTTTTTCTTGGTTGACTTCTTCCTGTTGTTGGACCTCCTCTGAGAGTCATGGTTCAGGAAGGCTGTGTGGGAATTAAGAGCTGGGTCCTAACCCGTCTGGAAGGGTTTTTACCCTACCCTTATCCTTAAGTGACAGCGCGTAGCATTCTGGGGGAGGGATGCAGATTTCTACGGAATTGATCTTTCCACGTGTATTGTTGCTGACGAGGAAGTTGTTGGACGGCCGACTCTTCTGCGTTTGTGGGTGACCTTTTCTTTCTTCCTCTGTTTTCCCTGTTCCCTTCAGGTTCTTTTCTGATTCTTGGTCTTTGAAATCTCACAGTGTTGTGTAGAGTTTAAGATTTTTCATTTCTGTACATTACTCCCGCTTCTCCGTGAAGGGTGTGTTCCAAGACCCTGAGCGGATGCCTGAAAGCAGGGATCAGTACCAAACCCTGTGTGCGTTGGTTTTTTCCTGTGTGTACGTACACATGATAAAGTGTAGTTTATGAGTTGGGCTCAGTGAGAGATTTACAGTGATAACTAATAATAAAACAGAGCAGTTACAACAGCGTGCTATGATAAAAGCCGTGTGACTGTGGGGCTCTCAGGACCCCGTGCCGCGAGCTCACCCTCCTTGTGAGGTGTGAGGTGATCGTGTGCCCACATGGTGAAGCAGGGTGAGTGACTCAGGCGGGTGACGTGGTCTGAGGCTACCGCTGACCTTCTGCTGTCACGTCAGAAGGGGGACTGTTGCTCCTGGACAGACTGGGGTCGCCTGGGCGACTGAGCCCACAGAGAGCATAGCCGTGGCTGGGGGTGGCACGGGACTGCTGTGGTCAGCGTGTACTTGCAGGACTTCAGCTCTGGGAAGTTTCCCTCGTGGATAGTGTTCTCTCCTTCCTGTTTTTTATTTTTACTCTAGTGTATATTCCTTCCTTCTTTGGATGTGTAGCTTCTGCCCAGATCGATTCTTGTGCTCTGTTTCATCTAAACTTGTGCTGATTCTGAGTTCCTGTTGAATTCTCATTTTGGTGGTGTTAGTCTTAATTTTAAGTAGCTTGTTCTTTCTTCATTAATTTTCTCCTTCTTAGAATCTTGTCGCTGTTTGATGAAGTTCATAGTTCTTCCATCTTGTGGGAGTTATGATTAAATTTTTCAAAGTTTAATTCTGATCATTCTCTGAGGCCAGTGTTTTCCCTTGTGTTTCTTTTGTATTTTGGAGTCTGGCCCAGGACCCGGTAGGCTTCTGCACAGCTCTGCATGCACGACTCCAGGTGATAGGACGTGTAGGGCTCGGAAAGCACATGCGCCCCGAGCATCGGCTGTGCTCGAGTGTGCAGGCGGCGAGCCAGACCCTGAGCTCCAGACGGAGAGGCGGTTCCGTCCTCTGGCCCACACTAGTGGCCCTGCGTCGAGGGCTCTTCATATGTGTGTGTATCCGTGTATCTTAACGGTCATCACTATTTCAGGAAAGTGTTAGACTTTTGGATATAGGTGGGAGGAAAGCGCCAAACGGTTGAGCTGTGTCTCTGTTTTCAGTCCTGCATCTTAGTGACTGTCTAACTGTGCCTTCTGTCCGGTCGGCCCTGCCCCTCCTTTGCTCTGGTTCCAGGGAGACTTCTCTCCTCGGCTGCTGTTCCGTTCCTCTGCCGTCTGCTTTTGGTCTTCCAGAAGCAATTTCGCCTTTGTGTCGGCTGTGGTTTCTGGAGCCTCGGGAGGGAGCCGGCAGTCCTTCCTGTGGCCTTGAGTAGCTTACCGGTAAGGCGTAGCTGCCTTTTCCAGTAACGTGAAACCGTCCACGTTCCTCATGGGCTGCTTTCTTTAAGAGAATCTTGCCTGTATGGGTGTTTTGCGTAAGGGATTTCTGCTCTTGTGTCCCAGCCCAGTGCCTGGCAAAAGTATTTTTTGACTACTTTTCTGATTTACCAGCTTTTTAGCATTTTAAAAGTGTGCAGGTTGCCAAAGCGTTGCATTCAAAATTAAAACTAGTATTTGAGTTTCTAAGAAGAGCTTGGGTAAAGTCACTTCATGTTACTTTTGTATCTACAGAAAGAATGGAGGGAAGACAGAAATGGAGAATTCAAAAGGAAAGTTGCCCGCTGTGTACGAAAAAGCCAAGAGACTGCTTTTGAGTGACATTTGTGCAACAGCTGTAACTTCATTATTTCAGGGTGAGTTCATTTTAAAATCCTACTGTTTTGCCTTGTGATAAACGGCATATACATTTTTGGAAATTGTGTGATTTGGGTATTTGGATTGCCTGATTTCACTAACTTCATTTTTTTAGTGGGAGTGTCCAGTGGTCTGTTGTTTTCTCAGCAGAAACCGTGTAGCCCACGTGTGTTTTGCTCCAGTAGACTCCGCATCTTTAATTAGGCGGTTGTGTTACACTGGCTAGTGTGGGGTCGTGGTCTCTCCTTTCACTGACGGTGAGATGAAGGTACTTGTTTCGGTGTGGTTTATGGCAAAGGATGACGTGAATTTTCATTTCCTAATTTTGTTTTAAAGGAAGATCGTGTTTTCTAATAAACTGGCAAGACCATTAAATATCTGTCTTCCATGTTTTCTTAATTTCTTTTTTTAAAAAGATTTTATTTATTTGAGAGACAGGCAGAGAGAGAGAGAGAGGGACAGAGAGCACAAGCAGGGAGAGCAGCAGGCAGAGGGAGAGGGAGAAGCAGACTTCCTGCTGAACAGGGAGCCCGATGTGGGACTCCATCCCGGGACCCTGGGATTACGACCTGAGCCCCCCAGGCGCCCCCACCCTCCGTGTCTTCATTGGTCGTTCTCTCCCTGTTCACTACTAATAGGGCCGATAGGAAGAAGCGCCCTCGTGTTGTATCGTATCTCTCCGCGGGCCTCGATCACGTCCAGTAGGGAGCCCAGGAGAGAAGGGGACGCAGTGTGGACCACTGACCAAATGTGTGGCATTCTAGTGATTTGGTTTCTTTTCTTTCTTTGTAAATGTTGGGATGATAAACTTATTGAGGACAAGGAGCATGTGAAGGGTCACAAGTCCTGGCACATCCTGGACCTGCCACCTGTTTGACCCCGTGTTCTCACACGCCCCGTTCTGTGTTTATCCCGGTTTTTCCTTCATCATGTCATCCAGTTTGTGCTGTTCCTGAACGGCGTGCTGGATACGCTGGCCTGTGTGTGCTTGGAACTGCAGTGCGTGCGTTCTTCTGTGGCTTGTGTTGCTCGGTGTTACAGTCTTGAAACTCGTCTGTGTTGTGTCTGCTTGTGCCCATCTGTTGTCACTGTCATGTGGGGCCTCGTTAGATGAGTCACCATCCTGCTCTCGGTTCTGACTGCAGTTGTGTTTGCTGGCAGAGTGAGTGTGGCTGTCTTGTTTCTTGCTGCACATTGGAGGGGAGCGCCTCCCCGGGGTGTGTGTGTGGGGGTGGAATCGCTGAGTTAGGGGTCTGTGCACATCTCTGTGACTGGATAATGCCAGGTTGTCTCCAAGATGCTGCATCTATTTATATTCCTTTTCACAAGGATAAGGATTCCGTTTACTCCGGACCCTCCCCTGCATTGGACATCACCAGACCCCTGTGAAAGTGCTCCATCTGGAAGGCTGTGGTGTGTGGCCTTGCTCTGACACGTGTGGCCCAGCTGACTATCATTTCATGGGTTTGGCCGTTTCCTCTGGGAAACTGCTGTTCTTGGGCTGTTCTTCCGTTAGCTTCTGGATTTGTATCCTGGTCAGTTCCCTTTCTTTGTGGAATCTCGGGATGAACAGAGATTCTTTTTCTTTCTTTCTTTCTTTCTTTCTTTCCTTTCTTTCCTTTCTTTCCTTTCTTTTCTTTCTTTTCTTTTCTTTCTTTCTTTCGAAAGAGAGAGTGCCTGCATGTGAGCCCGGGGAGGGGCGGGGAAGAGAGTCTCAAGCAGACTCTGTGCTGAGCACGGAGCCCGAGACGGGGCTCAACCTCATGACCCTGAGATCACGACCTGAGCCGATGTCAAGAATCAGATGCTTAACTGACTGAGCCCTGCAGATGCCCTGATGAACAGAGATTCTTAATCTGAATGTACTCAGGTTAGACCTGTCCTGTACAGAGTTGCATTTTATGTTCTAGCTTCTTCTCTGACCGGAAAGCTCCGTTGCATCTTGTCTTTTGAAAGTTTTATGGTTTTGCCTTTGGTGTGTGTGTTGAAGCTCCTGAAATTGATCGGCGTGAGGCCAGAGTTCGGCTCTGCCCGCTCCCCAGGCTAAAACCATTGGTGCATCGATTGGTGGCCGATTCTTTCACCACTGATGCGCAGGGTCGGTTATGCTAGGAAATTACATTTCCAGGTATCTGTTGATCTGTTTCTGACCTTAACATGTTTTATTAGTTGGTTTGTCTTATGCCTAAACTACCATCACGTTGTTTTAATTTTTATTTATTATTTTTATGATGAACTGTGTCAAATGTAAAGGTGCAGATCAGAAGTAAGACTGAGTCTACCCACCGTTGTTCTGTTGTCGTGTTTGATAACCCTGGTTTCTGATCTCCTCATCAGAACCTGAAATGCTGACCATTGTTAAGGCCAAGAACAGCAACGACCTGCAGTCTTCAGATGTTTTGTTTTCCACCGGCTCGTTCGTGTCTAACCTGCATGTGTTTGTTACTAATCCTGTCCCTATTTTCTTAGCTCACCCTCCCCTCCCACCTCCTCTGTGGTCCTTGCTTCCCACCGTCCTTCATGTGTGCGCCTCGGTCTGCTGGGACTGGTGCTTTCCTGCCTGTACTTCTTCCAGGTGCTTGTCCTGGACGCCCCCGCCGTGCCCGTCACCCACTCCGCTCATGGGATTGGTTCTTGTGTGGGTGTGACCGTATCCTAGGGCTCTCTCACCCACACGGTTTCCCAGTCGGAGGGGAGTTGTACAGATGCTGAAGCCCAAGTGTGTGGGTGACTTCATCTCATAAATAAGTACTTCATCAATTTAAGAAATAATCAAGAATTTTATTATATTTACCTCGATAGTATATTACAAATTAGTTAAATAAACAAATACGTACTAATGAGGGGCCACAAACAGATTTTGTAAGGGATTGTATATTCCCTCCTTTGCTAGTGGGATTGGAGTTAGTTCACATTGGATCATAACATACACATGTGTTTAAAGTAAACTTACCAAGATTAAAGTTCACTCGTCAAAAAGATGGAGGCAGAAGGTCATGTTGATTCAGAATACCTCATTGTATAGAATAAGTTAATTGAAAATATGATACACCGTGAATGATGACACTGAACTGAGAACTTCCAGTTAAAGAGTAAGGAAGCAATAACTGGAAATCTGGACCAGCACAGGTCAGTAACAGAGCATCTTCGCACGACTGCTTGTCCGCCAGATGTGTTGTGATGGCTTTGCACTGCTGCAGAGGACCTGGCAGCTGGAGTCCTTGGTAGAGCAGACTTAAGTAAAATTGATACACGAACTTTGTGAATGATTCATCGTAGTTACTGTTGCAGCCTACCAGGTTACTGTTTAAGCTCAGGCCTTTGTGTAAAAAATGATCATCCTTGAAGTGTGTGTCTTTCGTTGATGAGACCTGAATAAAGGAATTAGTATTTTGTTGTCAGTTTGGAGCTCGTCAGGAGGATCCTTTGGCTCACCTGTGGGCAGAGACAGACATTCCTTGGGAAACACTGATTCATGTATATTAATGCAGACTTGTTAGACCGGCGTTCAAGTCCCCAGTCCCACCTGTTGTGTGTTAAAAATTACTAATCGTTTCCCCCTTTGTTCCATCTCCCTGCCATTCGGGAAGTGTGTGCGTGCCCGCCGGGAGGGAGCCAGGTTCCACGCCCGGGCTCTGGAACGCGTCTCCTCCTTGTTCTGCCCCGTGCTGGGACGAGGCCCGTCTCAGCCCGTCTCCTCTCGTGAAGCAGTTGCTCTTCACACGGATGCCCCCCCCGAAGCCTGACAGCGCTCAGGGCCCTGACTCGCAGTCACCGATAAGAGTGTTTTCTTGCTGCTCTTGTTACCTGCAGTATGTTGCCCCGATAAGCACCTGAGCCCAGTCATCTATCGGGATTAACTAGGAGTGAAATCATTTGAAAATTGGACTTTAAAAAATTCACATCAAAAACCCATGACTTAACTCCTGTCTTCTGAAAGCAGGGCTGTGTTGTACTCACCCACGAATGCACGGAGCATGGTAGCTGCTGTCGGACTGAGCTGCCTGCGTGACCTGCACGTGTCCTTGTCGTTACATAATTGTCAGGCGTGAGGCTATGCCACAGAAACCCGGTGCCTTGCCGCAGACGTAGCCAGGCTGGCCTGTTGCTCAGAGTCTTCGTAAAGGCGGGTTTTCTTATGGCTCATCAGTGTGCTGTTTCTGTGTGTCCTCAGTAGCTTCGGTCATGCCGCAGGATGTAGATGTGAAATAAAACTCCTGAGGTTAAACAAAAATAGATTGAAAGTTGTTTTTAAAAGTCTACATCCAGGGGCGCCTGGGTGGCACAGCGGTTAAGTGTCTGCCTTCGGCTCAGGGCGTGATCCTGGCGTTATGGGATCGAGCCCCACGTCAGGCTCCTCCGCTATGAGCCTGCTTCTTCCTCTCCCACTCCCCCTGCTTGTGTTCCCTCTCTCGCTGGCTGTCTCTATCTCTGTCAAATAAATAAATAAGATCTTTAAAAAAAATAAAATAAAAAAATAAAAATACAAATCTACATCCAAATATGTCACTTATGTTTTCTTTTTTTTTTTTTTTAAGGTTTTATTTGACAGAGAGACAGCCAGCGAGAGAGGGAACATAAGCAGGGGGAGTGGGAGAGGGAGAAGCAGGCTCCCAGCGGAGCAGGGAGCCCAGCGCGGGGCTCGATCCCAGGATCCTGGGACCACGCCCTGGGCTGAAGGCAGATGTTTAACTACTGAGCCACCCAGGCGCCCCGAAATATGTGACTTAATGTTTTCTAAATATGGAAGTTGGAAATATTACCATTCCAGAACTTGATCCAGACTTTATTTCACTTTTTAAAAAACTGGTAAAAAAAAAAAAAACAAAAAATGGGTTTGCCCTCCTCCCAGTTCTTATGTGCACGTTGCAGTATTGCCTGTATGTGCACTGGTATATGACAGACCCCTCGAACGTCTGGTCCCTCCGCTAGGCCCTGGCAACTGCCATTCCACTTCCTGTGTCTAGGAGTTTGACTCCTTAGATGTCTCCCAGAACTGGGGTCCTGTAGTATTTGTCTCCTTATTTCACTTTTTCTTAGTATTTATACCTCGTGCTCCATGAAGACCTTAACAGCCTTACCTGCCCGCTCACTCCGGTGTGGGATGGGCAGAAGAGAGGACACGGGGCGGGGGAGGGGAGAGAAGCACACCCTCCCGTCCTGCAGATAGCAGCAAGACCGCGTTCTGGGCCACCCGACAGGAAGACTCTGTCTCACTGTTCTGCGTTAAGGCTACAGGGATTGGTTAGTTCTCTGTTGCTGTGTTACACATTGCCTAAAATCCTGTGGCTTAAAACAACATTTTTTAAAAAAGATTTTATTTATTTATTTGAGAGACAGAGAAAAGCACAAGTGGGGCGGGTGCGTAGTCTCTCCACTGCCCGGTTGAGACCACGTGTGGAGTAAATGATGATCCCAAGCACACTGCATCCTTGCTGGGTTTCACGCTAAGGTCACTGAAGGCGTAGCTCCCACGTCGCACCCAGGCTTCTGAACATCAGGCCCTGCCATGTAGAGCCTCTCTGACCTCCTGAAACACCCGGCCCGATCCGCTGCAGGGCTGTTGACCACACCTGCCTGTTACCGGCAGCCTCGCCATCCCCAGTACTCCCAGAACAGAAGGTTAAGTATGAAAAACACAACTCTTCTAGAACAAAATAAGGGAGAATATCAAGGTAGAGAAGGACGTGTTAGGCACAGAAAACACCCGGAGAAGGGAAAAATCAATAAATTTGACTGTGTCAAAACTGAAAACTTAAATATTATGACAAGACAAATAAACTTTTAAAAACAAGCAGCAGACTGGGAGAAGACTACTGTCTATCTGGCGTTCAGGATTTGCACCTAGAATCTACACCAGCTTGTGCAAATCGGCGAGAAAGTAAGCAGTACAAAGAAAAATGATCTGCCTGGGTAATAAATAGAACCGGAAAGAAAGCTAATTGTTACACATGTGAAAAATTACTGCATTTGTAATCAGAAATACGAAGGTACAGGGAGGTAACATCGCATCGACTGGATTGTCAAAAAGCAAAATGCCTGAGAAACCCAAGCGTTGGTGAGGATTTGGGGAAACGGTGTCCTTGAAGTAAGGTGTTAATGAAGGCGAGTCAGCGTTGGGGAGCAGGTTGGCGGTATGTGGTCAGTCTGAACCAGGCACCGGCCTTGGGAGGGCAGGGTGCGGTTGGAGACGGGCTGGCACGTGTGCGGAGACATACATGGACGCCGCTTGCAGCACTCTATGATTCTTGAAAGGCCCCTCGGCGGGATTGATCAGTTATGATTGATACAGTGGAATATTACCCAGCAACTAAATGCGTGTGTAGTGTAGACTTAAAGTAACCAGATGGTTAAATCTCAAAGAACAGTCTTGAGTAGGAAACGCAATTCGCAAAAAAAGAAAAGACAGCATCAAGTTGGTTATTGGAGTCGGGTATTGTTCACGTAGGTTAAAAAGTACAACCTAGGGGTGCCTGGTGGCTCAGTCGGTAAGCGTCTGCCGTCGGCTCAGGGCGTGATTCCAGGGTGCTGGGATCGAGCCCCGCATCGGGCTCCTCTGCTGGGAGCCTGCTTCTCCCTCTCCCACTCCCCCTGCTTGTGTTCCCTCTCTCGCTGGCTGTCTCTATCTCTGTCGAATGAATAAATAAAATCTTAAAAAAAAAAAAAGTACAACCTACTCACTGTGTGATAAAGAGCTTTTTTAAAGCAGGGACTTGAAGAAATACATAAAATTCGCAGTGGCACTTAACTTTGGGAGGAAGGGAGCACTGGGAAGCAGAGGGCTTTGCCTTTTCCCCTTTACTGTCTGCCTTGGAGCACATTTGGCTCATCTTCTGTCCTCGCTGCAGAGGCTAAACTCACCGGAATCTTGGGGACTGCTGTTGGCCACATCCACAGGCTTAATGTAGTTTCGATCCTTAACCTGTTTGATTTGACACTGTTGATCGTCCTTCTAGAAGCATCTTCCGTCCTCACCCATGCAAGCTAGGGCTCTGTCTCGGTCCCTTCTCGGCTTGACTGCTCCCTGCCGGCCTCTCTGTCGCTGCCCCTCTTCTACCCTCATTCCTGTCCCCAGCTGCAGGGACAAAGCAGGCATGACAGCACTCTGGAACACGGAAGCTGCTCCGCTCCGTGTGAGGAAAAGGAAGTCCCGCCGTGGCCTCCCCATTCTGTTCCCAGAGGTGACCGCTGACACACAGTAGCTTCATCTTCAGAAATCTGACTCCTCCCAACACTCACGCACGCACAGTGATGTACGTGTCTGTGTATAATAACATGGGCACAGACATAGAGTACGCACGCACAGTGATGTACGTGTCTGTGTGTAATAACATGGGCACAGACATAGGGTACGCACGCACAGTGATGTACGTGTCTGTGTGTAATAACATGGGCACAGACATAGGGTACGCACGCACAGTGATGTACGTGTCTGTGTGTAATAACATGGGCACAGACATAGAGTACTTTTTAAAAATTTAACATGGTCTTCTGATACTTTGCTAGTTCAGCGTGATTTATGTGTATCAGTGCGATAATATAGGGCTGCTTTTTTACCGTTGCATGTCATTAAGCATGGAGCTTTGTATTTTGAAGTGGGAGGTAACACCGAGAACAGGTGACCCTGAGCACGTTTCTGTTCTTGTTCATGAATATTGGTTCATGTCCTGCCATTTGCAGGTGGTGTTGTCTTGGGAGAGCATGGCATATATGGCACACCGCTGACTCTTGACCCTGTTGATCTAGCCAGTCAGACACAAGGCTGACGTGGAATGGTGCTGCCGAGACTGGAGGTCCCCAAAGTAGAGACAGGTTCATTTAGTCGGGCCAGGGACAACAACGTACGCGGTCGCCACATTCTGGCGGAGAAGGAAGAAACAGAAACCCATGGGCTGGTTGGTCACAGGAGGGGGGCCAGACTGTGTGAGGCACTTTGGGCCTCAAAAAGGAAGTGGCTGGGGACGGTCACGAGTGCCATGGCACAGAAGAAGAGCGGTCTGGTGGTGGGGTGCTGCCACCTCGGCGGGCGCCGGGGGCCTCTGTGTGGGAGGCGGCGGGAAGCTCCCCGCACGCAGGGACTGCTCTCAGTGAAGAGTGGTTGCGATGACTGGGACATTTACTTCTGACTGAGGAATTACTTTCATTATTATCCTTAACATCAAAAGTGGTTTTTATTTGGAAACGTGCTTGCCTGATTTGTATTTTTTTAGACTTTAAAAAAAATTAAGTTGTGTAACCACGTCGGAAATTGACTTGATTCTAGTTTTAGAAATAAATAGACCAAGATACTAATGTCCTTTAGAGGCGAACTATCCCCAGATTTGTAGGTTAAAAATCAGGAATAATACGAGGGTTTGAGGTTAAAAAAATAAATAAATAAAAAAGATACTAAAGGTTATTTCATAAAGACACACAATTGATATAATTTCAATTAATATAAAATGTATGTGATTTTAGTAATAGGCAGATGTAGTCTAAGTTAGAAATGGGACCCACTTAGAAAGCATACAGGACTGTGCGGTCAGCACCATCTATTTAAATAAATAGGGCGTGACCAGGAGATTCAGTTTCACATTTATCTTTCTAGGGAAAAGACCGACAGACTTGCTTTTTCTGTACGGAGGCTTTTTCCCTGTTTAGAATACATTTTGTTCATGGGGGGGAAAATAGATTTTTCTATTCCTGCTGAAAAAGTTAATGCTATTTAAAGCTGGGTTGCCTGATTTTAGGTGTTTAATGACTTTGAGCGGTCAGTCCCCCTCTGGACTATTTTTCTTTTTAAAACCTCACACAGACAGTTTTTAAATGACTGTATCATGACCCTGAAATTCCTTGTTCGTCTCCTCGGGGAATGATTATAGAATCTGTACGCAGCTCTGTTTCAGCCCCGAGAGATTAAATGGCCGGGACTAATTTGGGTGTGGTGGGTCTAGTCTTTGGGAAAAACATTCAAGTTACCATCACCTAAAAATTATGGGGTGCCTGTTCTGTAGTGATGTGTCTTTGTTTCACTAATGTCTCCAGGTTCCCACAGAATCTCTGTGCACACTTTGTGCATCTGTGCGCCAGTGGAAGCTCGCTTCTGGGGAGGGTGGTGCGCGAGTTTCTGGTGCGCTCCCGGCTTTGCCAGGGGCTCAGTGGGTTGACCGGCACAACCCCTTTGGACGAAAATCAAGCAGTCCTTCTGCCTCACCGGCGCTATTTTGGGGAGGTGGTCCAAGTCAGGGAAATGGGCACACGCACGGCCACATGTGGGTAGGCGCACAGCTTGCTTTCTGCCCACAACAGAGCTTTGCTACGGTTGGATGTGAGCCACGATGTGGTGGATGAGGTCAGGGCTCTAGAAGACGCACACTGGAGTGACTTAACGATTCGTCCTGACTGAGTGCGCCTGGCATCTTTGTTAGGGGCTTAACGTTGTGTGCTGTGACTCGGCAGTCACCTTCTGTTCAGGTTCTTGGTGCCCAGCACTGTGCTTGGCAGACACAACAGGTGTGAGCGTCTCTGGCACACCTGGACCTGAGAGGAGAAGAGCAGTACCCTCCTCCCTGCTCCCCTCCCCCCCCACACACACTCCGAGCGCACAGTAATGTAGCAGCAGCTCTGAAGGAAAACCTGGTCATTAACTACTTTTTTTTTTAGCTTGAACCTAGTGTTTTTCTCATCTTTGAGCATGAAACCCTGCCCCTTATTAGCTGTGCCACCTTGTCTCACTTTTCTCTGTGAAATGGGGGGAAGCTCCTTCGTGTACTTACGAACACTGCATGAGAGAAGTCTGTGAACGTGCTTGGCACCTCACAAGTGCTTGATAAGATAGTAGTTGTTTTTATTTAGATGGGGTTCTTGACTTCTAGGCTGACGGAGGGCATGACACGGGCCAGGTGCAGAGTCCCTAGAAGGACCTGTACTTGGAGCAGAGGGTGCGTTGTGGGCAGCTTCACGTAGGTAATGGGTTTGGACTGAATCTATAGGGTTGGATAAAATTCAGGTTGGGAAGTGTGGCGATGTTACGTTGTTTCTCTGAATACCCTTAAATACTCACTTGACTTGTCAGTAGTTCTTCTGTGTTTGACTTCGGATGCAATGTAAGTTGAAAGACGTTCGGGATATTGAAAACAATGTAAAGTAGGGAAGTACAATAAAACTTCCTCCGCTGATAGAGAGAAATAGTCTACGTCTGGTCTGTACTGTCCAGTATGGTAGTCACTAGCCATATTAAGCACTTGAACTAAATTTTAAATTTTATTTACTACAATTTAAATTTGAAATAAAATGGCCCTATGTGGCTACCGTGTTGGGTGAGCACAAAAGTGAGCTTAGAAATTAAGAACTTGTTTCCAAAGAAATACAATACAAATGAACATTTCTAATCAATTAGTCTTCTGTAATTTGTTATGTAATGCTGTTTGCTCTGTTGTAGGTCTCCAGTTGAGAAACATGGCACTGTTTTCCTGCACTCTACCCACCTATGGCTGGACTTCTGTCGTAACGAGTTGGCGGACACTGGCTGGAGCTGGGCTGCAATAGAACATGCCAGTATCAGTGCTGACAAGAGCCTAACAAGTGCCAACTTACAGAGGATTACGCATTTTGAATTCTAATGAACTGTTTTAACCTTCAGGAAGAATTGTAAAGACCTGTACATAGCACAACATGATCCGGATAATATATATACTATTCATGTACACCCACAAATACACTTGTACCAAATAATGCTTTCTTGTAGTAGAATAAGAATCGTGTAAATTCTAAAAGATTTTAGCCGGTTTTCTTTCCCTATTCATTGTTTCTTATCAGTTTTAAAAGACTCCTTAAAGCATGTCAGATGAAAACAATTAGGATTAAAAGTTTCCATTTAATTTCCTTTAAACCATTGAGGCTTCATTAAACTCTTTTCACTTACTAAACTTTTGTATCTTCTTTGTTTTGACACACTCCCCTTTGCTTTTCTCTCTTCTCTCTGCCAGAAAGTTTTCAAATCATTTAGTTCCAATACTGAAATACTCAATAAGCCACTACTTGATTTTTAACGATGACTTCAGAGGAGCGGTCATCACTAGGTGCTTGTCGTTCTGTACTCTGGCTGCACCATCTCTTGGATCGGGCGTAGCAATACCACCTTTCGGCTGTTGAGAGCTCTTGAACTCAGTCATTATCCCTGAGAACTAAAAAGAGTTGGTTCAGAATTCAACTTACTGAAATTTGCCCCAGACAGTACAAAATTCTGGTTTGGTTTTGCTTTTGCCTTCCCGTTCGTTCCTGGGCGTTCAGGTTGGATGGACTCGTGTGCACAGCTGCAGGCTTTCTGCTTAACTTGTGGGTTTGCTCTTACAGACGCTGTTGACCCCCCACCACTTTCTCCGTGGCCCTCCGTATTTCTTTGCCTCTATTCTTCTATATTGCAGATTTTTCTCACTTATTGTACAAAGAAATTGCGATGTATATTTTCATGTAATTTGATTTTGGAATTCTGTCACCTTATGTAGTGAGTTCTTCCAAAATATAATTTTTTTCCAATAATTGTCAAGTTGTTGGCTTTTATTGTATTGAATGAAGGTTATAATACTGAATGCCAGAGAAGTGCAGTTTAGAAAAATCTCAGGTTGATTCCTTATGCAAACAGACTTAATACTTGAAAATCCCATGGCCATGGCGGTGTATGTATTGGGCTCTATCTAGGTTCTTATGTGGATCTCAAAGCATTACAGGGGTGTGAATGCTTTGCTGTTTGGCATATAGATTCTGTCACTGACCTAGTGCACTTGGATTTTATTAATGTTTGAGCATAAGTATATTTCATATCATGTTTTCTAAAACAGCTTCAGGAAATGATGAAGTGAACGTGTGCAGCGTTAACGGCAGGCCCAGGTTCCCCTATGTGGGGTGTGAGGTTGGGATTGGGAAGTAGTCGTTGGCCTGTAAGGGACGGAAACGAGACAGTGCCAGATGGGACACAGTTCCATGAGAGTCGGTGCATCTCTGCTCTGTGGGGCTTGGAGAGACGGCTTTGGCAGAGAGCGAAAGGGTCCCTGCAAGTAGCCCATCCTTGTGGACTCTGCATGTCCTTCTTTAAGCAGAAGTAAAATGGTTGAGGATGCAGACACAGTAGAGAGTGATTTTGCTAAATCCCTGTCTGTTCTTCACTCTGAAGCATTATACAAACCCATAAATGTGGAATGACTGAATGTGAAAATTGTTTGATTTGATTCATCGCAGCTGATTTTCTTCAAGAACTTCATTTGTGACTTTTTCTTTTTAATTCAAAGACTGTAAAATTTGTTGCCCCAAAGTGCTGGTACTGCACACCCGCCTGGGATTTGAATGCAATCCCTTTTACCTTTAAATCAGAAACTGTTCACATGGTTGCTGGTGGCAGAATGGAGTCTGAATTTTGCTCTCCTCTTGCTGTGATTCTGCTAGTGATCTGTTGAGTTAAAACCTGGGATTTGACTCTTCAGGGAGCAGCAAATGACCTACTAACTCAGGGACAACTCTTACTGAACTCTAAGTGCCACTTCATGCAGGTACTTCAGTGTGACCGTGTGTGTTCTGGGGCTAGATCTAGGGGAGTCGAAGGGAGAGCCAGGAACCAGTGCCCCTCCCTTCACGCTCCTTTCCACCTGGCGCCCTGGCGTGCTGCATGTGGACACACAGGCCTTGGGAGGTGGTGTGACCTGTTCTCCTCTGCCAGGGGCGTCACCTGTGCCTTTCCCCGTGTTCATCTGACAGTGTGAACTTCACGCCTCCACGTCTGATACTAAACCACTCTCAGGTGACACTGATCCAGGTGGCTTTTGTCCCACCAGTGCCTCATCACTAGTGTGAGGTGAGTCCTCTCTGCTTTAGGAAAAGGATTTTTCTCCCTAACTCTGTGCCAACTATCAACATCTACACAGTCTTACGGGTTTTAGAACTGTTGGCTGTTTCCTAAATTGATTCCAAGTTCTTGTAAAGGCTTATAGATTTCAGTCTGTGCTCATAATGGGATGGATGATCTCAGTGGCTTTCAGGCCTCTTTTCTGTGAGTTTAAAATCCACGTGAGATTGGCTTCCTTGTCATCACAAGGCAGTCTCTGTGAGGCGATTCCACGCGTTCTCTGATCACTTGGGTGTCCTGGTATCTTCAATGGCCTTCATTCTCGGTTGTGAAATTTGATTCTCTATGCTCACTTACCTTCTACAAATCTGCACATTTGGGTTGTGGTGCCTGTGTATCTATTTTTGCCGTCTGGTCTCCAGTTGGTGGAATTACCTTCTTTGTACCTGCCACTTCTCAGCATCTTTGAAATTTGACATAATGTTGCTTCATTCCAGCTTTTTTTAGTTCTGTAACTTGTTGACTGTATTTAACTATGTGAGTTCTGTTGTGATGTTTGCTGTATTGTAAAGCACCTCCATCATGTGGTGAGTGCTCTGTAAATCAATAAATGATGACTTAGAGGCTGTATCACGAGCTATTTTGGTTTTAGGATGCAGGTCTCAAAAGCAAGTTGTGGGGTTATTTCTAAACAGCACATGATACTGAAAGGTCCACAGGGGAATCTTGATAAAGAATTTCTAAAACTTCACTTGAAGAAGGAACCAGAGGGTGGGAAGCTGACTTCCAACCTGATGGAACAGTCTTTAAATTTCCGGTACGGGGCCAAGCACTCTTCCTCACCAGGGTTGTGTGTGCCTGCTGACTTAGGGCATTTTGGGGATTTTGTCTTCAGCCTGAATTGGCTCTACCACAGACATAATAAGCTTAGAAGGTGAAGAACCCAGACTCGAAAGTGAACCGGAAGAGACCACAGGCACCATGTCAACCACCACCCTCCCTCCTCTACACAGATGGGCAAATGTGGCCCAAACACCTGCCCAGGACCCCTTAGTAAGTTAGTGGCAAAAAGAGGCAAGACTGAGTACTTTTTCTTTCTTTTTTTTCTTAATAGGATGTCACCGTCTAGCCTTCCACCCTGCATCCTCACGTATAGTTCATGTGGATTTACAACCGTGAGGGGGTGTTTGTTGGGACATGCGCTGCCTGTGGCCGTAAAGCCCTCCTCCTTCCAGAGAAAAGAACAAGAAGCCAGATCTCTAATCAGAACTGAGTTACAGACTGAGTTAGAAGAAAAGCATTGAGAGCAGACTGGAGGTCATTATCAAAATTTAATTTTCCCAATAAATACATTTGAAATAAATTATAGAGGGGTCCAGATGACGTCCCTGAACCTCAGATACCAGTTTTATGCACAGTCATCTGCCCAAGGTTATAGCAAACTGCTTCAAATGCAAAGAACCAGGTGTTGGACGAGTTCTGTGTGCAAGGCTCTGGGCTTTAAGGAAGGACCCACTGATTTTCTCCCTCACCTTCGTAAAGACAGGCCTTTCCAGAGGACTGCAAACCCCCACAGGAATTCAGTTTGCAGAGCGCATTATTTCCAGGATAAGGTATTTTTGGTTGCTCAGTTCCAGATGCGTGTAACGTGAGTGCCAAAGTAGGGTTAGGGTTTTTGTTTTGTTTCATTGAAACGGAATGCCCCACAGAGCTGTAGTGAAATAATAAAAAATTTTTGAATCCTATTCACACAGGTGGAATAAATCAGAGGAGAAGGAAAAGACTTTCACAAAAAGCAGACACATCTTAGACCTAGGAGCTGCACAGAAAGTCTTAGGCAAGGTACCTGACTTTTTTCCCTTCCCAGCAGTATCCCATTAGGAATAAGCCTGATCGTGCTGCGCGTTCACGGCGACATCTCCTCTATTCCTAAGGAGCCCCAGAAATCCTGTTCCTATTTATCGAGCTTCTACTTGGGGCAGGCTCGTGCAGGTGTAACTCATAAAGGACGTAGTCCCATTCCTACAAGGATCCTCCAAGGTAATGGTTTCTCATAAGGAAACAGGTGCAGGTCGATGCGTCAACCACAGAGCAAGTAAGTTTCACAGCTAGAATTCAGTTCCACGATCTTGCTTACGTACCGGGTGCCGGGTGCTGCCAACCTTCCCCAGGGACGTTTTCCCCAAGGTCACGTAGAGCCTGCGCATGTTGAGGCTGGTAGTTGAACCCAGTTCACTGGACGACCAGTCTCGTGATTCCCTCCCTTCCCCGTTCTACCTCGACCTGGCGCTGCTGCCCCGGGAAGAGCTGTTCCCTCGTGCCCTTAAGGCAGTCAGCATTTACCTAAGTTCACGCACCTCATGTTCCCTGTCCCGGAAAACTCCACACCACGTTCCCCTTCATCTGAGCAAAACCTGAACCAGGTCCACAGTGAGCCCTGTTCTAGGGCTCAGGTTTTTCAGAACGTCTCTATTTCTGGTCATATCTAATGTTGGGAGCTCCACGGAAGCCTGCTGGGTGTTGGAGGTAGTTTACCCAGTACTAGCGATGCTTTGTGTCACAGGCTGTACTCAGAAGGCCTCGGAGTTCAGGGCTTTCAAGCCAGGCAAGAGTCCACTCAGAAGACAAGGGCCCAGGATTGGGTTCTATCGCGGGCACTTCTAAGAGGACTGCACTTGTGTCTGAGGGAGGTTGTGACGAGGAGGTACTCGAGCCCTGGAGTGAGTTTCCATTTCACTGTGGGCCTCTAGTCCATGCAAGCTGGAAGGGCACAGATTTGTTTTTTCCTGCATGTGTGCTGCTGACCCTAGTTTTCATCACATTCTCAAGGGGGTCATGACCGTCCAATTCGGTAAGAACTGTGGATTGCAGTCCAGGTCCCTGTTGAAACTGCTGTAGAGTCCGAGACGGGAGCATGAGCTAGCAGGGACTTGCCTGCATCAGCACCGCACGTCAGCTGCTGAGCCAGACTTGAACCCCACTCTCCTGACGGTTGTATGACTCACACAGGTAATGACTCATCACACATTGCACACCTGCTATGTGTCAGGTTACCAGGCTGGTGCTGCTGAGACCAAGATGAGCGGTCTGATGCAAAACAGGCATCAGCTATGATGCTTTTTCCCAAACTCTTCCACCTCATTTCCATGTTATGACCCAGAAAGTGTTTGTAGGGTGCTCTTAAATGGATGAGGCCGCTTGTGGCCAAAGGAGACGGGCTTGCCAGGTCACACTGATGACCCCAATGGCTCACCATTTGGCACACCTCTAAACCATTCTTGACACACAAGGAACCTCTGAGCTATGGCAGCTCTGTACGCCCGGCAAGTCCTCCCCAACCCTCCTTAGTCTAAGGGCCACCTGCTCAGCCCAGCTCCGCCAGTCTGCCCCCGGCCACCCCCCGGGCATCTTCAGTGTCCTGCCACAGCTGGAACATCATTTCCCCGAGCACACCATTGTCCTGACACATTTTGACACCCTCTCCTCTTCCATCTCCCGGGTGTCCCTCGGCCAGAATGCCCCCCTCTGATCCTCAGAACTTTAACCCCGCGATCCAAACTCCAAATTCCTTCTCCATTCCCCCTTACTACCCACGAAGGCTCACCCTTGATAGCACCCAAGCTTCTCCAACTTGGGATGCCCCCCTCTGCTGTTCTGACTGCTCATCCTGTTCTCAGACCCCTTCCTCAATCTGGGCCTCTTCCTTGGCTCTTCTCCCAGCCACACTTCCCCTGCAGTCCTCAGGCCTCGAGAAATGGGTGCCATCGCCGTTCTTTCGCTTCTCCTTTGAGTACAAATCGGTTTTGAAAGGTCTCCTGCTATTTGATTATATTACTCGAGAATCCTGTTTTTTTGCTCTTAGACACCCCCAGATTCACTGAAGGGTTTGGCTCCTGGTTTACGGTCTCCTTTCTTCCCCACCTCTCAGTTCCAATACTTCATTTTCCTGGCTTCTCATGGTCGCTGCCGCTGCTGTGCTTCATTCACTCCCTGTCCTGGACTTTATCACATCTCGGTGCCACCGAACTTCGGAGCTTCCGTTTGCCGCTCTGATCACAGGGCCCGCACCCGGCCCTCGATCCGACAGAGACCCGGGTTTCATGACCCTCCGCCCGCCCCTACCCGGTCTGCCCCTGAGCTGTCCGCTCACGCACTTGTCCCTGTCTGGCAGGAAATCCCAAGGCCCGGCCAACACCGTCACCCATGCTCTCAGCCAGGCGGGGATTCTGCTTGGAAAGCGCCCCGTCCACACGTGTCACAGGAGACACGCAACGCAGGCCCTCCAGCCCAGCGCCTCTCCCCAGATCTCCCCGCTCTCTCTGGTCCGTGAACGGATGTCATCAACTGCTCTCCTGATGCCTCTCTGCCCCTTCATGTCCGCTTGCATGGGCTTTAAACGACTAAGCGACGGCCTCCGGTTCCTGGTGGGGTCCGCAGTTGGGTCCTGGGGTGTGCACAGAGGTCCACGGTGGGGTGCGCAGTGGGGTCCGTGGAGGTGTGCCAAGTGAGGTCCCTGGTGGGTTGAGTGGTGGGATGTGTAGTGGGGGTTGGAGTAGGGTGCGCAGAGGGGTCCGTCGAGGGGTAGGTAGTGGAGTCCACGGTGGGGTGCGCAGTGGGGTCCGTGGAGGGGTGCCAAGTGAGGTCCCTGGTGGGTTGAGTGGTGGAGTGGAGGGGTAGGTAGTGGGGTCCGCGGTGGGTTGAGTGGTGGGGTGTGTAGTGGGGTGCGCAGTGGGGTCCGCAGAGGGGTCACTGGCGGGGTCCGCGGAGGGGTCATTGGCGGGGTCCGTGGTGAGGTCCACAGTGAGGTCGGCGGAAGGGTGCATGGGGGGTGCGCGGCGAGGTCCATAGAGGGGTCCGCGGTGGGGTGCGCGGCGAGGTCCGTGGTGGGGTCCGCGGTGAGCCCCTGCCCCGGCGCCTCTGCCGCCGCCTCAGCTGCTTGGTCACAGACGCGCCCTGAGACCACGGAGCCCCTCCCTCGACGGTCTCCCGGCCAGGGTTCTGCGAGGAGTGGTGTCGCCCGCCGCGTCCACCCGGTTCAGCGCCCTGCGTGGGCCGCGGCCACCGTCCCGCCCGCCGCGTGGCGCACGGCCGCACCTCGAAGGTGCGACGGGAGCAGAGGCCGCCGCGCGGCCGCCTGCGGCCGCCGCGCGCCGGCGCTCCCTCCGCCCGCTCCCGAGACTCTCGCGAGACCCGCGGCCTCGGGTCCGCGCCGCCCCGGCCGCGCGGCGCTCTTCTCGCGAGGCTGCAGCAGGGCCGGCCCGACATGGCGGAAGGTAGGGTGTCTGGGGGGCCGCGCGGGAAGGCGCGGGGCGGAGCGGGCGCCGCCGGCCGGCCGACAGGGCCCTGCGGGAGTCGGCCGGGCGTGGTCGCACGGGGCGCGGCGGGTCTGCGGGGCGGGCCGTTCCAGCCCGTGGGGGCGCGGCGGGCCGGCGTTCTGAGCGCAGCTCCTGAGGCGACGCCCCTCGGGCGCCTCGGACCCCGCGGGCCGCGGCGGCTGCGGAGCCGGGTCCCGGCCGTGCGGCGGGGCGCGAACGCCGGCGTGCGGGGGGCGCCCCTGGGGACCGGCCGCGCCGGCGGGGGACGTCAGCTCTTCGGGAAACCGAAACTGCTGTCCTGGCACGTCCGGCGTCCGGACGGGCTGGGCCCCCGCGCACCGGCCGGGATGCTGTCCCCGGGGTGGCGGAGGCGGCCGGCCGAGGTCGCCTCTCCGGCCGGTGCTTGGCCTCTCCCGGTGCGCTCTTTGTGACACTGCAGGCGGGGGCGCCGGGGCCTCTCCGGCCCTGCCTCCCTGCGCGCGGCGGTGCCGGAACCCGCACGGCGAAGTCCAGCTGTGCAGGGAGGGCCAGGAGGCCAGCGGTGGGGACCGTGCGGGCACCGCCGCTGTGCTTCTCCTATCACCGCCCTGTTGCAGGAGAACGCTCCTTGTTTGACCTGGTGCTTATCGAGTGGTCGCAGTGTCCTGGTCGCGACCGGTCCTGTCGGTCTCGAGCTAAGCTTTGTCTGAACCCATCTTGACTCGGGTCGTAAAATGGGGCGGCCCAGGACAGCCTGCAGGCTCTTCTCCTTTGGATTAGCCTCGGGAACAACCTTGAGAAGGAGGCCTGCGTGTCTGTTGTTTCCACCCCCTTAGATAAAGGAGTTGACAAAGTTACGGAGATAGCTGGATTGGCACCCAGTGTTTGCCTTTGCTCTTCAGCACGTTGGACCCCCTGGAGGGGGAGGCCTCGGATGAATATTGCATGAAAGCAGAGGAGGAATGAAAGGGGCGGAAATAAAGCGAAGGTATCCCGTGAAGCTCGTCTTTGGATAAACCGCAGAATGTTGTTGGACGGGGTGGAGCACCGCAGGCGGCCAGTGAAGTGGAGTTTGTGCTCAGGGCGGTGAGGAAGGCCAGGAGGGAAGACAGCGGAAGGCGGCCTGTGAGGCGAGAGGTAGTGTAGCGCTCGCGTGCTGGCAGGGGGACTGTGCTACCGAGGTAGAGATTGTGGAGGGTGGCGGGGTTATACTCAGGCCTTTCGCTGGGCACCTGCTTTGCCCTGCAGGCAGGTTCCAGGCGTGAGGGTCTCATGCAGGCCGCGTCCAGTGATCGGTCAGGTGTGCTGCAGGTGCCTTGACGTGTGTGAGGGGAGCCCTGGAACACATCCAGCCAGTGGAGTATGCACCTGAAACGAAACGTCCTCAAGGGCTCAATTGCTAAGGGATCGCAGATCTGGAAACGCACTCCTGAGGTTCTGACTTGACAGTTTGTCTTTGACCTTGTTTGTGTTTGAGTTTCCTGGCCTGTGTTTTAAGATTTTGGGAAACAATGTTGCAAAACTTGGGGAAGAATTGAGTGGGGGCGTTGAAGGTGTTATGGGAAATCAAGATTAACTAGAAAGTGTTAGTGTTGTTTCCTGCTGCTTGTTCTTGAGTCAGAATTTGTCGGAGCTGGCTACCCTTGTTCTGAAATACTCACTTAAATACACACAAATTGCAAAGATCTGTGTCATGGAACAGTCGGATTATCTGTAAGCATGTCCTGTGGGAATTTACTGATAACCCGATAACCACCTTTTGTCCGGTGGTGCGAGTGTGTGAACATGTGGAAAGTAGTGCCTAGGAATAGGCTGAAGAAACTGAATGGACAGCTCACTTCTCACTGATTCGTTTAGAAATCAACCTTTTTTTCCTTCCATCCACCCATGGGTATTGGTTTGACCCGATGTACTTAGCTCACATCTGTCCTAAAATTAGTTTCCATTTCTCTTCTACATGTGCAGCTATCCTACTAATTTAAACTTGCTTCATCACTCAAAAAAGTCCTTCCTGCTTGGACTTCCTGCTTTTACTTTTTCTCCTTTTTTTTTTTTGTTGCTTACTCACAGCCTACTTTTACAGTTTCCAGTGTCCGCTTTATAACATCAATCAGATCATGTCACTTTCTCTCTTCTCGATACACTTATTCCTGCACACGCACGCACTCTCCACTCCCGTGGCTCTCCGTGCTCTTAAAAATATATTCCAAAGCCGGCCAGTGACCTGTAAGTCCCAGCAGGGTCTGGCCCCTGGTTAACATTGCAGCCATATTTCCTACCTCTTCTCGTTTGCCGTGCTCTTGCCACGCTAACTTCCTTGCTGTTCTTCGTACGTTTCCGATGCTTCTACCTCTCCATCTTTGTCCTTGCAGCTGCCTTGGCCTGGAGCAGTCTCTCTCAGTTTCTCCATACAGCTAACTGACTCATTTGGGTGTCTGTTCGGTTCTCACCACCTTTAGAGATCTTCTTAATAATTTTTTTTAATTCCTTTACTGGAATATAAACCCCCAAAATGGGGACTTCCATTTCATTCACAGCTGTGTATCCCAACTTGGAATCATACCTATAGTTGAAGGAACGGTTGTTACTGAGCGTCACTTACCAGACTGAAGCAAAGTTGCCTGGATACAGCCTCAGTCTCTTGTCAAGTAAGCTGGCGGGACCGGCTTTTAATGTGCTCTGAATAGCATTAGTCTCGTGGGGGCTCCCTAACCTACTTTTCATCCTGCCTGGTTTTTAGTCTTAGCAGTTCAGGTGTAATGCTTGAGAGCTCAGTCTGCGTTCAGACAAGGATTTGAACCCTAGTCTCACTAAGCTGTTATCACCAGCAAGCCAGTTAATTGTTCTCCATCTCCGTTTCCTCAGCTTTAAAAGAGAGATCATCTCTATCTCAGAAGTAGCTGAGGGGGAATCAGAAGAAATAGTGCACAAAGAGCGCTTCTAGCACAATGCCTGGCATTTTTACCCTGGCTTGTACTCTTTTTTTTTTTAAGATTTTATTTATTATTTATTTGCCAGAGAGAGACAGCCAGCGAGAGAGGGAACACCGCAGGGGGAGTGGGAGAGGAAGAAGCAGGCTCCCAGCAGAACAGGGAGCCCGATGTGGGGCTGGATCCCAGGATCCTGGGACCACGCCCTGAGCCGAAGGCAGATGCTTGATGACTGAGCCACCCAGGCGCCCCTGTACTCTTTTCTTAAGTCTCCTCTTCAACCATGCTCTCCTTCCCTTCCTCAGTAAAATCATGGTGAGAATTGGAAAACTTGTAATGGTTTACTAAACAGAAAATTGATCATGGACTTTTATTTGCTTACTGGAATTTGGTCAGGAAAATACTTCTGACAATTCAAATATAAGGTGAATACATTACATATTCTGGACCATCACTGGCCAATACATACAGTAGCCATTAGCCACATATGGCTACTTTACTGTAAATTAAATAAAATAAAAAATTCAGTTCCTTGGTCACACTAGCCCAATCTCAGTTGCGTTGTAGCTGTGTGCTTAGTGGTCCCCATACTAGCAGAACACTTGTATCATTCCAGAAAGCGCTGTTGATAGCCCTGTTCTAGAAAATGCTTCATCAGTATAGTCTGGTAGAAAGAGGGAAAGAAGAAACTTTGCTCTCTTTTCAATTTTCAGATTTATTCCTTCGTTTATTATTTCACTCATTCAACAAATACCTGTCCCAGGCTTTTGACAATTATGTATTCGCCGGAGACCTCTTGACCGCTATCCCTTTCTATACCATTGCTTCCTTTTTTCTGCCATTCCTTTTGTTCACTTCTGTCACCAGCGGTACCTCTTCATTTTCTCCTTGAGGATTTTTTTGCTCCCCACAAAGAAAGAAAGTTTATCTGTTCACTGCAGTGACTGTGGATGTGCGGCAAGAGGGATGCAGGGTTCCGTCACTGGCAGGGCAAGTGAGAAATTCCCAAGTGTTAGTCTCTCTTGTTGAATTGGAGTAGGCCAAGGATGTGGGGTATTTAAACTCTCCCTTGTAAGGCACTGTGGGGTAGAGGATGGGATGAGCATGGAGTGGGAGGAGGGAGAAGTAGTGGCTACTTAAAACAGAGTAGCCAGACCTAGAGCTTCTTCACAGGGAACTCTGCAGTCTGTGAGGGGAGGTGACAAGCATGTGTATAAGAAACTGTACTGTAAGGGAGAAGGTGAAAAATGCTAGGAGTTACTCTGAAAATTCAGGTGGGAAGAGGATTTTTAGGAAAGTGGTAGGGAGTATGTTTTGGGTGGGTCAGGGAAGGCCTTTGCTGCAGGAGATAGTGTTTGACCTGTGATTTGGAAAATAGACCTCTTTTGGGCATGGATAGATGGTGATGAGAAGAGGTCACTCTTCTTGATGGAAGGAATAGTGGGGTATGAGGTAGGAAAAGTATGTTAAGGGGCAGATTATGAAGGGCGTGGTTAAGCATTTGGATTTTACTCCGTGGGCTGGAGAGTGAGGCTGCTGAGTGGTATCGGCCAAGGTAGTGACATGACTAGAATCGCCGGAAGCATGTGGGCAGGTCTTGAGGACGGATCTGGGAGGAGGAGGCTGTCACAGTTGGCGATGAGTCTTCGGTAAGGAGCATCGGGCTGGTGACTGATAAGAGTAAGACTTACAGAAGGTATAGACGGCAGGACTTCTGAAACCTGTTTACATGTTGACAAGAGAGATATCAAAGATGACTCAAGGGTTCTGGGTCTGGATGACTCAGATAATGGCTGGGAGGAGGAGGAACAGATTCAAGAACAAATATCTTGACCTCCTTTTTGGACATACTTTGCCATGTCCAGTGGTTATGGCTTAGCAGGCAATCAGAAGCATTTCCAATCAGACTGGCATTTGGATAAAAATTAGCTAGTTAGTATTTGTTGAGTATCTCTTATGAAGCCAGCCCTATGACCAGGGCTATATAGAGTGAGATTATGAAGGATGTGTGTCATGCCGCTGACTTGTAGACAAGATTTCACAGAGTTGGGTTACATTCAGGAAAGTGTATTTCATTTCTGTTAGGTGCAGCCTTCTGTGCCAGGGGTGACAGAGTGACCAAGACACAGTCTCAGCCTTGATGGGACCTTGGAGAGAACGGGAGGCACGGTATCTCAGAAAAGCATGCTCTTCTGTGCTATATAGTCACAGATTTTCTCTTGCATTGGTGATCGATGCCACCACTGTCCAGCCACCACTCTCAAGTCAGTGAGCTGCATTCAGTCGCCAGACCTCTAGTCCTGGGAAGCTAGCTCTCACACGTGTTCCCTTCTGTCTGCAGCCCTTCCTGATTCAGACTGGCGGCTCTCAACACGGAGAGCTGTGCACATGAGAGTCACCTGGGGAGCTTTTAAAACCCAGATCTGTGCATCACTCAGCTTCAGTGAAGAGCAACATATCCCACAAAACGTTTTTTTCAAATGAGTCATTATTGAATAAAACATGGTTTTACTGAATCAGTTTTTTAAACCAGTATGTTTGTGTGTGTGTGTGTGTGTGTGTGTGTGTGTGTGTGTATATATATAAATATACAGATATAGATTTACATAAAATAAGGTAACGTTTCCTACCTAAGAGAGGAGTCCTAGGTAGTAAGTTTTATTTGTAACTGGGGTAAAAGGATTTTTAAAAGCAAACTTTAGTTAAACAATGGCTTTTATACTTTGTCAAAGCATTCAAGTTGTGACAGTTACAATTGCTAGGTTTTTAAAAGGGCAAGAAGTCACAATGTGAACTATCTCTTAGCATCGTCGTATTTTTAATAATACCCAGATGGTGCGAGAGAGAAGCAGGAGGGCGCAGACCGGCAGGGGTCCTGTGGCCCTAACTGACCCTCTACACGTTCCAGACGGTATCGACCTCCTCTTCCCCGCTTCCTTTCCAGTAGGGTATGTTGTGAACCAGAGTTCTCAGTAGTAAATAGACCCACTTATTTCATGTCTTCCATTAAACAGTTGCCCTGGGGCGCCTGAGTGGCTCAGTCGGTGAAGCATCTGCCTTCGGCTCAGGTCATGGTCTCAGGTTTGTGGGATCAAGGCCTGCATCAGGCTCTCTGCTCTGCGGGGAGTTGGCTTCCCCCTCTCCCTCTGCCCCTTTTCCCTGCTCATGCGTCTGCTCTGTTTCTTTTTCTCTGTCTCAGATGGATAAATAAAATCTTTAAAAAATAAAAAAACGGTCGTCCTACATTTAGTGCTCTTGATTAATGAATGGATATGAACCCCAATGAAAGAAAATTTCCATCTGCACTGGGACAGGTTTAGAAAAGTCGTGGTGGTAACTCATTACCAGGGAGGAGCTTTTATCTGCTCTGATGCCGGCAGGTAAGATAGTATTTCTGAGACGTTGGTATTTTAATGAAATACTGTTACGTGGAAGACCCTAATATATTCCTGAAACAACAGTTATTCTTGTAGTTCTCAAAATAGGCTGTTGTCACAGCTTTTACAATTATTTTTTTCTTTTATCTTTTATCTTATATGGACATAGTTAAAGTAGAGTAAGGATAAGGTTATTTAATCAGTAAAGAATTCTATGAAGAATACTAATTCACTGGTAAAATTGGGGCTGGAATGCAAGAACTAGAAAAGTGTGAGGAAAGGAAACATCAAAATTTGTTAATCTAAGAAGACTTGATGAGTCCACTTTGGGTTAGAATCGGAGTAACAGAGGGGCGTAGAAATCGCATTTAGGATGGGGAATGGGAAGAACACATTTAATTCCTGGTGAATGAATTAACAATAAATGTTTGTTTGCTGTCCTGATATTGGAGCTGAAATTAGGCAGCATGGTACAGTGGGATGAGCGTGGGTTTGGCTTGAGGTCTTGATTCTTGGGTTGGTCTCCTGCTAATTGTGTAAGTTTAGACAGTCCGTTGAACCTAAGTGAATTCTGTTTTGTTAATTGCTGTACTGTTTGGAATATGTTGGTTAGAATATGAGATAATGAGTTAACTGCTATAGGAGACATCAAAAAATACTAATTCCTCTTTTTTATTGCAAAATGTTACAAGAAACTACATTTTAGTCTCTGTGTAAAACTTTGCTGTTGACGCTAATCCAGCCAAAAACTGCTAGGACTTTAAAATCTTTTATTGTGCATAATCTTTTGTTTGTAAAGGTAAGTGTATTAGTTTTCTGGGGCTGCTGTAACACATATCCCCAAACTGGGGGGCTTAAAACAACAGAAATGTATTCATCATGGTTCTGGAGGCCAGAAGTCTGAAATCTGTGTCTGAAATCAGGGCTGAAAGGAGAGTGTCACTCCCCCTGGGAGAGAATGTGTTCCTTTCTTCTTCCAACTTCCAGGGCTGCTGGCGTTCCTTAGCTTGTCAGTCTTCAAGGCTAGCATCTTCAAGTCTCTCATCTTCATACGGCCTCTCTTTGTGTCACAGCTCCCTCTGCCCCTCCTCGTAAGAACACATGTAATTGGACGGGGGGCCTGCCCAATGTAATCACATCTGCAGAGCTCCCCCCCCCCGCCACCTTTTCTTGCCATATAAGGGTACATTCACAGGTTCCAGGGATTAGGACATGGATATTGGTGGGGGCATTTTTCAGCCTACCATAGTAGGCAGTGTCATGTAATTTGATGTATTAAGTTGTAAGATTTCTTAAATTCTTCTGTTTGTGTGCAGTTTCTGAATGCTCAGAGACCGTGCCCTGCAGTTCAAAGTACGGCCGGTGGAGTACAAAGATAAATAAGACATGTCCTGCCCTCAAGAAACTTCTTAGAGGAGCCAGAACACCTCCATAGGAAGCTTGAACTTTTCTAGATGGTGGAGAACTGGCTGAAAGTGTTTGGCTTGGTTAAGCCGTGTTTTAGGAAGTTCAGTGATGATGTGTGTGGAGTACGGTGATGGGGGAAGTAGGAGAAGGACGATGGTTGCATGTGAGTGGGTGATTCAAGGCCTGAAGAAAATGTTGGTGTGATGGTGTTCAGAAAGAAAGAGAAAGGTCAGGGTGCATGCCAGAGGGAGTGTGCTGTTAGTTTCACTGAGTCATAATTGACAAACAGTAAGATTCACCATTTTTGTCAGTTGACAAATATTTACAGTAGTGTAAGCACCACTGCAGTCATGAGCTAGAACATTTCTGTAATCCTAAAAAGTTCCCTTGAACTCCTTTGCAGTCAGTTCCGTTCTTGGGCCTCTGGCAACCGCTGATCTGCTTTCTGTCACTATGGTTTGCCTTTTCTACAGTTTTGTATGGAATTATATGGTATGTAGTCTTTTGTGTCTGGCTTCTTGAACTCAGCATGTTGCTTTTCAGATAGTGTGTTGCATGTGTCAGTAGTCTGTTCCTTTTTACACAGGAGTGGTGTTCCAATATATTTCTATACTACCATTTGTGTCCATTCACCAGCTAGAAATTTGAGTTGTTTCCTGTTTGTACGGACAGGTTTTCATTTCTCTGGGGTAAATTCCTGGGAGTGGAACTGCTGGGTCACAGGCAAGAGTATGATTAACTTTTGGAGAAACTGTTGGACTCTTTTCCACAGTGGCTGTGCTGTTCTGTGTTCTCACCTCTCTCCATCTTTGCCAGCACTTTGATTTCAGCCATCCAGCGGTTGTGCAGTGGCAGGTCACTGTGGTTTTAATTTGCATTTCTTAAATAACTAATGACGTGCATGGCTTTATTTGCATACTTTATTTGCCGTGCATTTATCTTCTTTGGTGAAGTGTTCAAATTTGTGGCCCTTTTTTATTGAGTTGTCTTACTATAATGAGTTGTAAGAGTTCTTAATATAGTCTGAGTAGAAGTCCTTTGTTGGAAATACACTTCCACATGTTTTCTCCTTGTCTGTGGCCTGCCTGTTCATTTTCTTATGTGTTTAAAGAACAACTTTTGAAATTTATAATGTCCAGTTTATCCATTTTTTTCTCTAATTGATTCTTTTTATCCAGTTCAAGAAATCCGTGCCTCATCTGAGGCCCCTAATACTTGTTATTCTATTTTTCAGTCTAGAAGTTTTATAGTTGTAATCTGTACACTTAGATGAGTGAACTTTGCATAGAGTGGTACGTATGAGTTGGGGCTCACTTGTTCCTTATGGATACTCAGTTGTTCCCATTGTCCTCTCCTCCTTGAAGCCCAGATTACGGCCTGGCCTTTCCCCTGAGAGTTTGCCAAGTCCTGACTTAGAAGGAAGAGTCTTATACAGACCATTGCCTGTTCCTTTTCTGACTGTCCCATGGCTTGCTGATTAAATATATATATGTATATATATATATACACACACAATTATTTTAGGCTAGTCATCGTGAATGCAGGTTTTTTGTCTTAAGCATTTTTCATTGAGTCAAGACTGATGAACTGTCAGAAAGCTCATCGAGATGTCTGACCTCAGACTGCATTGGTGAAGAGCACATGGGTATTTATTATCTGGATAGAAACATGATAAAATTATAATGCAAACTGCTGACAGTCTTCACGGATACTTAGAATAGCCATATTGGTGAATCAGTAGGTTTTATATGTTATATAAATTTCCAGGCTTGTTTTTCTAAAGCAAAGTTGGAGGAAGAGAAGGAGGGAACTTAGCTGAAACCAGCCACTTGATGAAGAAGTAGATAGTAAACCTTTAAACCAGACACTGCTCTAAATGATTTAATGTGACTTAATCCCTCCTTGGTGAAACCCTGAGGTACTATTATTATTCCCATTTCCAGGGAGAAAACCGAAGCACAGAGAGCAGTAACCGCCCTAGGGCACTCGAGAGTTCCCATCTTGGCAAGTGAGGCTCCGGAGTAATGGTCTTGGCTAGATTCTGTTGCCTAAGGACTGTAACAGTAGCACACATTTACGGGGCACATACCTCAGGGCAGGTATTCATCAAGGTCATTATATGTATTGGCACATTTAACACACTTACAGATGAGAATGAGGCATTTGGGTGAGGTGTCCCAAATAGGAAGTGTGGGGCCAGAGTCTGATTCCAGTTAGCCTTGCTCCAGAGCCGGCGGCTGCCCCACTGCACTGTGCTGTAGATTCTGTCTTCGTTATTGCTCAGAATGGTAACCTATGCTGGGGCGCCTGGGTGGCGCAGTTGTTAAGCATCTGCCTTTGGCTCAGGGCGTGATCCCAGCGTTCTGGGATCGAGCCCTGCGTCAGGCTCCTCCGCTGAGAGCCTGTTTCTTCCTCTCCCACTCCCCCTGCTTGTGTTCCTTCTTTCCCTGGCTGTCTCTCTCTCTCTGTCAAATAAATAAATAAAATCTTAAAAAAAAAAAAAAAAAGAATGGTAACCTATGCTTTTTCCTCTGTGAACTCTTAGCAGCTTGATGACACTTCAAGGACACGTTTGCATTGTTTGCAAGCAAACAATATTCCCACTGAAGAATGTCTTGGCCGAGCGTGCTCTCTCCGTGACACAAGAGATGGTGTGATGATGGCAGTATCACTGATAGGTGCCCTTGGGATCTGGGTTTCCCTACAGAGATGCTGTGGAGCATCTGAGATTTTGTGAATAAGAGCCCTAAATCACCCTGAAGCCCTTCTTTCATCTTGCCTCTTCTCTGACGATGATCTTTGTGTCTTGTGTCCGTGTCTAGGCATGCCTAGAATTTTGTGTCAGCAATTCTGGACAGAGATCGGGGCTGTTGCAGTAGATTTTGGAATTGTGTGTGGGTAACTGATAGCCAAAGAATTTTATAGGGATCCCTTGAGAAAACGATGGAAGCAGAACTTTATGACCTCCGCATTTTAAGGGTTAGATAGAGGAGTCAGCGACTTTTTACTCTGGAAGGCAAATATGCTCATAATTCAGGATCCAGATTCTTCGTGGCTGTTGGTTTTGTTTCACCCCTCCTGTTGGTGAGCTCCCTGTAAGTGCTACATTGTGCTACATCGCTCGCAAGAGGTGCAAGCTAGACTGTCTTCTTAACTCTCCAAGACGCAGTTCCTAATCTACTGTAATGCTTTGTGCATAGTGGGTGCTTCATAAATACTTGAAGATTGATAGTTGAAGTGAAATGGACATGCGCAGTTGTTTACTGATGACATAGTCTTGATGGGTTGGAACTCTTGAGCAGAATACTTAGGTTGGCTAGAATGTGGAAGGGATTCCATTTGCTTCGTGGAAGAAGAATCAGCAGTCCACAGCTGCAGGCTGCCCGTCTCTCAGGCAAGTGGGATGGACCTGTAACCACCAGAGGGAACTAGCAAGATGAGGTATTCTCTGGCCGTCCTTCTCATTTGGCTTAGGCAGAAGCAGGTGAGTGGCAGGCGTGTTTGCCAGTGAGCTCTTGGGTAACGAGGCTAGGCCTTGCCTGCTAATTATCTGTATTTCTCATAGAGCTGAGTATTATGTCTGTTCTACAAATCTGTTGACTGATAGTAGTTTAAAGGGAGAATCTGACCAAGAAAGTAAAAGACTGAATGAAGCCTTTTCCTTGTATTTTCTGGACCCAGTATGCTGCAGACTAACAGGCTTTATTTAAATCCTTTAGAGTAAAACACCACTTTCCTGGGACATCTTCCCTTGCTCTAGCTTAAGCCAGGTGGCTTCATGATCTATTTTTTTTTTAAAGACTTTATTTGTGAGAGAGAGAGAGCATGTGTGTCAGGCAGAGGGAGAAGCATACTCCCTGCTGAGCAAGAAGCCTGCTGTGGGGCTGGATCCCAGGACTCTGGGATCATGACCTGAGCTGAAGGCAGACGCTTCACCAATGGAGCCACCCAGGCATCCGGCTTCATGAGCTATTTGGATCCCCCTCAGAGTGCTGTCTTTACCCTGTTACTTGGTAAGCCAAAAAACCCACGTGCCCAGATGGTCTCTCTACCTCGGCACTGGCAGTACACCGGCACTTAGTGCATTCTACTGAGCGTGACTAGGTATGTAGTCATCTTCTACGGAGAGGAGATCTTCCAACAGATCAGTGAGTGAACAGAAAAATGCGGTTCCGTGGGTCTTCTACCTTAACAGTAGTATTCCCAGAGCAGTCTCCCTGCGCGTGACTTGGGGAGGTATGTGCTGGGTGCTGAACCTTTTCTCCTGGGCAGTCATTCCCATACCTGGGGCTGTTTTCGAAGTACACCTTCCCCAGCCCCACCCCAGATCTCCTGAACATTTCAAGCTCCGTCTGGTTCACACAGCCTGAGTGAGTGGTATGCAGTCAGCCTGGGGATAATGTCATCTTGCAGAGCCTGAGAGGAAAGAGGTAGGTGGACTCCCAGTCATGGATTCGGCCGCTTTCTGCTCCTCAGAGGCCTCATCTGGGAGTTGAACTAAAAGAGACGGTCTTTAGGTTCTTTCCCATCAGAAACTTTTGTGATCTCTGAAAACCCTTATACTGGGTATTAGAAAATTAATTCCAGTTGTTCTCCATAATCTTTAAAGTGTGTATAAAACCATACATTTGCTTTATAAGTGCACACAGAATTAAAATTCAAATACTAAAAGGCTTATAGCAAAACATAAATTTTACCAGCCCTCAGTCCTGCTCCCCAGACCACCTTCTTCTCTGTCTGGTTGCCTCTACATGACATTGCTTATGCTGCCGTTCCTAGGTGGGCTAGTGCTAGACTCTGACTTCTTACTGTAGTGTATTAGGACTTGCCTGTCTGAGAGTTTTTTTAAAGTACACCCTAATTTGCACCTCCCCAAGTAAGTAATAGTGATGCTTTTCATTTTTTTTTTTTTTCAAGATTTTATTTATTTATTTGACAGAGAGACAGCCAGCGAGAGAGGGAACACAATCAGGGGAAGTGGGAGAGGAAGAAGCAGGCTCCCGGCGGAGCAGGGAGCCCGATGCGGGGCTCAATCCCAGGACCCTGGGATCACGCCCTGAGCCGAAGGCAGACGCTTAATGACTGAACCACCCAGGCGCCCCATAGTGATGCTTTTTAAAGTGTGTTCGGCTCTGCTGTTTGTTGTGGGGATTGTCAGTGCAGACTTGCTGTCTGCGGCGATGCAGTATTTAACGTGGCTCATTCCACATTTCTCAGTATTTGCTCCTCTGGACTTTTGTCACTTCACATGGCTTCTAATGTCCTGTTGATTTGCCATGACTTTCATTGATGAGTTTTAGTTCCTAGGTCAATAAAACACTTGAATCCCATTCTGATTTTCATGACTCAAAAAAAACGTTGTGTAAGCTTAATGTTAAAATAGTTTAAGCTGTTTATCCGGTAGTTATGTCACTGTGGAATGCGGGCACGTGGAGGAAATGCTGACAGTCTTGAGTGCTCACGGGAGTCACAGTACCGTTGTCATTTAGTTCTGCAGGAACACTGGGAAGCAGCCCCTCAACCCCCATTTTACAGATGAACTGCAGCTCAGAGAGGTGAACTTGCCTGCGGCCCCATGGCTACTTACTGAAACGATTTGGACTCCTATCAGGTTGACTCCAAAACCCACTATAAGTTTATATCAGTTTGTTTTTAACCTTTTAATTGGAGCATAAGATACATGCAGAAAATAACAGATCATAATAAGTGTAGAACTCAGTGAATGATCAGAGTGAAATATGCACTAACTACTCTTTGAACAGACCAGGATGTTAGCGGCACCCGGAGGCCCTCGCATTCCCTCGCAGTTACTACCCTCCTACCGTTCGTCCAGGGTAACCACTGTAGTGACTTCTGACACTGTGGATTCATGTTGCTACAGTGGTAACAGTTTCTGAACAGAATTTGATAACGACTCTTGATCATATGTCCTTCTACACTTTCTGTTACTACATCTGGAGATTTGGTGCTAGTTTTTCTTCCTATTTCTTTTTCTGCAGAAAAAAAAAAGTGTAAATTTCATACCTTATACAAAATTTATTAACTTAATGCTCTGTGCTAAAAACTTCTCCCTTTGAGGTCAGTAATTACAATTCTTGGCTTTTTAGTCGAAGTCACTGTGAAGAACTCTTCAAAACCAGTGACCCCTGTGGATCTGTCACACACGAGTAAAAGCACAAGACTGAATCTACTTAAGGGCTTTTGTGTACCTGTGAATGCTACGTGCTGGTATTTTTTAAATATCGTAGTAGGATTATTGTCGTACTGTTCGCTTTAGTCAGGGGTTTTGAAAGCAATATTTTGTTTAAGTACATGTAGGCCCAATAATTGCAGTATTTTGGGGAGAAGTGCTCTGGGAATTGCCCTCTGAGATGTGGCTCATGAGTGCGGTGGTCAGTTTGTCAGCTGTAAGCACATTCCCGTCTTGCAGGTGCCTTCTGCTTTGTTTCCCCAGGAACCCTCACTTACCCCCGAGACTCGCACCAGCTTTGGGACTCCAAGCATTTCTGTAACATGGATCCTCTGGAAGAGAGGAAAAATGTTTCCTACTAAATGTATGAAGAAAACAGTCTACGAGTATTTGTACACATTTCTCTTAAAATATTTCTTTCTAATTATGAAAGCAGAACACATTTGTTGTAGAGTACCTGAAATGTGCAGAGAAGTGCAGTAGTCCCCCCATGAGATCTGCTGATATTTTGTGGTATTTGTCTTTTTACGTCTCACACACATGAATATTTATAATAAAATTGGAATTATAAAATAAATTTAGTTTCACTGCCTGTTTTTTTTTCTGTTAATATGTTGTCTTTGAATACACAGAGAGCATTACATATTTCTTAGAAAACATTTGTTGCATAATAACTTCACAGTCAAGTACCACACTTAGTTTATTTAACCATTCTGTGGTTTTTTTTTTTTATAATGTAGGTCTTTATTCACAGCAGAATGTATTTCTTTTTTTTTTTTTTAAAGATTTTATTTATTTATTCGACAGAGAGAGACAGCCAGCAAGAGAGGGAACACAAGCAGGGGGAGTGGGAGAGGAAGAAGCAGGCTCATAGCGGAAGAGCCTGATGTGGGGCTCGATCCCAGAACGCCAGGATCACGCCCTGAGCTGAAGGCAGACGATTAACCGCTGTGCCACCCAGGCGCCCCTAACCATTCTGTGTTTTGAACCAGTTTTGGATTGTTTCCGTGTTTATAAAGAATTAGCTATTGGACAGCAGGTGGGGGGGATGAAGATGAGGAGAGGAAAGGAATCCTCTTTGATAAAACTGGATTGTACTTGTTCAACTGAATTGATCAAATATTTAGTGAACCTTTGTATGTCAGACCCTGTGGTAGGTCTGTGGTAGAGATGTGGATGTGAATTCTTTCACGTTGGAGATCAGATATGATGAGTGAGGGCCTGAATCAAGTCATAGTGGATATGGGGATACAGAAGACAGAAGGATTCCCACAGATGTTTAAGTGGGAAAGCTGATTTGTGTAGGGTTGGGGCCATGTGAGTGAGAGGGAGACATTTAAGATTACACCCACATTTTCCCTTCGCATAACTGGGCTAGACAGTGCGTCACTTATTAGTATGGGGACCATACAAAGGCAGAGAATATTTGCTTAGAGTTTTATCCTAGGCATCGTGAACTTGAGCTGCCTGTGGGCCACTAGAGAGCAGTGTCTTTCAGGCAGGGGGATAGATGAAGCTAAGAAAAGAAATCTGGACGACAGAGATGGGTCCGTGGATCATCGGCGCTTAGATTGTGGCATCAGCTACAGAGCCGGACCTGGTAGAACTGCCCTGGGAGGACATACAGCTGAGAAGAGGGCCAGGGGTAGAGCCCTGAGGAGCATCAGTGGTCAGCGGTGGGTGGGATGCAGAGAAGCAGGGGAAAGATGGAGAATCGGAAAGAGGGTGGCATCGTGGTTGCTGAAAGAAGGGGAAAAATTGTCATATGCTGCGTGGTAGGTCCAGGAGGAGAACCACAGCCAATGTCTATTGGATTTGGCAATTAGGTCATTGTTGAGAGGAGTTTCAAGGGAATGGTGGGGACAGAAGAGGGAATGATGGGGGAGTAGGGGTGAGGAAGTGGTGGATGGTAGCTAGAGATGGAAGGGCAAAGGTGGTCGGATGTGCTATGGAAGGAGGGTGTTGTGTTACTAGAGTCTTGTGCTGAGGAGAAGGACCCAGTTGAAAGAGAAGTCGCTGAGAAGGGAGGCTGATGCCAAAGCAGAGGACCTGAGCAGAGTGATGGGTTTGGAGCCCAGGTGGAGGGATTATACCCTCGCATAGGAGGGAGATACTTGCCCTGAGGAAGCACCGGGTGGGTGGGAGGAATTGCTGGTGTGGCCAGAGTTGTTGGCAGTAGCTCAGTTTTCTCAAGACACAGAATGAGGCGGGTCGTGTGGGAGGTGGGCTTGAGGGCAGTGTCAGGATTTGCAGTGTCTGGTAAGGGGTAGATGGGGGAAGGGGCCAAGGCCCAGAGGGCGGGAGCAGCACCGTGGTTAGAGATCCAGGTCTCCAGCCGTGATCTGTAGAGGTACTGATTAGTATGGTGCCGTGAACCCCAGCAAGGCTCTAGAGCCCAGGTAACGGAGAAGGGAAATTCCTTGACCAGGTATTCCTCAGGGAAGTCTTCCCTGGCGTCTTAAGTTAGACTTCTTTTTTTTTTTTTTTTTAATTTTTTTTTTAATAATGATTTTTTATTTTATTATGTTAGTCACCATACTTAAGTTAGACTTCTTATAGGTTCTCACACCTGTGTTCTCTCCTTCTAGTGCTCCTAGGGTTGTAGTTCTGCGTTTAATTGTTAGCGTTGTTACTGTCATCATAAAACTTGGCTTACCCCAGCAAACTAAAAGCTCTGAGGAAAGATACATCGGAATTTGCTTACCATTGTGAGTGTCTGGGACCTAGTAGACGCTCGGTAAATGTTTGTTCAATTTAAGAAGCAACCTTTTTGATCCGCCTCAGCATGCCTGTGGATGTGACTTGCTTTCATTTGAACCATTATTGACTGTCCTGCTTCTTTCCTGAAGGAGGGGAGGTCAGGTGGTGTGGAAGAGTGGGTCCTAGACCACAGGCCCTGGCATGAGAGTGCCTGGGCTCTCATCCCAGCCCCACCTCTCACCAGCTGCAGGACCGCGGGCAAATTCTTGGTCTCTCTTTGCCCCGGCATCCTTACCTGTGCAGTGTGGCCAGTGATTGTGCCGGCCTCATGGGGTTGTTCTGAAGCTTGCCTGAGAGAGTTCACATGGGACACAGGGTCACTTTTCACTACTAGTGTTTCGAATAAGAAGTCCTAGGTGATTTTGATCATCTTTCCTTGAGATCCTGGCTTTATGATAAAGGATTTGCAGGGCACATACCAGGGCATGTGTGTGTGTGTTTTCCTCGTCATTTATTGACTATTGATCTTTAGAGAAACTGAGAAGAGAAATCCCTGGACCATGAGGGTCTTTCTGGCCCAGTGATGCAGTGGCACCCACTAACAAAGCCATTATGGGTCCTGAGGGAGTATCACTAAGAAACAGTCGTTTTGCTAGTAGTCCTGTCTGAGGGGTGAGGGATCCGTGAATGCCGCCTGCTTCACACCTGCCGTGGTAAACTTGATTCTTTGTTTCCCTCGCAGAGGAGGTGGCCAAGTTGGAGAAGCACTTGCTGCTTCTCCGACAGGAGTATGTCAAGCTGCAGAGGAAATTGGCAGAGACAGAGAAGAGATGTACTCTTCTGGCCGCGCAAGCGAACAAGGAGAGCAGCAGTGAGTCCTTCATCAGCCGCCTGCTGACCATCGTGGCCGACCTCTACGAGCAGGAGCAGTATAGGTGAGCCCCTGGACGTAGGACCCCTTTGATGGGTTCCCAGGTCCCACTGTAACTTCTCCTCTCTTACTGACTTTCTTCCCAAGTTTATTTCTCTCCAACCAGGATACTAGCAAACCTTTAGTCCTGGCAACGTAAGCTCTTTGGGGCAAGATTTTGTTTTTTATTTCCTGCTTATTTTCAGCACAGAGTGTGGGAGTCATGGTGATAGCATTGCTGATGTAGACAGGAATTAGCTTACATGTCCGGGGATTCGGAGGGAAAGGCCCCTTTCTCTTGGGATAATCAAAGAAGTAGCTGTTGTTATTGAGTGAGTTTTGAGGTCAATATTAGAGGCTGGGCAGGATTCAGTAGATAAAGACAGCGATGTTACCAGTAGGGAGGCTGAGAACGGCTGAGATGTAGCACCATGCAGAGGGTTCAGAGGAAGGGAGGGGCCGTCGTGAGGCACGTGTCCATGTAGGGGCGCCGGAAGAGGTGGGAAAGGTAAGGTGGTTTGCACGGGGGTCCGAGGTAGGAAATTTGGGCTTGATCCTCTAGGCATTGTGGAACAGTGTTTTGAGCTGTTGGACTTCACTGTCAAAGTGGTGTTTCAAGAAGATGAGCCTGGTAACATCATGTAGGCAGCACTGTGCAGAGAAGAGAACAGCGGAGCGGCTGGCATGTTGTGGATGGTGCAGACCAGAGAGAAGAAGGGCTGAATCGGGATGGTGGCCGTGGGTGTGGAGAAGAGACATGGGCGGGAATGCACATACAAGGGAGAGTTTGGCGGCTGAGGAGATGGGCGATCAGGCCAGCTAAGACTTAGTGAAATTCCAAAATAAATCATGGCATTTAAAATAGATGAAAATCCAGGGACACCTGGGTGGCTCGGTCGGTGTAGCGTCTGCCTTCGGCTCAGTTCCTGATCCTAGGGTCCTGGGATCGAGTCCCGCGTCAGGCTCCCTGCTCAGGGGGGAGTCTGCTTCTCTGTCTGCCCCTACCCCCTGCTCATGCCCTCTCTCACTCTCTTGCTTGCGTGTGCTCTTTCTCGCTCTTTCATAAATAAATAAAATCTTAAAAAAATAAAATAGATGAAAATCTAGAACTGCTGTTCTCCAACTTAATCATTTATAAAAGAAAGAAAAATTTAATACCCAAAACATAGGAAGTATATACTCTGAGTAAAGGACAGCCTTTTAAATTGAACAGATGTAGCTGCTTGTAAAATATAGTTCGTTATCTCTTTTCTTTCCCTCTTTTTTCCATGGACAAGTGAGAACTGTTTCTCCTGGTGCGGGGAAACCTGATCTATGTCTGTTTGGGCTCATCTCCCCCAACTCCAAGGCTCTTCTCCCTTAGAACGCCCATCGTTCACTTTCTCTGTTCCTTCTCCATTGCATGCATCCGTTATACCGTGGCCCCTCTGGGAGGCCGTGGGCATGAGCCGGGTCGCCGCAGTACAGGTCCCACACCTCCAGTGGGCCTCTCCTGAGCTTCTAAAGCCTGTGCCTCACCCAGATGAGATGGGGAACAGGGCTTTTGGAGAGGACTTGAGCGTTTGAGGTGGAGTACCTGAAGTTGGAAAATCAGTGTCTGAAGCAGATGGTCCTTTGCCGAAATAAGAAAAAACCCCACAAAACTTTGTCGCGTGATATGCATTTTGTTGAAGAATTTAAATAGTATTTGTAGGGGCGCCTGGGTGGCACAGCGGTTAAGCGTCTGCCTTCGGCTCAGGGCGTGATCCCGGCGTTCTGGGATCGAGCCCCACATCAGGCTCTTCCGCTATGAGCCTGCTTCTTCCTCTCCCACTCCCCCTGCTTGTGTTCCTTCTCTCGCTGGCTGTCTCTATCTCTGTCGAATAAATGAAATCTTTAAAAAAATAAAAAATAAAAAAATAAATAGTATTTGTATGTGCATCTCTAGAGTAATTAAAGAGTAGGTATTCAGGGGTTTTTAAATTGAGAAATGTGGAAGAAATTGGTCCCTTTAATTTTACTTAAGTTCAGGAGAACGCTTTTGTCCCTTAAGATCGTTAAAAGTGATGGTAATACATCGCTCTCCTAGCAAGCAAGCTCACGGTTTTTCCTGCTAAGGTGTGTGAGAAGCTCTTTATTTCTGTAACAACATCCTAGTATGAGTAGTTTACAAGGAAATGCTCTTTGATTGGAATGAAAATTTTAAAGATTTCTGTTATGGCAGCATCTCTTTCTGCCCAGAGGTCCTGTCCCTGTGCTTTAATAAAATCACCATTTTGCGTGCGCACGCACACACACACACACACGCATGCACGCACGCATGAGTGAGAGGAGGGGCAGAGGGAGAGGGAGAAGCAGAGTCTGCACCCAGCAGGGAACCCAGCATGGCGTTCCATGGGGCTCGATCCCAGGACCTGCGATTGTGACCTGAGCCAAAGGCAGACGCTTCACCAAGTGAGCCACCCAGGCACCCCTAGAATGAAAATTTTAAAAAAATTACCAGCCTCCTGATTGTTTCTGCATAGAGTTCTCAGAAACATACCCAGTCTTCCATTTCTGAATTGTGTTTGTAGAAATTGTTATTATTAGAAATTATTAACGAAGTCCTTGTCTGTATTTCCCTTTGGTACGTTAGACTACAAAAGAGAAAACAGTTCGGCCTGACGTTCATGAATATGTAGAAACATTCATTTTTATAATTTTGTGGCTTGAAGTCAGTCAGTGGCCGAAACAGGAAACAATGAGTCTTCATTTAAGTTATTACATTTTAATACTTTATACATAAATTTAGAGTTTAAAAATTATTTGTGTTTTATAAACAGCTTCCTGTTTTCACCGAATTTTAGAAATTTTGTCAAAGGATGTGATTTGTTCTATTTTAAATAAAATAATTGTTTTTCTATTGACTGATTAATGTGTCCTAGTGTGTTAACAGTAGTTTGTAGGAACTTGAAATACTGAGTGTCCTGTTGCTCTTCTGGTCTAGTGCGATTAGTTGCAGCTTGGTCTTCAGTGGAGCCACAATTGCTGACATGCTTACGTTCTGCATGGTGTGTCCGTGGGATGAACTGCGTCTGTGTCAAGCATTATGTAGAAAGAGCACTCTGCTAGGGTCTCCTTTTAAGTGGATGCATTAATTCATGTCATAGATCTTTTTATTGTACTGACTTTTGTGTATTTAGCTTATAAAGGTTTCCAACCTAACACGTTTTGAAGGGGAGTATGCAAATAAAAGAACTTGCAAATACACAGAATGATGATGATTAGTGACTTTGCATTATTGCTGCTGACAAAGCCATATGGCACATGCTTATGTCAGCCCAGTGGGTCATCCTTAGGTTTTTGTTAAATGCCCAGATGCTGTCCATCCTCAGCATTTGACGTTTCAGAGTCAAACATAAATAACTATTTGGAAAGTTCTTTTCACAATAATGGTTTGTCATAAATACAGAAACATGTTGGAAAAAAGATTTCTCCTACCCCATTTCTTTATAAATGGTTGAGTAAAATATGTCCAGTAATAGGTCTGAATGTTTCTGTCGAGAACAGGAATCTAGACACCGGTTTCATGTTCTTGACTGCCTTGTCAAAGCCCGTTTGTAGCTTCTCTGCGTCCCCTTGCTTGACCGTCAGTACGGTACAGCGTATGGCTCTGTGGCCCCAGAGCCAGTGTCACAGTCTTCACGTTTTCTTTCTCTCCCTGAGGATTTATCTTGATTTATTCTGCATGAAACCTCTTCTACATTTTGTGTGAATATCAATCATCATATTTAACTGGTAGATTCACCACCTTAAGAATCTTGTTGGGGGGGCACCTGGGTGGCGCAGTCGTTAAGCGTCTGCGTTTGGCTCAGGGCGTGATCCCAGAGTCTTGGGATCGAGCCCCACATCAGGCTCCTCCGCTAGGAGCCTGGTCTTCCTCTCCCACTCCCCCTGCTTGTGTTCCCTCTCTCACTGGCTGTCTCTCTCTGTCAAATTAATAAATAAAAAATCTTTAAAAAAAAAAAAAAAGAATCCTGTTAGGGAAAGGCAGAACATCCCATGTGAACTGAGGCTCAAAGGTAGAAATACAAACATGTCTAGCAACATTTATTATACACGTGGCCACTGGAATTCAGTGCTGGCACAGAGAATAACTTTGCTGTGATTTTTTCCTTTGCAGGTGTATGTCGATCAGTCAGTACCCATATATTTATAATGTGGGAATCCTAGCTATACTAATTATGATGACATTTTCTATCTGTGGATGTTTTTCTTCACTAGTGACCTGAAGATAAAGGTTGGGGGCAAGCACATTAATGCACACAAGTTTGTGCTGGCAGCCCGCAGCGACAGCTGGAGTCTGGCCACCTTGTCTTCCACCGACGAGCTGGACCTGTCAGGTGAGCCTCTGACCTGGTGGGAGCTTATGCCTGCCGGCACAAGAACTCTTGGCAGAAGGTTACGTGCGAAGCATTGGTGGTTTAATGAAAGTAGAAAACTTTTCTTATCAGTTGATGGTGACCCTGAACTAGTTAAATAGTGAGTGAATCAGTGGGTTGAGCACAAACACTTCTGTTTAATATCTGACTAATAAATCATGCATATTTGGATACCTACCATATTCTTATAATTCATAAAATATAAATATCTGTCCAGAAACTCTTTTCATATCCTGTTATAAATACAGGAGCATATGTAGAGAAAAGTTTTTCTTCTACTTCTAGAAAAAGTCTTCGTGTTCAGTTGCTTGAACTTTAATCATAGTTGCCAGAGCGCTCTTCCTGATCTACAGGACTGAGCTCAGAAGTGGGAGTTACTCCGGGAAATGGGAGTGGTCTTGCTCTGACAGTAAAGGTGACCTTCAGGGTGCAGAATCGGAGCAGGTGCACCGAGCTGCTTCACGTATGACTGAATTGTTTTATGCCACGTTATGTTGTATAGAATTGGGGTAAATGTGGTGGTAAGTAGACTTAAAAAAAATCATTTTCCAAAGTTTACTTCAGAATTGCATTTTCATTTAGTACTTACCTGTTTTTTTAAAAAATCAAATTTTAAATTTAATTCCTTTAGTAATAGTCATGCGAATTAGAACACGTAGTAAGGAGATTCCCAGGCAGTAGGGTATGAATTACTTGCAGAAGTGATGGGCTGTGTGAAAATGCTGCTGAATTATGTCTTTCTTCAAAAGGTTTGCCAGTTTAGAAGGGTACTGTTTTCCATGTGCCGTGCTGGGAACACTGAAATGATTATAACAAAGTCCTCACCATATAGAAATGGAGTAATAACGGGTCATGTCAGGCCAGGGCTGTGCACACAGTATTACAGTTGCTTTATGTCTAAGGTACAGAAAACCGGCATGGGCTGACACCTGAGTGGTGTGGCAAAGGTTAAGTGGGCATTTATCTCAAGGGTGTAGGGGAGCAGATGGCTAATGCTTCTCCACTGTGAGTGAACTCTGTCTCTTTAGGGTCATTTCTAGGGTTTAACCTGCGACCCATAATTCAGAGTTGCAAACACACAAATACCTATGCATGGATACACGTGTGTGTATGCGTCCATGCCCGTGACAACACATCTGCTTGGGAAGCAGTCTGCAGTGCTGTACGACAGAAATCTCTGAGCAGAGCTTTTCTTTTCTTTTTTTTTTTTTTTTTAATGTTTTTTTATTATATTATGTTAGTCACCATACAGTACATCCCTGGTTTCTGATGTAAAGTTTGATGATTCATTAGTTGCGTTGAGCAGAGCTTTTCTTTGAGGCCGTATATAACAGAACTGTGGATAACTTGTAAAGTCCATTCACAAGAGGCATGATAGAATCTCAGTTTAATTACGTGACCAGATAGTTTACAAAGACTAGAAGACATTATAAGATATGGGAAATAGTCTAACAAGAAAAAAGTTCAAAACAAGTTATCATCTTTTGTTATCTATTAAAACATTATCAAAAATTGATGATCCCAGTAGCCTGAGGCTCATGAAATGGGCACTGTTGCACACGGCCAGTTATATTGTAAATGGCTCTGACAGTTTAGAAAGCAGACAGCTGAACTGTACAATAGTCTTTCTTCTAACCTCGTCGTCCGACTTTGTCAGATGGATTCTGGCATGGGTAATTCAGACAGCATAGATACTTCTGTATTTTTATGTGTAATTGTGAAATATTAAATGCAATCAAAATGAGTAAGAATGGAGAACAAACAAAACTAGGTAAGAACATGGAGACTTGCGTTAAGCTATCAAAAGCCTAATTCAAACATGAAAATTGCGCTTTTACTTTCTTATTACATCATAACATTTAAGAGCAGCTTTAACTCAGCGACTAACCACAAGACCGCATCACTGTTAATCAGGAGATTAGAAAATGTTTAGGAAAGCATAACGTTTATGCCCTTAAACGTCCTTGGACTCCTTCCTGTTGTAAATACTAAGCATGGTTTGATCCCGGCTGTGCAGGTAGCTTTCAGAAGTGATCCACAGCAGAGCAGACGTTCTGTGGCTTTGGTAGATGAGACACCTCTGAGGGCAGCTGGCAGTGGAGCCTATGGCCTTGTTACTTCATACAGTTTGTCATGATATTTGTCATGGGGGCGAGTTCAAGGGGTGGAGGGAGGGGTGGACCTGTTCCTGTCCCACTGTGTGTTTTGCCCGGCAGTCCTGCTGCATTGCCTAGGGGGGTGTGGGTGTGGTTGCCCAGATTGGGTTGTAGCAGCTGGGGGTGCCTCAGAAGCCCTGTCTGTGTGTGTGTCTGTGTGTGTGTGTGTGTTTGTGTGTCTGTGTCTGTGTCTGTGTGTGTGTGTGTGTGTGTGTGTGTGTTATGTGATATGCACGAACCCTGCATGGCTGGCCAGCAGTTTGAGGGAGATTGGAAATAACCTCTCGTAAACAAGTGTATAAATAGCACAGAAGTGATGTTTTAAATGGTTGAACTTTTCCACACCAATGGAGTTGATAAAATCATTTTATGAATTTATTGGTGTTTTGTTTCTTCACAATTATTCCATCCATCTCACAGATGGCAGACACTTTTCAAGGTACTAAGGACACAGCAGGGAACAAAATTAAATTCCTGTTTGCATGGAACTTACATTCTTAGATCGATTTTCTGAGTTCCACATTTTCTTTCAAAGTTCTTATGTAACTGGTATTTCTTAAAACTCAAAATAAGCACAACTTTAATTGTGTTAATCATTGTAAAAATTTTAGCCTGTGTTGGTGAATATACACGAGGGCATTAAATGCCAAGTATTTAAAACGTGTTTGGATAGACGAGAGTTTTCTTAATCCGTACATTGTTCCAGAGAGTACAGTGTGTTGGGTCTGATCCGATGCACAGGTCTAATTGTGAGAAAGTGCCAGACAAACCCAAATGGAGGAACATTCCACAACATAACTGGCCAGTGTCACTCAAGTTTGTTAGGGTCGTGAAAGACAGGGTAAGATTCTGTTACAGGTTGGAGGTCAAGGGGACAATGAAATGCAGTGTGGATTCCAGACCATAAAAGGACATTAATGGGAAAATTGGCAAAATTTGCAAAGGTCTGTCGTTAGATGACAGTATTGTATCAGTCCTAATTACCTGGTTTTGATTGTTGTCCTGTGGTTGTGTAAGATGTTACTGTAAGGGGACGATGGCTAAGGGGTATCTGGGAACGCTGTAACTTTTCTCTAAGTCTGAAATTAGTACAGAACAAAGATGAAAGAGATACAGATTTGCTTTTTATCTCTCTATTATTTGAGGTGCAAAGACAGGTCTGTTAAGATGCAGAGTGATGGACCGGCAAGAGAGAGGACGTAAGTGCTAGCTCAGCCCAGTGTCTCAGACCTGTGGGAGAGCTGCTTTGTGAAGTACAGCTGTTCGCTTCAGGCAGAGCGACTGTTGGTCGCCTCTCTGGAGCACGTGACAGCTGCGACTCGCCCTCTGAGCGGCTCCCCGCGTTAGACTGGGTGCTCGCAGGATCGAGTTTCTGGTGTGCTTTCTCCAGCAGGCGTCTCATGCTTCCCTGGCGTCACTGTGTGTGGTGAGTCGCTCGGCTGTCCTGGAACATGTCCTGGGTCCTGTCAAGCCCTTCCAAAACCCAGAGGGCACCCTCCTCCCTCCTGTTTTGTCTGGTTGGGAAGGCAGTGTACTGAGGCACCCCCTGGAGGCCGCCCTGTGCCCGGAGAGCGCGGGGAGGAGCACGCGGCCCGGGTGTCCACGTGGTGTTGTGTTAAGAGAAACACAGCAGTACTTGACCTCTGTTGGATACCATGTGAACTGCTAGCTCCAGGCGGTTCCGTTTCCGTGTTAGATCGTGCTGTGCTCCTCTGGACGATAGCCATGGTAGCGTTAAGGTATGTTCATCAGTTGTTTGATACTCCTCCCTTCCGAGGCGGGGCCCTAACTTCCTGTCTCACAGTATAGGCTGACTGAGCTCTGTGTGACACGTGGTGGTAGAGGTGACAAAGGGGGGCGCCTGGGTGGCTTGGTCGGTGAAGCATCTGCCTTCGGCTCAGGTTGTGATCCCGGGGTCCTGGGATCGAGTCCTGCATCGGGCTCCCTGCTCAGCGGGGAGCCTGCTTCTCCCTCTGCCTGCCCTCCCCCTGCTTGCTCTCTCGCTCTCTGACAAACGTGACAACAAGTCCCTTCGGAGACAGGTTTGTGGACGGCATTGTGACTTCCTCCTTGGTCTCTCTCTGGGAGCAGCTAGCTGCTGGGTCCGAGGATGTCACGCAGCCTCGCGGGCTTCTGCTGACGGCCCAGACCCCTTGCCAGAGAGTCTCCGGGAGCCTTAGAAAATCTGTTGTATCTGTGGTGATATCCCTCACTCAGTCCTGGTGTTGCTCTTGTGTTTTTCTTTTTTTTTTTCTTTTTTTTTTTTTTTTTGCTCTTGTGTTTTTCTAATCATTGGCTATGTTAGCTTTGTGATTTTGTTTAAAATAGTCTTTTAATGCTAGTAATAACAGCAGTTCAGTGTAGTCATGACTATATGCGTGCTCCACCTGTATTCACTCACTCGTCTTAGAAGGGCATTTTGAGGCGAGTATGGCTGTTGGCTCCCATTTCATAGATGAGGAAACGTGAGGCACAGTCACGTGGAGGAGCTCACCCTCGTCACCCAGGAGGACGTATGCGAGCTGGGATTGGAACCCAGCCCGTTCGGCTGTAGAATCCACACCATTCACCACCGTGTCGTGTGGCCTCTCACTTTTGGTTTCTTTTGTTTCCAACTTCATTGAGATGCAAAGGAAGAGAAATTAAAAGTGGACAGTTTGGTCACTTTTGACATAATTGTGAAACCATCACCACATGGAATGACAAACACTGTCACCTCCCTAAAATTTCCTCCCCTGTCGTTTTAATCCATCTCTCTCATCCACACCCCCCGGCAAGCACCGATGGGCTTCCCCTCGTAGGTCGGCTTGCACTTCTCCGCTTGTGTGAAAACGGTGTAATGAATGCCTTTTGCGCGGCTTCATTCACTCAGCACACAGACTGTGAGATCCGTCCAGAGTCTCTGATGCCGTGGTTTCCGCTGCGCGGTCCTCGTCACTGCTGAGTAAGGGTCCCGTGTGTGCGTGTACCGCGACGTGCTGTTGCGGGGACCTGCTGGTAGACGTGCGGTTGGTACAAACCAAGTTCGTATGCTCGATTGTACGTGTTTGTGTTTCTCTTGGGTAAATACTTAGGGGTGGCTGAGTTCAGTGTTGGGGACCTCCTGGAATGGATGGGGTGGAGGTAGCGTGCACGCCCATGAGCAGTGAGCCGGGGTGCTCCCGTGGCTCCCGGTCCTCACCGACCCCGTAGGCAGGAGGTCTGTGTTTACAGTGTTCACCAGACGGAGGGCATGGAGCGCAGTGCAGCTCTGAGGACCAGGGATGTGGAGCCTTGTCTCGTGTTATGGGTCATTGGTGTGTCTTCTTTTGGGAAGTGTGGGTTCACATCTTTCGCCCTTTTAAAAATTGGATTGTCTCCTCAGTTTTGAATTGTAAGCATTCTGTACGTAATGTGGATACAAGTTACTTGTCTGAAAGCAAGCATTCCTGCCTTGTCCCTGATCGCGGAGGGAAGCAGTGAGATCTTTCATCACTCCATATACCTGTTGATTGTAGGGTTTTCATCGACGTGCTTTATCAGTGTGAGGATTCCTAGTGTTTTGAGATGTTCTAGGACGTGGTTTTGAATTTTGTCACTTTTTTTTTCTTTGTATCTACTGAAATGACCCTTAAGTTTTTCTCCTTTATGCTGTTAATATAGCGAATTACATTGATTTTTTCAATGTTAAACTAGCTTTGCCTTCCTGGTCTAAATGCCATGTGGTCACTGTGTATCGTCATCTAAGTTGTGGACTTTACAGTTTTCTCTGATTTATTTATTTGTTTGTTTATTTAAGATTTTATTTATTTGTCAGAGAGAGAGAGCACAAGCAGGGGGAGGGGCAGCAGAAGAAGCAGGCTCCCTGCTGAGCCCGATGTGGGGCTCAATCCCAGGACCCCCGGGATCGTGACCTGAGCTGCAGGCAGACGCTTCACCAGCTGAGCCACCCACGTGTCCCAGATTATTTATTTATGATCTTCTGTCTTAATACAAGGATTTAAAGTCGCACGTTTCCCTCCGAGCACTGCCGTAGCTGCAGCTTGCAGATTCTGGTATGTTGTCATTTAGGTCAGGGTATGTTCTAATCTTCTTTGTGATTTTTTTGACCTGTGAATTATTTGAAAGTATGTTGTTTAGTTCCCAGATGTTTGGGGTTTTCCTAGATACTTTGTCATGACTAATTTCTTTTCTTTTTCTTCTTTTTTTTTGAACAAGAGAGAGAGCAAGTGCCTGCACATGGTGGAGGGTGGGAAGGACAGAGGGACAAGGAGAGAGAGAACCTTAAGCAGGCTCCACACCCAGCACAGAGTCTGACAGGGCGCTCGATCTCACGACCCTGAGATCATGAGCTGAGCCAAAATCAAGAGTCGAGTGCCTAACTGACTGAGCCACCCAGGCGCCCAGGACTAATTTCTGATTTAATTCTGTTATTGTCAAATAACATACTTCATATGATTTTGATCCTTTTAAATGTATTGAGACTTGTTCTACAGCTCAGCATATGGTCTATCTGGGTGAACATTAGTGCACTTGAGAGGAAAGTGTATTCTGTCGTTGCTGGTGATAGTGCTTTTTACGTGTCCGTTAGATCAAGGTGTTTGATGATACCGTTCAGACCTTCCGTGTGTTTTCTTTTCCTCTTGTGTGTGTTCTGTCAGTGCCTTGAAGGGGAGTGTTAACCTCTCCTGTAATTTCAGGATTGTCAGTGTGTCCCTTCAGTTCTGTTCATCTTTGCTTCATATATTTTGGGCCTTGTCATTATACACATACACCTTTGTTATGATTTCCTAATGAAATGTGGCTTTTACCATTTTGAAGTGATAAAATTTATTCTGCTCATGCTCTGTGCCTTGAAGTCTGTTTCTGATAGAAGTCACTCTGGTCTCCTTACGCTTACTATGTGTAGGGCATATTTCTTTGTCTTTGTTTACTCTCCCCTTATCTGTGTCTTTCTATTGAAACGTGTCCCTTGTGGGCAGCACATAATGAGGTCTTGCCGTTTTATCTCTCCTTTTTAAGTGGCGTGCTTAGACCACCAGTATTTAATGTGATTATTTTTATGATGAAGGCGACCATTTTGTTTTCTCTTTTTTTCTGGCCTTCTCATTTTCTTGCCTTCTTTTGGATAGTTTGGATATTTAGTATTCCATTTAGATTTTTTTAACAGATTTATTTATTTTTAGTGACACAGAGAGAGAGTGTGCACAGGTGGGAGGGGCAGAGGGAAAAGGAGAAAGTCTTAAGCAGATTCCACATGGGGCACAGCGTTCCACACGTGGTTCGATTCATGACGCTGAGATCACAACCCGAGCCAAACCCGAGAGTTGGCAGCTTAACTGACTGCCGTCCAGGTGCCACCCCACCCCGTTTTTTTTTTCCCCCAAGATTTATTTATTTTTAGAGTGAGTATTCCATTTAGATTTACTGATTTCTTTCTTTCTTTCTGTCTTTTTTTTTTTTTTTAAGATTTTATTTATTTATTTGACAGAGAGAGAGAGAGGGAACACAGCAGGGGGAGTGGGAGAGGAAGAAGCAGGCTCTCAGCGGAGGAGCCTGATGTGGGGCTCGATCCCGGAACGCCGGGATCACGCCCTGAGCGGAAGGCAGACTCTTGAGGACTGCGCTACCCAGGTGCCCCTAGATTTACTGATTTCTTGACTACCTCTCTTTATTTATTGTGTAGTGATTAGGGCAAAGGTCCTCAACTTCAGCATTGTTGAAATTTTGGACTCTAAATCTTTGTTTGGGAGCCATCCTGTGCATTGCAGGGTATCTACGCACAAGATGCCAGTAGCACTCCCCCAGTTCTGACAACCAGAAATATTACTGGGCGTCGTGAGGGGTCCCTTGGGCAGAATGGGCCCTGGTTGAGAACTGCTGCAGGGGTTATAGTATCTGTGCCCCTCACGTACAGAGTACTCCTAGTCTGTCTGTAGTCTGTGTTCTCTTTGTACTACGTCATGTAAAGTGTGAAACCTGTGCAGACCACGCGTCTGTATGGTACAGCTCTCACACGTGTTCTGTGTACACGCCTGCAAAATCCCACTCTCCTCAGTTGTTCATGCTTCAGCAGACTTAACAGGATTAAAGTCATTTATTTATATTTGCTCATATATTTCCAGTTCTTTTCTTTTTTCTTTGTCAAGATCCATGTTTCCTTCGTCCTGGAGAACTTCTTTAACATTTCTCACAGACCAAGTCTGTTAGTGACAGATTCTGTTCCCTCATCTGAAGGTGTCTTTATTTTGCCTTCGTGTCTAAGGGCTGTTCCCCTGGATGTAGACACTTGAGTTGACAGCTCTCTTTTTTAAGGAACTTTGAAAATGTTGCTCCACATTGTTCTGGCCTCTGGTTTCTGTTGAGAAATGTGCAGTCATGGGAATCTTCTGCCTTCTGGTCAGTTTTCTCTGGTTGCTTTCAAGACTTCTTATTTTACCTTTTAATTTTTAATCATAGTAAAATATATGTAACAACAAATTTACCATCTTAAACATTTTCAGTTGTTTACTAACGTCAAGTGTATTCACTCTGCTGTGAACTAGTCTCCAGAAGTTTTTAATTTTGCAAAACTTAAACTCCATACCCATTAAACAACTCCCCATTTCTCCCCGTGTCTAGCTCCTGACAAGTACTGTTCTGCTTTCTGTTTCTGTGAACTTGACGGCTTTAATTACCTCATATCAGTGGAATCATACAGAATTTGCCTTTTTGTGTTTGGCTTACTTCACACAACATCCTCAGGGTTCATCGTGTTGTGGCAAGTGTCAGAATTTCCTTCCTTTTATTTTTTTTTTATTTTTAAGATTTACTTATTTATTTGAGGGGGTAGGGGCAAGGGAGAGAGAGAATCTCAAGCAGACTCTGCTGAGCACAGAGCCCGACAGGGGGCTCGATCCAGGACCCTGAGGTCACGACTGGAGCCGAAATCAGGAGTCAGACATTCAACCGAAGGTGCCACCCAGTTGCTCAGAATTTCCTTCCTTTTTAAGGCTGAATATATCCCGCTGTTGGCATATGCCACATCCTGTTCATCCGTTCGTCCACTGGTGGTACTTGGGTTGCTTCTCCTCTTGGCTGCTGTGAAGAATGCTGCTACGGACATGGCTGTGCAGGTATCTCTTCCAGATCCTGCGTTCAGTGTTTTGGATACATACCCAGAAGTGGAATTGCTGGGTCGTATAATAATTCTATTTCTCAGTTTTTGAGGAACTCTCCTACTGTCTTCCACAGGGACTGTACCATTTTACGTTCCCACCAGCGCGTACGAGGGTTACAGTTTCTTTGCATCCTCACCAACGCTTGTGATTTTCTGTTTGTTTTGATAGTAGCCTTCTTGTGGGTGCAGAGTGGTCAAGACTGTCTTTATGTTTAGTTTGTAGCGGTTTGCTTATTAGGCGCTTAGGTATGGATTTTATTCTTGCTTGGAGTTACTTGATCTTAAATCCAAAACGTCATGTCTGTCACCAAATCTGGAATGTTCTTGACCATCATTTCTTCAAATAGTTTTCTTTCTTAATCTCTTTATTCTCTCCTTTTTTAAAAGATTTTATTTATTTGAGAGAGAGGGAGAGCACGCATGAGTATGGGGGAGGTGCAGAGGAAGAGGGAGCAGCAGAACCACCCTCCCCCCCCTGCTGAGCAGGGAGCCTGACTCAGAGCTCAGTCCCAGGACCCTGGGATCATGACCCGAGCCAAAGGCAGACAGTTAACTGAGTGAGCCACACAAGCACCCCTGTTCTCTCCTTTTGAGACTCCAGTGACACATACGCTAGACCTTTATTTCTATCCCACAAGTCTCCTTGAAGTTCTTTTTTCCCTCCCAATCTTATTTTTCTCTCTGTTCTTCAGATTGGATAATTTCTGTTGGTCTGTCTGCAAGTTTGCTGACTTTTTCTGTTGCCATTTTCGTTCTGCTGTTGAGCCCATTGAGTTTTTAGTTACATATATTGTATTTTTCATTCTGTGATTTCCGTTTGTTCCTTTTTCAGTTTATATGCTGAAAATTTCCGTTTTTAGGGTTTTACATGTGTCTTCCTTTACCTTCTAGAGCATAGTTACCCCAGATGCTTTCATGTCTTTGATAAATTCAGTATCTGGGTCATCTTGGGGTTAGAATATGTTGTCTTCTGCCTTGAGAAATGGCCACATTTTCCTGATTTTTTCCTATATCGAATGATTTTGTATGTGTCCTGGACATTGTGATTATGTTCTGTGGACTCTGGATCCTTAATCGTCCTCTGGGAAATGCTGGGTCCCATTAGATTCAGACTGAGAGCTGTTTCCCCTCCCGTGGGTAGTGGCTCAGACGGCACAACAATTCTTGAAGCTAGGCCGGACTCTCCCATACAGGCGCAGCTGAGAGGTGAGCCTGGGCCCGTGTGGGTTCATACACAACATGAGGAGCTCTCCCTTGCTCGTCCGCTCCCCCGGACCCCTCTTCCTGGTGCACCTGGCCAGAAGGTCAGAGTTTTTATTGGAGGTTAGGCATCTGCGTGGTCATCATACCAGTGTGGGTCCCTGGCTGGGGTCTGTGCTCAGCGTAAAGCCGTAGAGGGAAAACACGGGGCAACTCATCCAGGACCGTTGCTTCTGCACGTTTTCCTCCCTCTGCAGTTCAGCTACTTTTGTGTACTTTTTAGAATCTTCAGGTACTTGGTTTTTGGTGCTCTGTCTAGAGTTTTTAGCTATGACCAGTTAAAATAGGATGGGTTGTTACCCTGCCGTGGCGGAACTAGAACGTCTGTCCTTTTATTCCTTTTTGATACAGGGATGATTTAGAAGTATGGTTTGGGTTTATTTTTATTTCCAAGAAGTTATAGTTAAGGGCGCATCCTTAAAATGACTAAAGAGCATGCTTTTACTGATGAAAGATGCCGTCTACCACGATTTTTCAATTTTATGAATCAGAAACTTTTGTGTAAAGTAAATGAGGAAAAAATAGTTGGAAACTTGAAGACAATTGAGTTAAACCAGAGTCATAGTAGGATATTCAAAATACTTTTCTCAGTTTTTTAGGTTAACTATAGGATTTAAGTAACAAAATTAATTTCCTCAGTATGTTTCGTTTAATGGCTAATTGCCTACCGATAAGTTTATTCCCATTTTTCCAAATGTCTTATAAAACATTTTTTAAAAATCAAATCGAAACAACAACTGGAAAGCCCTGGCCAGACAGAAAATCTCAAGTTCTCTACAAAGTGTGGCCCTGCGCACCCTGGACAACTGTGAAGTCAGAAGTTGGGGTGATCCCTGCAGTCACGGGGCTTTGCCAGCTTGTGTGCTGGGCTGCTGAGGGGTGCTGCCTCTAGCTGCAGGTACGCCGCACGGGTCGTGGAGGCCGACTGGCTTCACTTCTCAGAGTCTACTCCTTCGCGTCTCCTCCTGGTTTACAGGCTTATCGACTTGTGTGCGTAGATCGGAAGCAGGAGGCTGCATGATTCGCCTGAGAACACACGCCCTCCTCCAGGCTCGATGCTCTCTGCCCACCTCGTACCTGTGGCTGCTTAGTTGCAGTCTCAAAGTGAATTTATGTTCAGTATAGTTTGGAGATGAAGGGAAGAGTCAAGGCAGGAGTGGGGATGCTTGGAGATCACTTGAACTGTACTGCATTTGAAATTTTGAGGGCTCCCCGGAAATCCCCGCTGATCATGGTTTTTAAGAAAATTATTTAGGTTTTGGTTTATCAGTTGTCAGGTTTATTGATTTGGATAATTGAGGGAGGGTTATTAAAAGAAACCAGCCAAATTTTAAAACGGAATCAGGGGTGCCTGGGTGGCTCATTTGGTCAAGCATCCAACTCTCTGAGTTTTAGCTTAAGTCATGATCTCGGGTCCTGGGATCAAGCCCCATGTCAAGCTCCACGCTCGGTGTGAAGCCTGCTTACCAATTCTCCCAATTCTCTTTTTCCTTCTCCCTCTGTCCCTCCTCCTCTTAAAAAAAAAAAAAGTCAGGAAAATAAAAAATAAGCCCAAAGAAAAATTAGTTATAGATTCTACCAGGGTTAATATTTTAGTATATACGCTTCCAGTGTCTCAACAGATAGACAGGGCACCTGGCTGGCTCCTTGGTGGAGCATGTGACTCTTGGCCTTGGAGTCGTAAGTTTGAGCCCCACGTTGAGTGTAGAGATTATTTAAAAAAAAAAAAATACTAATAGTCTGTTTATGGCCATAGCACCCTGACTGTCCCGAGTCTCGTGTGATCTTAGAAGCTTAACAGGGTTGGACCTGGTTAGTATCTGGTTGGGAGACGGACACAAAGCTCTGTGTTTGTGTGTATATATGTGTGCGTGCATACTCATACACACACATATATATACACGCACACATAGATCTCAAAAAATGAGATCATGTAATATATGTATTTCTAGCCCTTTTTTTTTTTTTTAAACCTGCTATATAGTGAATATCTTTTTAGGTTGATTATTCAGACCTAAATAATTTAAATTGATGCAAAATTTTCCAGTGTGAGTATATAGTATAATTATTAGCTTACCAGTATTGGACTCTTAAGATTTTGTTCCAGTTTTTTATTAAAAATAATACTGTCTTGACTATCTTAGTATATATATTTCTGTGTATTTGCTGAGTTATTAGGCTAATAATCTACATGTATAATTGGTGGGTAAGAGGCTATGTACTTCTTAGGAATCTTTGAGAGACAAAAAATGTATCCTAGTTTTGTGTTTGTAGTTACTAGTAAGGGTTACTGAACATTTTTAGTTGTCTTTGTGAATTGCCATTCAGATCTGTTGCTCATTTTCCCATTGGCTGTCCCTGTTTTCATGTTTATTTGTAGGATCTTTTCACTGGAATGTAAACTCTTTGTCATATGTTCAAAATATTTTCCCCCAATTTATTTGATTTACACCTTTTTTTTTTTTTTTTTTTTTTAAAGAGAGAGGGGTTAGGGAAGGGGATGGGGGAGAGGGAGAGAGAGAATCATAAGCAGGCTCCACGCCACTGTGGGGCTCGATCTCATAACACTGAGATCGTGACCTGAGCTGAAATTGAGAGTCGGACACTTAACTGACTGAGCCCCCCCAGGCGCCCCTGGACTACATCCTTAGTAGTTTGCTTCTCTTACTTACCACCCTTTGCAGAACTTTAATTTTTTAGATTAATGCTTAATTGCCTTTTTTTTATAATAATTTTTTTATTATGTTAGTCACCATACAGTACATCCCTAGTTTTTGATGTAAAGTTCCATGATTCGTTACTTGCATATAACACCCAGTGCACCATGCAATACGTGCCCTCCTTAATACCCATCACCAGCCTATCCCAATCCCCCACTCCCCTCCCCTCTGAAGCCCTCAGTTTGTTTCCCAGAGTCCATAGTCTCTCATGGTTCATTCCCCCTTCTGTTTACCCCCCCCTTCATTCTTCCCTTCCTTCTCCTACTGATCTTCCTGCTATTTCTTATGTTCCATAAATGAGTGAAACCATATGATAATTGTCTTTCTCTGCTTGACTTATTTCACTTAGCATTCTCTCCTCCAGTCCCGTCCATGTTGCTGCAAATGTTGGGTAATCATTCTTTTTGATGGCTGAGTAATATTCCAATGTATAGATGGACCACATCTTCTTAATCCAGTCATCTGTTGAAGGGCATCTCGGCTCCTTCCACGATTTAGCTATTGTGGCCAATGCTGCTATGAACATCGGGGTGCATATGGCCCTTCTCTTCACTACGTCTGTATCTTTGGGGTAAATACCCAGTAGTGCAATGGCTGGGTCATAGGATAGCTCAATTTTTAACTTTTTAAGGGACCTCCACACTGTTTTCCAAAGTGGCTGTACCAACTTTTAATTGCCATTTTTGATGGCTGCATGATATTTCTTTGAGTTGAGGGTATCAGAATTTACTGTTAGCCTAAAGTTTTAGGGATCCTGAAGCAGGCTTAAGCGTGTCATTGGTGCTTTGTTTTCAGTGTCTGTCTTTCCTTAACCAGATGCTAACCCCGAGGTGACGCGGACGATGCTCCGCTGGATCTACACGGACGAGCTGGAGTTCCGAGAGGACGACGTGTTCCTGACCGAGCTGATGAAGCTGGCTAACCGGTTCCAGCTGCATCTCCTCAGGGAGAGGCAAGTCACAGCACTTCTGTTCCAGCCCTCACACGGTGGTGGCTGAGCTGGAGTTACGCCAGGCTCTGGGAAACAGCTGCTTCTGCTGATGTAAATGACTTTTGCAAGGTGTTTTTTTACAGGTAGTAGTGGGGGGAGAATTTTATCTCCCTTGCTCTGTGTTATTTTGTAAGCTAAATTTTGCCAAGGCTTTTAGGTATTCTCTTTTCTTTCGCTGATTTTTTTTTAAACCTGGGATTACATAATTGTTTGAGCTGATAGACTGAGTATGAGCTCATTCAGGTTATAGTGTCCAAACCCTCAGCTTTCCCTCCAGTACGACCTCCTGTGACATTTATTCTACTTTGTGATGTGATATATGTACCTGGGTGAAGTCCTTGCTCATATTCTGTTAGGAACTCATTGATGCCTGAGTTAGTACATGAGAGTACGGCTCACTAAGTTTCACAGACAGTGTTTCTGAGCTCTTACTGCTTTTTCGGTTCCCAAGGAGATAGCCTGCTGTGTTTTTTTATATTGCATTTTCTCGGTTGCTCTCCCAGGTTGGCCTTCCAGAGCAACAGAAAACAAAATGTTACCCCTTTGGTATCATTGAAATTGCCCTTTGGTTTCTGTTGGGGATGTGGCCCTTGGTGGTCAGTTTGGTTGGCATTGGAATGTCTTTTACATCATTTAGTGATCTTTTGTATCCCCTTGAGTGCTGCTGCAGGAGTGGCTCTTCTCCTGGGTGAGTGAAGGGCTGGTTTCAGCCAGCAAGAGGTCCTCCCCTGTTCTGTTGGCCTCAGAGAGCCTGGAGCTGCTTGCTGTTTCCACCGCAGGGCTGGTGTTCACCGGCCCACCATGCCCCACCATGCCCCGCCATGCCCTGCGTGAATGAGTACACAGGTTCCTCTTAATGCTCTATGATTGAGGTCAGCTTGAGTGCATTTTAATATCTAAATACAATTAAAAAAAAAACACCCAAACAGGTCTAAGATAGGTAGGCACATATAGTATTCGGTTAGCAAAGCTAGCTTCACTGTAGAGGCCTTGCTGTGAACTCTTTGGTTGGTTTGGGTGAGTGTGTGAACCGTCTGGGTGAATTGAGTGTGATTTTAATTAGATTGAATACGATTTGTATCTTTTCTTTTTCCAGATTTCCTGAGCTTTTTTCCATTGACCTTGTCAAACTTGCTTGTAAATTAAATTGCTTTGATAAAAATGCCCTGGGGTTGGAGTAGTTTAGGTAATTGTAATCTGTGTAATGGATTCTTTGATTAAAATGTTTATTGACTGGTTAGGCTTCTTAACCATCAACATTACCAGATGCTCAATTTTGTACTGTTGGGTGTGGGCATTAAGTTGTTGTCTGTCCTGTTGGGGCTGGAAGATACCCAGGAGTGGGGGAGGGGGTGGGGTGGTGTCAGACGTCGCCTTTTTAAAGGTGGCAGAGCGCCCCCTGCTGGGTGCAGGAGGAATCGCACATCCGAGATTGTGAAGGGCTCTGTCCAAATGCGTGCAGGTCAGCTTGAAGCACGTGTCACTCAGTTTGTAGTGTCGGGATCTCGGAGGTTTGGGGATGCTATCACCAATTTGATGAAAAGGAAGTTTTTTGGGTAAGTATTATCAGAAAGATCCTTTTTAAAAAAAAAAAAGAGAATTAGTAGCAAATGCTAAACATTGACAGTTACTGTAATAGTTGTGTTCCCGGTTATAAAAATAAGCTCAGCATATGGCATTTGGAAAATGTAGAATAATATAGAGAAGAAACTCTGTCTGTAATTCAACCACTGTTAACGTTTTGTTGTTTGTCCTGTCAGTATTCTTGCACACGGGAGTGATACTGAAGCTAGACAGGAGTTCGTGAGATGTTTAATATATGCTTGATTTTGTACTTTGAAAATTTTTTTGTACATCTGTATCCTTTTAGTGCTCTAAAATTAAAAACACTTATTAACGACCAAATTCTTTCAGAGGAAAATCAGTCTGTCCTGCTACTGTTGAAAGAGAAGATAAGAACTAAGAATCTGAATTTTTAAATGACACGGTCTTCTATGTAAATATAATGTAAATGTAAATTTATGTTATGTAAACCATGTCAGTTACTAGTTATACGCTTTCCGAATAGTGAATGGCATTCTTGCGACCTCAGAGTTAGGTGAGAATGAAGCGTCTGCCAGTTGTAACAAAACATCTGTCTTCAGGACACACATTTGAGTATCTTGATACAAATGTCATTTGGCATTGTCGATAAAAGTGCTTTGCACAGGGCTCTGCAAACGTGAGTCAGGAGTCCCTGAGATAGGACTTTAGAATCCAGTACCTGGGTGTCTGTCATTGTAAACTTGAGAAGTGTCATGCATGTAAGCAGAGGGCTTTTCTCCCAGAACACTCGGATTTCATAGCCAGGTCACGATCACTTGGTCGAACATTGCTCAGAAATAAGCACTGTTGCCCATTACAGTAACTTAGGAGACACTGTAGCAGTTTGATTTACATGTGCCCTATGGGCGATGCTCCCTTACACCACCTTGTCTGTGCTACTTAGAAACAAAGGACTTAGGCATCAAACGGGCGCCTGCCTTGACTGCTAGATGGAGAAAGGAGTGCAAGATTGTCACTGCTGCCCCTAAGGTCTCATTGGTGTGCTGGGCTGTACTGTGGGTGTCCTGCGGGAGCTTTGTTTCTCATTCTTCCCAGGTTGTTACGACTTCCCTCCTTCCTTCCCCGTCTCCCTCCCACACGCATGGCCTTTCTCTGTGAGCCACACCTCACCTGCTAAAACTGAGAATTACCTGCTAGTCGATCATTTGTTCTCACTGTAGTATGAGACCCATCATGTTGGTTGTACACTCTGCGGCTGCCTTGAGAAAGCCCTCAAACTGACACCAGTTACAGACCACATGCTGTGCAGGGTTCACTTAGCTTCCTTTACTTGAAAAGCCCGCAGAGGTACTCTGACCGTCTGAGCTAGGTAGAGCACTACCCTTACTATCCGGAGGCAGAGACGGGTCACAGAGTTCAGTGGGTCTCCATTCCGGTCTTTCTTACCTCACACGGCAGTGCTCTCAATGCTGTTCTGCCCCTGTGATCAGAAAAGGGTTTCAGTGGGAGCTGCAGGACAGACGAAGCAATAGTGGGCTGCCTCTGTGACGCCCTTGGAAGTGAGCCTCATTCCTGGGGAGCTGTGCAGGCAAGGGGGTGGAAGGACCGTGCCACTGGCCTCCTTCCCCCCAGTCCCAGTTCTGCAGAGGCTCCCTGTGGCCTCCAGGAGTTTAGAGTCGACTTGTCAGTGCTGCATCTCCTAGGCTAGGTTGTGTATCGGCTCTGTGTCGACAGGGGCCTGATGGCCTCTGTGACACACTGGGTGCTTTCTGATCAGTGAGTGTGAGAGTCTTGTGGTGGTATTGCTTGTTCGCAGACTGTTCAGACATCCGTGGAGGCAGTTTTTCTGACTGGGTATACTCTGTAAAGTTAGGGACGTATGTATTCTACACAGTGTGTGTACTGGAGTGTGCTGCAGGTGTAGCGGGTGTGTACTGTGTGTGTACCGCGTGTGTACCACGTGTGTACCGCGTGTACTGTGTATGTGCTGTGTGTGTACCACGTGTGTACTGGAGTGTGCTGCAGGTGTACCGCGTGTGTACCGTGTGTGTACTGCGTGTACTGTGTGTGTACTGTGGGCATAATGGGTGAAACTCAGTTGTGTGTCTACATTTTCTAGTGGGTTTTTAAAAGTCAGCTTTATTGTGTGACAATTCACATGCCATACAGTTCACCTTTGGGAGAACTTTTCGGGGATGTGTATTTATTGAGGCACACATAGAGCCTGTTATTTGCAGCTAATTTGAAGCCTCACTGGTGGCATAACAGAGCTGTGCTGGTGGGAACTGCACTCGTGTTCTGTACAGTTAAATATTAAAGGGGTGAATTTGACCTATTATGTGTTTGATTTTGCAGGTGCGTGTGTATGTTTAGTGTTTCGTGGAATTATTTATAACTCACTTGGGGGTTATGCTTAATGTGTTTATTTAGAGGTTATTTTGATTCTGACCAGAACGGTCGATGCGGTATATTACAATTCTTGTACTTTTAAAATATGGTAGGTCAGCTGTAAATTGTTCCTGTCCTCTGCTTACCTTGTACGTTAGTGTTATTGGACACAGACCGCCAGTACACCAGTTACAGCTGTGCTTTGTTCATTTATGAGTCTGTTTGTCCTAATGACACTGTTCATCACTAATATGCTCTTGCAGATGTGAGAAGAGTGTTATGTCTCTGGTGAACGTGAGGAACTGTATTCGCTTCTATCAGACTGCAGAGGAGCTGAGTGCCAGCACACTGATGAACTATTGTGCAGAAATTATTGCCAGTCATTGGGTGAGTGAGAGATTGAGGGGTGTGAGCAAAGCACCCTCACGGCAAGCTAGAGACCTGGGCTCGGGCGTGCTTCTGTGGAAAGACCTCTCTAGCTCCTACTTGCGCTAGGTGACCTGTGAGATTCTTCCAGGCTCTAAAAGTCTCATTCTGATTTCAGAGTAGAGAGGCAGAAGGTAGTTCAGGTTAAGAAACAGGCTTGGAACGAAGGGACACCTGTCTGCCCCCTTAGTCTGCAGAAGCTGCCTGTGGGCCTGAGGCGCTCCGCAGCGCTGTGTCCGGGCATCTCCATGCTCTCCGGCATGTGGAGAGCATCGCTGAGTTTCCATTTGCCCTTTTTTGGAAGTATTCATGATAAAGAACGATTTTTCCATTTCTTTGTCATCTTTGCATTTTAAAAAATCACGTCTAGTGCTATGTTTTATCACCCAGTTTCTGCCAATTGTTTTGTACTTAACATTGTGAGGAAAGTTGTCTAAAATAATTGGATTATAAAGAATTGAAATAGGAGTGGCATTCTTTCTGCTAAGATATGTAGACATTTAGAGATTTGCAGTAGCAGAGACCACCTGTTACTGGAGGGGGGGACTCACCTCTGGAACTGCCATCTTTGTAGGGGGTTAGGACGCCATTCCCCCTCGGAGGGTTCTAGCGGTGTCCTGGGTGGGTGTCAGTGATGCTTTCCCGCTTCAGAAGCACAGCAGGGCTGCAGTGGACAGTTCGGGCTCCGGTTCCGGGCTCGGCCACTCCCTCCCTGGGCAAACCCGAGCAAGAGTTAGGTGGCCCCTCCGTGTTTACCTCCTTCAAGGGTAAACTGGAGATGGGGAATGTTAAGACCTTTAAAGGGCTTCTTCCCGAACGTCTGTTGTCATTGCTGTCGGTGTGTGGATCTGCTGTGCTCCTCAGGACGACCTGCGGAAGGAGGACTTCAGTAGCATGAGTGCCCAGCTATTGTACAAGATGATGAAATCCAAGACCGAGTACCCACTACACAAGGCGGTCAGAGTAGAGAGAGAGGATGTGGTCTTCCTCTACCTCATCGAGATGGACTCGCAGGTACTGTCACTGCGTTCTCCCCAGACCGCACACTGCTTGTTCTTCTCTAACATGCCCCTCACGCCCTCTGCGCCGTCACCGCGCGGCCTCTGATGTACACGCGTCTACGCGTGGTGTGTTCAGGGCAGTCTAGCTTTTTCTGTTATGCTCTGCAAAATCCTTCCAGCCTCTGCCCATCGACCGTTTCCAAAGCCACTTCCGCGTGTTTAGATCGTCGTTGGAGCAGTACCCGACTTCCAGGTACCAGAATCTGCTCTGGTGCTCTGTTGCTGCTGCAGGAAGTTGCCACGAACCTAGTGGCTAAAAACACAGATGCGTTCTCTGTGTTGTAGGTCGGCAGGGTAGTGCAGGCATCGCCCGTCCACAGTTCAGCTCGGCGGGTGTGTTCCTTTCTGGAGGCTGTAAGAGAGAATCCATTTCCTGGTCGTTTGGGGTATTGGCAGAATTTACTTCCTTGTGGTTATAGGACCGGTGTCCCCATTTTCTTGCTGGTTCTCAGCTAGGGACTCTTCTTGGCTTCTGGAGGGCCCACATTCCTCCCTCTTCTGGGCCAGAGACGGGGCATCAAGTGCTCGCGTCACATCTCTCTGACCTGCTCTTCTGCCTCCCTCTTTCCCTTCTAAGGACAGATGTCATTCGATGGGTCCCTCCTGGATAATCCAGGCTGCGTTCCCTCAAGGCCTTAACCTTAATGACATCGTGAAGTCCCTTTGGTTGGGGGTGGTGGCACAGGTTCCAGGGACTAGGACATAGACATCTTCAGGGGCTCTTCCTCTGCCGACCACACTGCCCAGTGAAGAAATGCAGTTGCTCTTGACAGAGGAGAGCATCGCGTGCTTTATCCTGGGTGTCCAGCGTCCGGAGAGACATCACGTTGTGCAGGGAATTAGAGATTAAGCCACAGTCTTTTATGAAAACATTAGCTGTTTCCCATCAGGCTCTGACCCTCAGCCCTGGCCTTTGTGCTCCTACAGCACTGTCTGCATTTCCCTCTTGGTCCTGTATTGTCTTCCATGGTGTTTGTGTCTGCTCTGTGATCCCATTAATTCTTTGTTCCTGAAAGGCATGTGCCCTGAGGAGGCCTGAGAGAGGTTTGTGAATTCATTGGGATTTGGAGAGTATACAGTGTTCTAGCACTAAAATTTGGTATTCGTATAAAAAGATGCTATGTAAGGGTCCAGCTGGGGGAGATTACAATCAGTTGTATTCTCTGCTGGCTGGGTGCTAATTTACAGATTTATCTGTGCAGCTCCCTGGGAAGCTGAATGAAGTGGATCATCACGGAGACCTTGCTTTAGATCTAGCCCTCTCACGACGACTAGAGAGCATTGCCACCACGCTGGTTAGCCACAAGGCAGATGTGGACATGGTCGACAAGAATGGCTGGAGCTTGTTACATAAAGGAATCCAGAGAGGTAGGAAGAAGCAGTATGCTTTGTGTTTTTCTTTGCGGGCAGTTTTACTTTAGTCTGGGGAATTTTTGAAGATTCTCTGACCCTGTTGCATATTTTTGGAAAGCTTTTTCAGTCTGCACATAATGCAGAATCTGTGATCGGTGGGTGGGAGGAGCCAGTGGCCCTTGTGGGGTCAGCGGTGCCCCCGGAGGAAGGACCTTGGACTTGAAGCCGTTGACACGCATCGCTTTCTCGAGGCCTTGTGCCAGGAGGACTTGACTTTTATCGGGGACTGTGACAGAGGGAAAGGGTCAAAACCACACACATTGAAACACATTCTTGGGTTCAGAATTTTCCCTGGTGCAGGGTTAGACTTCTGTCATGGCAGAGCAATAAAGTTTCATTTTGTTCTCGGAAGGTTATTTGAAGTTGTAGCTGTATTTTGAGTATGTTTTTGTTCATAGTGGGAAGAATATGGAAGTGATAGAATTCAGATCAAAACATTTTAATCTTAACTTTTCAAGGGGAAAAAATACTAGTCTTTTTTGTTTTATTTTTCCCGTGGCCTTGTTAATTCTTAAGTCCCAGAGGGATCCTGCTTGCCTCTACTTCGCAGTAGTCATAATCTGACAGGGGGAGAAGCTGTCTGGAGGCAGAGTTCCAGCATGGATGACAGCTGTCAAAATGCCAAAATCTTCGTTTTGTAGATGACCTGTCTGAAGTACTTGGCCAGGGCTCCGTTTTTGTTTACATGTGGACAACAAAGACAGAATGTGCTGATTGCCGCACATCTGAATCCTGTATATTCACCCTTCCAGTCATGCGACCGTCATTGTTATGCTGTAGTATTGTGCTCCTGTTGTGCTGTTACACCATCACCCTTACACTTACTGTCGTCATTGTACTGTCATTTATATATGTGTTCTCGGATTCACAAGTTGCTCCTACTTGGTGGAATGTAGTTACTTCAAATATGGTCCTGTTGCAGCTGTGGCTTTGCTCTTTTTGGGCAAAGGTTTAATATAAACATCCCTCAAAGCCACGTGGTAGAGTGTGAAGCTTGCTGGCTGGCGGAGAGGAAAGTGTTGCTCGTCATCGGGAAGGAACTCCTTGGAGCATGTCCGTGTCGGGAGCAGATGCAGTTCCCAGGCGCCACTCTGCACTGTGCAGAACCGTCGGGTACTTAGCGCACTGGGTGTGCGCGCGGTGGGAAGGTTCCCACCACATGGGGAATTATTTTTCCCATACTGTGTGGTGTCTGAGATGTTTGTTTTGGAAACAGATACACTTGTTACTAAAAAAAAATCTCAGAATTCTATTTCTTTCCTCTTCAGGAGTTAAGTTCTTATGTGTGGTGAGAAAGCATCTTTGATGAGTTATTAAATATTTTGGTGATTGCTTAGTTACGAGCGTTGCCAAGAATTGGCGATGCATTTTTGATGCTTCTTTTCAGGCGCTTTCTGAGTTGGTCCATTGCCTGCGAGCCTGTGTGAGCCAGTGTGGGAATCATCGTCTTGACGGCTGCTGGCTCTGGAGAGCGGGGCACGGTGTGGTGGACCGAGCACTGGCGTTGCACCTGCTCGGGGGCCTTAGATCCGTCGCTCAGTCGCCACTGGGTCTCCTTTTCCTCTTGTGCAGAGTGGGAATCCTTGCTGCTTTCCGGTGATCCCAGCATGTGCCGCGTGGTGACTGCCGGGTGGTAGGGCCAGGCCCCTGCTGCCATGCCACCACCAGCTCCAGTTCCCACAGGGCTTCTCTCACTGTTCCTTCTTGACCTTGAGCCATCAGGCTGTGGACCTTCCTAAATGATTAAATAGAGTAACGTATTTGAAGCCCATTGTAATTTGAGCAAAGATCTTTGTTATGTGAGATGTGGGCCTGGTTCTGATGCCCAGTAGAGTCTGTGCCAGTTGGTTCTGTGAAGAATGACATAAGCAGCCAGTGTCTGTGGACGAGTCCACGGGAGGCAGACAGGTGGCCAGAGGTCTGGGCGAGAAGGCGACTCCTTGCTGTTTACAAACACTTGGTGATCAGCCTTGACCCTGTCATAATTGTTGCAGTGGTTCTGCTCACAGCTTGCAGTCCATTCACAGACGGTGCCGCCGCCTGGGGCGGCACGAGGCCGGCTGTGTTCGTGGTGAACGTCCCTGGGGTCCCTGCGCACAGCCCTGCTGCAGAAGCTGCACTCAGGGGAGAGTAGATGCGAAGTTTAGGTTCGATGTTGGCGTCGTTAGGGACACATGGATGTGGACAAGTCATGATGGTGGTGCCTCGTTTACCTGGCAGTGCCGCCAATGAGGTTGATGGAGTGACCGACTTCTAAGCACCAAATAGTTTTTATTGTAATTGTTTTTGTAAGATGTATGACTTTTCTTATTGACAGAAACTATGAATGGTGCTTTTGGTGTTTTCCATTCTCTCCCTTTGTTCTGCTCTTTGATGGCCATTGTCTTTTCCCTCTAGCTTGTGTACCCGTAGGCTTTCTTTTCATGTAGAACATCTGCAGTTTTCAACTTCCAGTAATTCCTAAATAACTTTTTGTGTGGGGTGCGTGTATTTATGTGCATATATACGTATAAGTAAAACCAAAATCTCTGGCTCTTATTAATCAAGTAAGTCTAATCTAAAAGCTATAATTCTTTTAAGGAGGCTTAAGATAGAAAGTGGTTTTTTTAATATCCCTCTTCCATCCCAGTTCAGCCATTGGTCGGTTGTCCTGTACCTGTTTCTCTTTTTTTTTTGTACCCGTGTCTGCGGACAGTCTTGCCTGGTTCATCTTCCTTAGCTGCAGTGCACTGTAAGCTTTCCATCAGGCTGTCTTATTTTAGCTTCACTGTGTTTCTGTCTTAGTTTGGAATATGTGCTGAGCTTAAAGGTGTGAAACTATATCCCACGTCTCCCCCAGCATCGTAGACATCAGTCTTTTCATTTTTAAGGCCCACTGTCCCAGCAATCCTGAATTTTCTTTCCACTTCCAGAATGTAATTGGCTCGCTTTGGAATACTGTATTCTGCTGTTAATGTTTGTATATACTCGGTCTTAGACCGAATCTCTGTGGGGTTGCTCCTGCCCCGCTGTGTATATGCATATCAATAGCAAAGGCCCGGCCCGGCCTGGCCCCCAATGTGCATACTACCTGTTGCTTTTCAGAGCTCTACCGATATCCTGTTGTAAAGAAATCTGATTTTTTGTCCTTTGCGTGTGATGTTGGTAAAGATTGCACTTTCCCCCAGACTCCAGGAAAAAGCTGGGGGCTAAAGAAGGGTCTGGTTAGAGAAATCTTAAGTTGCCTAAAGTCATAATTGATTGGAATTGGAGCCAGTCTGTTGAAGTGGGATCTCATAGCCTTGACCAGTCAATCCGTTTCTTCCCAAACATCTCCTGTTTTCTATAAGATAGTGGCAGGTACAAAAATAAATCAGACGTGGATCAGTCGGCGTCTGAGTGGCCTGTGGTGGCCTGAGCACCTCCACGCCAGAGCTTCCCTTCTCTGGCAAGATGGTCCCTTGGGAGAGAGTACAGAGCCCTGTGTCAGGCTCTGCACTCAGTGGGCAGTCTGCTTGAGGGTCCTCTCTCTCCCTCTCCTGCTGCCCTTCCCCTGGGTCCTGTGTGCACTCTCTCTCTCTCTCTCTCTCTCTAAAATAAAATCTTTTTTTAAAAATGAGCTTAGGAATACAGATAACAGACTTGGGAACTTTGCCTCTCCCGAAATCCTAAGCCCTATTCTAGATGTCAAGACTGCAGAAGCGTAGTTGAAGATGAATGATATTGCAAGATATAAAAGGAAATTTCTCATAAGTGACGCTGAAAGGAGAAAATTGTCATCTGGAGGTTGGGATTCAAAGTCGCGTCCATCTATCTACAGCACTAACAGAATTAGGAACAGACGAGCATGTCCGGATGCAGAGACCAGAACAGATGAGCTATGGAAAGAACACCGCTGCCTGTGATCTGTGTAGCAAAGAAGTTCTGCAGCACCTCCGACAACCTGGCGTCTGTCCCGAGACCGGCCGCACGCAGGAGACTAGGACGTCCGCGGTCACGGCACCCGCAGAGCAGCAGCTGCCCCGCACTTGGGGGATCTGCCAGCTGGAGAAGGATGCGATTTGCAAGAAATTTATCCTGTAGGCCTTGGTAAAGCGGAGACAGGATCTACAGAAAGTACCTCTGAATCCCAGGTGTACCCTTGGGATGACTTAGCGAAGTGCTGTGTCACACCCGCCAGAGTTACACCTGGCCCGGCCAGGGGAGGGAGGTCTGCTCCGGGAGACTTCGCTGCATTGAGCTCAGCGGGGCTGCCCGGAGGTCCCCACAAGAAACCACTGCCTCCCCTCCAGCTAGACAGCACGCCTCGAGGCAGCCATCATGCTTTTGTAACTGGGGGATTTCTTTGTTAATAGTTCATTATCTTACGATGCATTGCCATTCTTGCCTTCTTTTCTTTCTTTCTTTCTTTTTTTTTTTTTTAAGATTTTATTTATTTGAGACAGAGAGCACACGCAGGGAGGGTGGGGAGGGGTAGAAGGAGAGGCAGACTCTCCGCTGAGCTGGAAGCCCGACACGGGGTGATGTGGGGCTCCATCCCAGGACCCTGGGATCATGACCTGAGCTGAAGGGGACTAAGCCACCCAAGCACCCCTTCTTGCCTTACTTTCTTAAGAAATGTTAATTTTATGTGTTGTGAGTGTTTTTGCATGCTTTAATTTGTAAGTGGAATTAAATCCAAGGAAAATTGAATTTTAAGTAACCTTACAGCAGATTTAATTGCTCAGTCCCTATCATCTTCCAGGTTAATTTGACAAGCACACTTTAACTGCTTGTCCACAAGTGTTTTTGGCGTGAAATTGTCAGATGGCTTGGTTCTGAATTTAGCCTTGTATTTTCAGAGCTGTGCAGCTTCAGTATCTTTATGTAAACTTAATTCTCGGCCTTTTGTCAGGATGTCAAGGTAGTTTCTGTGTTTCCTCATACAGAGCACTGTGAATAGTCAGAAACAGGAGTTTGAGCTGTCGAACTGACTGGATTTTGTGTAAGGTATTCAGAATTAAGCTGGTATTTGTGAGTAGGCCCAGGCAGACTCTTGGCACCTGTAAGGGCTCCGAGTTCGGGCAGTGGAGGGGACTCAGGAGGAGGCTTTGTTTTGACAACCACTTAATGTACCATGCGGAGTTTTTGTGAAGAGTAGCGTGTGCAGATTCTTTGTTCAAATATTCAGCTGAACACTTCTTGTTGAGACTGTTATGTTTGTCCGTATTAGATGGAGAACACTGAATCAGGATAAACGGATCAGACAAGGTCATACTGAGCAGGTGTAGCAGGATGGCGGTAAGAGGTGCTCAGGAGCAGACCGTGGGCCGGAAATGAGAGAGGGGCAGCGACTGTGTTGGGAAGGAACCTTGAAACCCTCTTTGAGAGCTGACGACTAGGAGAGGCCTGTGAGCATGGAAGCCTGGCACTTCAGTAGTGATGTTGAAGTGAGGGGCGGGACTGATGAGAAGACGCAATCAGAAGTGGAGTGAAGCCTTTGGAATTCAAGTGTGTGACTTCGTTATCTTGATGATGAGTTTCCACTTACAGGTGTCCCAGGGGTTCTGCTAAGACATGCCCAGTTGTCCCCTCTTCTTTGTCTGCAGTTACTGACTTTCTGAGGAAGCACCGGCCAGAATAGCTTGCCCTGGTATCGTCATGGGTGACCATTTTCTCTGTTGTTTCTTTTTCAAGGAGATCTCTTTGCTGCCACCTTCCTCATTAAGAATGGGGCCCTTGTCAATGCTGCTACGTTGGGTGCCCAGGAGACACCGTTGCACCTTGTGGCCTTGTACAGTGCAAAGAAACACTCGGCAGACGTGATGTCTGAGATGGCCCAGATCGCAGAGGCCCTTCTGCAGGCTGGTGCCAACCCCAACATGCAAGACAGCAGGGGCAGGTAAGTGGGGTCAGACGGCCTGCTCTTAGCGCTGTTTCTGGAATGGTGTTTTTTGGTGGCACATAACTAGCAGACAGGGGCTCATTATTCAGTCTGATTCTCATTGAAGTCACAGACATTGGTTTGTTAGACAGATGAGAGGCATCTGGGGAAATCATTTCCGTGCTGGGAACTGAGGTCCATGGATTTGTAAGCAGTTTCTGTCTTGTTCCGGTGCTCACTGGTCCAGCTCCTCCAAGGGAACTTTGTCCTGGCATCTTTGTCAGCTGGTGGGCTACCGTGAAGAAGGGGTGCACTCCGTCTTAAGACAGTCTGTTGTGTTTCCGTGCGGTCTGGTTGTTGGGAAGTTCTCTGCACTAAACCCAGTTCTCACTACGCGTGAGTCCTGCAGCTTCCGTTGGCGCTCTGCAGAGCGTGCGTCTTCCCCCGCAGCACCTCTGACAGCAGTTGTCGTGTTCCTCTTGCCTCTTCCCAGAAGTACCTTGTTGAGGATCCCTTGTGGTTTAGAGTCTACGAAAGGGCTGTGTCTCTTTGGGGCAGCAGTGTGGGAGGCACAGAAGGGGACCTCCAGCAAGTGGGACCCCCTTTCTGTAGTCACAGCTCAGTATTTTATAGCTTAGAAAAGCCTCTCATGAATTAAGAACAGAGTTCTGTGCAGTTGTCAGAATAGGAAAATAGATGCGTGTGGAAGGATTCTGCAATTAATATGGGTCTCTGCGAACTCTCATTATCACATGATAATTACTTTATTTCCCCAAATAATTGCATCCTTTTTATCTTCTGTCGAATCTTTAATTTGACTTTCTCCAGCTGCAGCACCCACTGGCAGCAGGTGCCTCTGAGATGGGTGCCGGCCGGGGGCGGGGGGCTCCTTCAGGGCACGTGAGTGCAGGGCAGTCAGAAGCCCCTTCCGTCGGTCCCTGCCTGTGGCCACGCTGTGTTTGAGCATAACCCAGAGTTACAGGAAGACAAACATTTGTTTCCAGAATTGTGGAGGCGCGATGGGGAAAGCAGGTGTACGCGTGTAGCAAGTGCTGTTTAAGAACATGAGTAGATACTCAGTGTCAGCGTTTAACCGGAGAGTCTTTTATGCATCTCTTCCTTTTGTTGGTTCTTGTCCTTTTGGCCACCGGTTAAGTGGTGACATAGAGGCAACTCCATTTTCGTTCTTTGATCCTTGGTCGTGATTTTGGAAAGCTGTGTGCCAGGACGCAAAGAGACACTGGTGCAGGAACGGGGGTCTTGTGCGTCGTCCTGGCCCGCGCCTGTCCTGGGCTGACCCTCTTCTCTCTCGTCCGTAGGACTCCCTTGCACGTGTGCATCATGGCCAGGAATGAGCACGTGTTCAGTCAGCTGCTGCAGTGCAAACGGTACGCACGTGGAGCGGTGGGAAGGCGGTTGGGAGGGTGGGATGATGTGTGAAAAATTACTGTTTTAAAATGTCTCCTAGTGCTGTAAGTTTTAGTGAGTAAAAGTCAGGTGAAAAATTGTCATTGAGAACGTGTACAAAGAGAAGACGAGGCCGTTGGCACTGCAGTGTCCGCAGAGGGTTGTACGTGCTACTGGCCTTGCTGCCGCATTTCAGGCTGGATCTGGAGCTGAAAGACCACGAGGGCAGCACCGCTCTGTGGCTCGCAGTGCAGTACGTCACCGTGTCTCCCGACCACTCGGTGAACCCCTTCGAAGACCTCCCGGTGGTGAATGGGACGTCATTTGACGAGAACAGCTTCGCAGCCAGACTCATCCAGCGAGGGAGCAACACGAACGCGCCGGACGCCGTCACAGGTAACACGCGGGCCCCCCAGAGCTGGGCTCAGCGTTTTTACCGAGAAGTTAGAAACCGAGTGGCATAGGGTTATGAGAACTCGTCTGTGCTTTTCACTGTCGTAAAAGCCGGGGTTATTTTTTTAATCTTATGCTTTAAGAACTTCAGCCAGACTCCGAGTCTGTCAGGCAGAAACACGTCCATTTACTTGGTGCAGCGGGCTTCGGAACCCCTTCTACACTCCTAAAAATTATATCCCCAAGAATTTTGATTTTGGTGGGTTATAGCTTCAATATTTAACATTTTAGAAATTGAAACTGAGGCATTTTTAAAAGATGTATTAATTAAGTCAAAAAATGACAGACCATTATATGTTTAACATGTAGCATTTTTTATGAAGAATGATGTTCAAACCAAGATTAGTTGGAAGAGTGACTGGTTTCTTGTATCTGCATCTGTATTCAGCCCTTTGAGAGGAGTTGTGTCGGTTGAACTATGTGAAGAAAACCTTCCCTCGCACGGTCTGCAGCTGGATGTGTGTTTCTTAGGTTCCGTAGCAAGCAGAATTGACCACGTGATAGTTCAGAGTCATTTGCAACGTGGAGCCTGAGCCCGTATCAGGAGCTCTCCATACTCTGTTGTATGAAAACCCACGGTCCGTGGACCTTTTCTCCATACATGATTTTATCACATCATGACTTGATTATCTGAAAAATACTGGTTCACCACTGATCTCATCAGAAAACTCTCCCAGTGTTGATAAGCTGTCAAATTGCGGTTTTGGATAAAAGTTTTCCAAAATTCTGATACTCACTTGTAAGATCCAAGTTCTATCATTCGGCGCAAATATTGCCAGTTGTTTTTCTTAAAGAGATAGGCTCACGTTGTGCATTTTCAGGAAGATGTCTGTAGATACTCATGCTTGAATAACCAGTGTGTTAATCAGTCCTTCTTTCATAAACGTGGTGTTCCACGAAGAAAATGGCCGCCTGAACAGTGGCTCTCGGGCCTTTCCCAGAGACGGCTGCGAGGCTTCCTTGCGTGGCGGACGCAGTTTGCTCATGCTACTTACTTTGTCACACAGACATTTATCTTATTTTATGTATGTATTTCTTTCTTTTGTGCTTTTTTAAAATCAGATTTTTATTAAAGTCCTAGCTGTTTTCTAAATGAATATCCTTTTATTGGCTTTTCCCAATTACAAATGAAATGTCACACAGAGCTCTAAAAGGACAGGTACTCGTTGGAGTTTAAGAACTTCAGTAATTTTTGCTGCTTTATCAAGAAACTGCCCTGTTTTGGGGTGCCTGGGTGGCACAGCGGTTAAGCGTCTGCCTTCGGCTCAGGGCATGATCCCGGCGTTATGGGATCGAGTCCCACATCAGGCTCCTCTGCTAGGAGCCTGCTTCTTCCTCTCCCACTCCCCCTACTTGTGTTCCCTCTCTCGCTGGCTGTCTCTATCTCTGTCGAATAAATAAATAAAATCTTTAAAAAAAAAAAAAAAAAGAAACTGCCCTGTTTTGGCTGGTGCATGGTGGTAAAGAGTAATGCGGTGACTATGGGTACGTGCCAGGGCCCTCGTCTATTTGTGCTCAGGCCTCAGTGTGACCAGCCGGCAACGCCAGTCAGCACAGGGGACCAGTGAACACCCAGCGTTGTTTCACAGGAATAGTTTTGACCTCATGAGCCCCTGAAAGACATGAACCCCCAGGAATCCAGGGACCACACTTTGAGAACCACTCTTTTGATGTGGATATTTCCTTGATCTGACTAAATAAAATGGGATATTTTAAGGAGAAAGATCCCATTGTAATCAGTGTTGCTGCATCTAAAGCACTGATGAGGGGAATGGGCCCAAAAAAGGTGGATATTAAACAGCCCTTTCCCTGAAAGAAGTTAATAATTTAAATAAAGATCAGATTAAGTCACCCCTGTGGTGACACGGAAGCTAAAGGCAGGGCGCTCCACACCAGGGGGGTCAGGAAGACCCTCTAGAAATGGTTGTTACTCAGTTGCTCTTAATTTGCAAAGGTATAGCGGTTATTGGCCATAACTGTACTGGTTTTTAATGTCGTATTACGAGTGTTGCATTACCTAAGAAACTGGCTCTTTGATATTTAGAGCTCGAATGTTCGGTTCTTACAGAGCCAGTGTTTTATTTTAAAGATTTTTAAAATTTATTTATTTGAGAAAGAGTAAGAAAGAGAGAAGGAGCAGGGGGAGGGACAGAGGGAGAAGCAGGCTCCCCGCTGAGCAGGGAGCCCGACACGGGGCTCGATCCCAGGACCCTGGGATCATGACCTGAGCCAAAGGCAGACGCTTCACCGACTGAGCCCCCCAGGCGCCCCGCAGATCATTTTTATGAAAGCTTGATATGTACTTGACAAGAATGTGCGTTCTCTCCCTGTGGGGTGCACCATTATTCTGTTTCTGTCCATGCAGCAGGTGTGTTCGTCATGCTGTGTGAGTCGTACACATTAACTTACTAACTGTTGAACTGCTTGACTGTCAGTTTGGGGAGGTATGTTAAAATTCTTCTTCGTGATTATGGATTTATCCATTGTCTTGCTAGTTCTGTCAGTTTTACTTTATATACTTGGAGTTTTAGTGCAAGTTCAGGGTTATTGTTTTTCCCTTGTTCCAGTTGTCTGTGTCCATGGACTGGCCTTAGTCCGCATGTGTTTTAGCAGTGGAAGGTCATCTTCGTTTGATGGGGAGGCCCACGTCCATGTCTTGTGTGCCCCAGAATGACCACAGAAGTGAAGGTGGGACCCTCATGAGGGGTCTGTCAGTCAGGCTGGCTCTCGGCTAGGGGGGAATCACGGTCTCTGGGGGAAAAGGAAGAACGGCATGAAGGCAAAGCGTTTGTCCCGTTTCTTTTCTTTTCTTTTTAATTAATGTACAGTGCAATGTTGGTTGGTTCCTGGGGTAGAATTCAGTGATTCGTCGCTTACGTACAGCACCCGCTGCTCATCGTGCCGTGCCCTCCTGAATGCCCCGCGCCCACCTAGCCCGTCCCCCACTCACTTCCCTGCAGCAACCCTGTTTGTTCTCTGTCGTTAAGACTCTCTTATGTTTTGTTTCCGTCTCTTTCTTTTCTTTTTCCCCTTCCCTGTGTTCATCTGTTTTCTAAAATTCCACGAGATCGTACTGTATTTGTCTTTCTCCGATGACTATTTCGCTCAGCGTAATCCATCTAGTTCTATCCATGTCATTGCAGATGGCAAGATTTCATTTTTTTTAATGGTTGAGTAATATTCCAGTGTGTGTGTGTGTGTGTGTGTGTCTGTGTGTGTCTGTGTGTGTGTCTGTGTGCACGCATGTGTGACATCTTCTTTATCCATTCATCTGTTGATGGACATCTCTCCCCAGTTTGGCTGTTGTTGATAAGGCTGCTGTAAACATCGGGGTGCCTGTGCCCCTTCGGTTCTGTATTTTTGTATCCTTTGGGTAAATACCTAGTAGGGCAATTAGAGTAGTTCTATTTGTAACTTTTTGAGGAGCCTCCATTCTGTCCCACAGTGGCTGCAGCAGCTCGCATTCCCACCACAGTGCACGAGGGTCCCCTTTCTCCGCATCCTCGCCAACACCTATTGTTTCCTGTGTTGTTGATTTTAGCCATGTCCCATTTCTTTATCTATTTTTAGTCCTCGTATTTAATTTGAGTTTTCAAATAGCATAGCTGCAGCACATGAGATTTTGTGTTTATCCAAACAGGAAATGGATGTTAATAGAAAGGAAAACGCCGCTTTGGGGCTAAAACCATTCCACAAGGGAAAGACGAAAAGAAATGTTTTTTTTCCTAAGATTTTTATTTAGAAAACAGTGCGAAGCAAAACATTTCTAAGCCAAGAACAAACATATTTAAGGCCTTAGGGATAAAATGTAAAGGGCATTTTCTGGTAGAACTTCAGCTCACATCGTCTTCAAAATGGTCATTCTAGGTCCAGAGGTTCTCAGACAGACAGCTGTCCCCTCTTCCCCGGACTTTCGGCAACATCCGTAGGCATACTTGTTCTAGCAAGGCTGGGGGAGCTGTTGGCATCTAGTTGTCATATGGTGTGCCAAACAGACCCCTCACAACAAAAAGTCCCCTGGCCCAAGATGTCAGGAGCACCGCTATTGAGAAACCGCGCTCTAACCCGTCCTCGGCAGGAGACAGAACTCACATCTGGTCCCGGGTGGCGTTCAGTGGCAGACTCTGGAAGAATGAATGTCTCCTGACTCCCAGACCAAGTCTTTGTTCCACCCAGGCCTTGCCAGTGTCTGCGTCCACATGCAGAGAGGGCCTGTATGGACGTGGGTATGGGGTGTGGCTTGTCCGCTGTGAAAGGTGGGCGAGGAGGAGCTCGTTGTGCAGATGGAAAACGAGTGTGCTCACTGTCTCCCAGGGAATTGCTTACTACAGCGGGCAGCCGAAGCAGGGAACGAGGCAGCGGCTCTCTTCCTGGCGACCAGTGGTGCCCAGGTCAACCACAGGAACAAGTGGGTAAGTGTGCCGGGGCGGCCAGGGAAGCACGGTGGGTCTGTGGGAGAAAGGCAGTGGTTGGTGTGTGGGGAAAACAGCTTTTGCAGTTTTTGTCTGCATAATACATGCACTTGGTTAGAAAACCAGGGAGGAACGGATGTTTTGTCCCCAGATACTGGTTGGTTGATTCATTCAGCAACCCATCCCTAAGCATTTGTGGAATATCAGGTCCTCACCTAGACGCTGTGGACACCGTGGTCTGCAGGAGACGACCAGGCTCGTACACACAAACCTACCATCATAGAGTCTCCACTGTTTATAGCACTTTGTTTGCGGAGACGTTCCCGTGTGAGTGCGTATTTAGTCTGGGTCTCAGGCCCACAAGGTAGACTGCGCAGTGTCAAAGCATGGCCTTGGGGTACGACTTCCTGTTTCTCACCCCGCCCTGTGTGATCTTGAGCAAGTTACTGACCCTCTGTGAGCTTCGGTTTCCTTCTTTGCAGAATGGGATTCACACTGATTTCATAGGGTGTGGATTAGGGAGAAAGAAAGGGCGCATGCAAGGGCTTGTTAGCGTAATGGCTAGGACATCAGGTGCTGTGTGATGTTATTCTCACTGCTCTTTTCATATAGGGAGGCTGTGCTTGTCTCTGAGGTCACGTTTACTTTGCACCTTTGTGCTCAGAGCTCTGAGGATGTTGGTCCTTTTAATTCTCAGAGTGGACCTGGAAGGGACATTCTCGACATGTCCCAATCCCTCATTTCAGGGCAAAGAACGTTGAGGCTCTGAGAGGTTAAGTGGCTCAGCAGTGACGGAGCCAGCATTAAGACTCAGGTCTAGGACGGAAGGTTGCACACTCTCCACAGCGCCGGGCAAGGCAGTACACCGTAAGCTTGTGCGTGAGACACACTGAAGTGTCTCGGAAGCTCAGGGGAGATGGCAACACCGTTCTCTTCCACCATTCGACGTTCTAACCTCTCTGCACCTAAACCCGCACACGGCCTGCTCTCCGGCTGAATGCCAGCATGTCCCTGAATGCTCTTGTGGCTTCCTTGACTTCGCTCCTACCGTTATGCGTTTCTGTGTCTGTCTGTCTCCTTCTGCATCATCAGGTTTGCCCACTGTTCATTTCTGATAGTATACAGACACGCCCTGTCTCCCACCTTTGAAAAATCTTTCACGGGTTCCTTCTCTGATACCCTTCGTAGCAAAACTGGGCGAACCCTGAGATGTGCCAGAAGAGACCCGATTTGAAGGCAAGTGAGAGCGACACTGGAGAAGGGTCTGGAATGCTGGTTGAGTTCTTTGAACTTTATCCTACATGTGAAGTGAAGGCTTTTGAGTAGACAAGCGTTGTGACCATTTGAGTTGAGAAAGTGTCCTGGGAAGGTGACACGGTGGGTGCACCGTTGAGGTCAAGGCTGGGGCTGGTGGGAATCATCTAGACCGGCAGCGAGTTGTGCTGACCTCGGATACTGAATTTGGACCCACAGAGACAGGCTTCAAAGTGTTTGCGGGATTACACTTGTACCGGCTGGGGCTCTCAGAAGCAGGGTCAAGAGAGGTGGTGAAACTGTCCAATGCGCCCGTGAAGAGAACGAGAATTGCCACGCAGACGAGCTGCTGCACAGGGAATTCGATTTTGTGACTGTTGAGCAGAGAAGTCGGGGGGAAGTCTGGGTGTGAGAGTCCCGTGCTTGCACACTCTTGTGGGGGTCATGGGGGCCAGTGAGCATTCCCAGTACAAACATGGAGCGGAGGGGCTGGAGCAGAAGATGGTCCCACCGAGGAGGACGCTGTTGTGAGGCCCTGCACACCACGACACGGGTCGATGGGGAGGGGCGCGTTGGCAGGGGTCTGAGTCCCGTGTCACAGTGACACAGCAGTGGGTGGTCCACCTACAGTGCCTGAGCCTGGAAAACTACTTAGAAATACGGAAATCACAGAAACCCCACTGAGAGAGTTAAAAGTGGTTCCATCCCGGAGAGGAAGATATGTTTTTAGGGAGGAGGAAGTGGGATCTTGCTGTGTTTCTCCAGGAGCCTGTTGAGTCTTTGACTCTTTGAAGGGATGAGGTGTAGCTTCCATGAGAGTAAGGTCAGAGCGCTGTGTTCGGGTTGTGTCCGTCTGTTTAGGTGGAGGGGTGCCGCGTGTGTGTCTGTGTCCCTGTCCTATGCCTGTTCTATCCCCGGAAGGACGTGGGAATCTGGCACCGGGGTTTCCTCTACGGGGACTTGGGTGGTGGGGCAGGGCAGGGAGGAACTTGTCCCTGCAGTTCTTGTCCCTCTTGAATAGTGAATCAAGAATGTGGAATACCAGTTTAAAATGCTTTTAGTTTTAAAAAGTGGGGGAAGGAGGACTTGATCAGAGTTCAAGATGGGGTTGATGTGAGCTGGGCAGGAGACCAGTGGGGGCGGGGGTGGAAGGGGCGCGGTGGCCCCGCTGACTGGTAGCCCTGTCCCCGCGGGGCCGCAGTCGAGGCTTTGCCAGCCTCCCCGGCACTTACTTCTGTGGCACGTTGAGGTTGTCTGCAGGGTGGTCGGGAAGGTTACTGGACGCATAGAAGAGGAGGAGCCAGGGTGTTTGGTGGGCACGTAGGCTGACAGCACAGGGAAGGGAGGGACCGACCGCATCGGGGGACGGGTCATGCTCAGCTGGTGACAGGATGAGCCAAGGGCTGCGACTGCCCCGGGGACCCGGGTGTCAGCACACAGGCTGTCGTTAGCGCCCTGGGACGGGAACTCCCCTCCTGAACGTGCTCTGAGGTGGGCCGTTTGCCTCTGCTCAGGGAGAGACCCCGTTGCACACAGCCTGTCGGCATGGCCTGGCCAACCTCACGGCAGAGCTCCTGCAGCAAGGTGCCAACCCGAACCTGCAGACGGAGGAAGCTCCGCCTTTGCCAAAGGAGGCCGCGTCCCTGACCAGCTCCGTGGACAGCGTCTATCTGCAGACACCCCTGCACATGGCCATCGCCTGTAATCACCCAGATGTGGTGTCTGTCATCCTGGAGCAGAAAGGTGGGTAGCTGGGAACTGCCCCTCACCTTGACCTTTGAACAGTAGTTGTGAGTTGTTAGTGACAGAGTTGATGTTCCTGCGTTGGTGAGTTTTCTGGCCCCCAAATCTTTCCAGGTCACACTAGATAAGCACGTAGTCTGGCTGCTGACCACCGTTTCCCTGTGTGCATTTTTAGGACGGGGCCTGCCCATTCCACCTGATAGGTTAGGGTTTTAGAACCACTGACTACTTCTCTCTCATGTTGGGTGTTTTCCCAAAGCTCTGTCTGGGCGTGAGCGGTGTCCGAGGACCCTGCAGCCCCAGGTCCCGCTGGAGCTGGCTGTTCTCTCACCTGCTTCAGCCTCCCCGGCAGGTGAACCGTGGGAGGAGTGGGAAGGAGGGCCAAGGGGAGCCCCTGCCGTGGGGAGGCCCACTTCCCTCAGAAGTCATCCTCAGGTTTTCCTCTTTCCTGTCCTGGAACTTGTCTTCCTCTTCCCTCAATCCTTGTGAAGGTCAGCACGTTCCAGCCTTGTGCTTGTGGAAGGAAGCGAGATTTTAGGTCGAGTGCACCTTTTTCTGGGTCCTCACAGGAGCGGTAAATGGTAGGAATTCCGTATTAGGAAAGCGGTGCCAGGCCATGGTTTGACTCTTCAGCAGTCGGGTAATTTATGTCTCCATAGTGGGTTTGTTTTTCTTTTGTGAAGAGTCACTATTTTAAGCTTCAAAAACTCATTTTTCCCATAAGCTTTGCTCCAAAATACCAGGTTTCTGGGCTTCCACCACAAGAAGATTTATGAACTCTCTCTGTGTAGAGATGATTGTATTCTAGCCAGTCAGTTAGTTGGAAACTAGCTCTTATGCTCTTGAATACTTTAAATGTGGTCCATGGGATGGTGAAGTCAAGTGTTTGTTTCCTTTAAAAATTTTAGCTAATGCTCTTCATGCCACCAACAACTTGCAAATTATTCCGGACTTCAGCCTCAAGGACTCCCGAGACCAGACGGTGCTGGGCCTGGCATTATGGACCGGTAAGGTGGTGCCTCCAGCGTCCCCAGACAGACCTACGTCGGAAGGAGGGGGGAGGGAGGGAGGTGTGGAGGGGCTGGGCTCATCAGTGGGTTTGGGGTAAGCCCGTACTGCCCCGTGGGAAGCTGCTGGTTTTGAGAAGTGGAGAGGGCGTGTGTGGCCGTGAGATGTGGGGCACGTGGGGCAGTCAGGGCCTGTTTGTGTCCCAGGCATGCACACGATCGCAGCCCAGCTGCTGGGCTCCGGGGCCTGCATCAACGACACCATGTCGGACGGGCAGACCTTGCTGCACATGGCCATGCAGCGGCAGGACAGCAAGAGTGCACTTTTCCTCCTGGAGCACCAGGCAGACATAAACGTCAGGTAGGCGGGAGCAGCGCTCTCCGTCACAGTACAGCTCCCGTGTCCCGGAGACTTGGGGGTGGGGAACCCTCAGGGCCAGGCCACAGTACCGGACAGAGCTCATTAGAAGAACAGTCCAGAAGCAGTTGTTTAGAGAGGGATTTCATGCAAAATGAAGAATGTCCCAACCAGTGAGCGGTCAGAAAGGCTTGGGGGGGAAATACAGAGTTAAGTTTCTGTTGTTTCTGTATTTTCAGAGGAATATATCTTTATCTCCAATGTCAGGTGACCCTGAGTGACTGAGGTGAAAGAAGTATTTTGTCAAGTAGGCAGCCGTGATGGCATTTTATTGAGATGCTGTTGGAAGCAGCTGCTGTATGCCTGAGAGATGTCAGCGTGCTGGGGTGTTGGTCTGTTACCTTCTGGGTGCACTGGGATGGCACAGCTATATGTTTTAAAAAGGCAGAAGGGACAGAAGGGACAATTTAACTCACAGGTTAAATTGCTCTGAAAGAATAGTGATCAATGTGAGTGAAGTCTCTTCTGGCCTCTGGAATGCCCAGAAGGGCACGTGTTATCATTTGGCTCCCGCTACAAACGTTGGTTTTGGTGTGCGTGTCCTCGCAGGACTCAGGACGGGGAGACAGCCCTACAGCTGGCCATCAGAAACCAGCTTCCGCTCGTGGTGGACGCCATATGCACCCGGGGAGCGGACATGTCCGTGCCAGATGAGAAGGGGAACTCCCCGCTGTGGCTTGCCTTGGCCGGTAATCTGGAGGACATCGCCTCCACCCTGGTGAGACGAGCTCAGCTTCAGCCTCTGTTTACACATGGGGATGTTCTGTGTCCGAGACTGATCTGTGCCCGCATAGCAACCGCAGGGAGCAGGAGATCTGCCGAGCGGCCAGCTGGTCAAGGATGAGCAGTAGAAAGTCCTGTTAAAGAAACTTGCAGTGCAGTGTCATCTTGGCCAGCACTTTCTTTTAGGCTGTCTTTATCAAAACTACCAAGACGCCGGAGAGCTGAGGTGCTTCCTCGGGAGTCCTTGGGTGTGGGCTGCCCTCGCTGTTACCTTAGTGAGACGCCCCCAGATCTCTGGTTTGTCTCCCTTACTCAGCACACAGGCCCCAGGAAGTCCTCATTCAGCTCTCTGGAATGCCTGAAATGTGACAGTACTGCATTTTGCAGCTGGGGGGGTCTCACTCAGTTGGTATTGAGGTTACCTGTGAGTTTCAGGTGTGTTGCTGAGGCCAAGGGAGTGTGTGTGTTTTCTGTCCCTCCTGGGACATGGCCCCCGAGGGTGATGATAAACTTGTCTTTCTGTCTTTCTTGTATTTCCCAAACCCATCTCACGGGACCTGGCACAAAGCGCTTTTTAATCAGGGTTTGTACCGATTAAAATAATTAGCAGTTAATTATCGCCCGAAAAAAATGAATCTAATGGTGTACGTAGAGCTCAGAGATGGTAATAAACTGCTTGACGTTGCTAGGCAGTGTTTGTGAGTCACCTGTGTTTTCTGCAGGTCAGACACGGCTGTGATGCCACGTGCTGGGGCCCGGGGCCTGGTGGGTGTCTGCAGACACTCCTGCACAGGGCCATTGATGAAAACAACGAGTCTACCGCCTGCTTCCTTATTCGCAGGTCTGAGAACCCCAAGTGTCTTCTTCGTGTCTTCTTATTCGGCTGTAGTCTTGGTGTGCCTTGGCTGGTCTGACATCCCTGTTCTGTGAAGTCAGCCAGTTAAGGCACTCAACCCACTTCTGAGGAGAAGGGCTTGGGTGCCCGTATCACAGAGTCTAGAAGCTGAGCCAGCTTCCTGCTCTGGGGGCCATAGAGGCTCCTGTAGTCCAATCAGACCAGTTCACACAGTGCGGCCAGGAGGCTGGGGTGGAGGAAACCAGATGGCCCCTGTGGGACCCCCCACCCTCCAAAGGTGCATGAGCCCAGCGGGGCCCACGGCACGCTCGCTGTGCTGTGTCCGCGGGAGGAACCTTGGGAGCAGTGGGTCTCAGATTATAAATGCATACAGATCCCTTGGGAACTTTGAAGAGTTCTGAGGCCCAGGCTGCCCCCAAGACCCCAAGAGGAATTGCCAGGAGTGGGACCCAGACATCAGTACTTGTGACTAAGATAGCAGTCCGTGGTGGCCACGGCTTTTTCTTCGGATGAGGCTGCTGCTGTGTTTATCAGCATGCCTCTGGCCAGGTTGGAACCTGGCTCTTGAAGCCTACCTTTCCTTTCCCTGTGCTTTTAGCGGCTGCGACGTGAACAGTCCTAGGCAGCCCGGTCCTAATGGAGAAGGGGAGGAGGAGGCCAGAGATGGGCAGACCCCCTTGCATTTGGCAGCCTCCTGGGGGCTGGAAGAAACAGTACAGTGTCTTCTGGAGTTTGGTGCCAGTGTAAACACACAGGTATGCAGAGTTTCTCTTTCCAGGGAGATGGGTGCTGACTTCAGAATTGGGGAAATTTCTTAACGGCCAGGGGCCTTGCAGACTCTCGGTCCTGGGCCTCAGGTTGGCTGTGAGTGGGGCGAAGGGACAGGTGGATGGAGTGACTTCCTCTGGGTCACACGGCCTGCCCAGTAAACGTAAGGCTTTCCGGCGAAGACTCTCCCACTTTGTGCCTCTGTCCTTTCTACAGCGTGAGCAGCATTTCTTCAGTCAGCTTCTTTTTGCCTCTTCCCTCCATTGCTTATACGTTTTCATTGGGAGAGTTTGTCCCAGTCTCAAGCTCAGCACCGTGTTTGGGAGAATGTTCCAGTAGCTCCGTGGAGCAGCCCTGAGTGGCGTTCCTCGGTGCTCTTCCGCGTCCTGGCCTGTGAAGACGGATGTAGGCCATCCCGCAGCTGGGTGGGGAGGGGTCTAACTCAGGCTAGGTTGACCGTACATCTTCAGACCCAGTGTGTTTGTGTCCCTGGTCACTGGAGCGTGGGGTGATGGCAGCGGCTTCTGGTCGTCTCTGGGCTTGGCCTCCTTAAAAGCTGATTTCAAACATAGGGTGTTCGTATTGGTTCTCAGAACCAAATTTGATTTGATCCCCTTCCTGTTTTTCCTGAGTTTCTCTTCATCTGGACACTGAAACTGTGCCTTGCCCTGCAGGATGCAGAAGGAAGGGCGCCTGTCCATGTGGCCATCAGCAACCAGCACAGTGTCATCATTCAGCTGCTGATCTCCCACCCTGATATCCACCTGAGCGTCCGCGACAGACAGGGGCTGACCCCTTTCGCCTGCGCCATGACTTACAAGAACAACCGGGCCGCCGAGGCCATCCTCAAGCGAGAGTCCGGGGCTGCCGAGCAGGTGAGGGACCCGCACCCGACGTTCAGCACAGTGCCCGAGCTCGGGGGGACCCGTGACGTGGAGACTAAGCAGACGTCCTCAGCCAAACAGGTCTTTGTCCAGAAAGACATCTGTGTGGAAATCACTGTCCCCTTTCTGGAAGTCTGGCCAGTCTGATGAACCGTCGGTGCCGGGTGAGACTGGCATACATGCGGCGGCACCACGCGCACAGGGGGGCTGGAGGTGGCCAGGCGCTGCGAGAGGAATTCCGTGGCGTGCACAGATGGTCGTCGTGTGCTTTTGCTTGGTCCGGTTGCCTTGGTAATGAAGGTCTTCAAGAGGTTTGAATTGAACAGGAGGAGCTTTTGGTGCGATGTGGGGGCAGCTCTCAGGGGAGGAGGTTTCTGAGGAGCGGTCATCGCCCAGCGTAGGCCGGCTCGTCCTTCCCTGTGGTTCTTCAGCGGCTGCTCTGTGTGGCTGGGGAGGTGCCGCCCTGCTGTACGGATGGGGTGGGAAGCACCAGCCGCAGCGGGTGCGAGGCGGGACTGTCTCCATCCGGCCCCGTAGAGCACCGCCAGGATTCGTGAGTAGCCACTGCTGACAGTGACATGGAAACTTGAACAAAATGAGATCCTGACACAGGGGAAGACCAGTGCCTGTGCGCCCAGGCTGCCGTAGGCCACTTCTCCAGTGTTGGCGCGTGACCAAGTTGTGTGGGTGCTGGCCTCACCCTTGCTCGGGTGGTGTCACGTGCTCGTGAACGGGTAGCCCCTCGCGTTTCCTCACACACGAGTGACACGGGCCCAGTGAGTCAAAGTGCTTCGTAGAAACACGGCCTGGGGCAGCAGCACACGCTGCGCTCGTGCGTGTGTGTGTGTGCGCGTGCCACGAGGGTGGCGTGTTGCTGCCCCCACTTCTCACTAAGCACTTGGCTGACACGACAGCTCTCGTAGCCGCGGCCTCCCTGTGGTCTGGCTTGAGTGAGTTCTTGTGTGCGGGGTTGAGCAGAGCAGCGTTTGCAGCGTGCCGGTACCTGTAGCTCGGTTCAAGAGCAAACCCGTGAAGCTGCTCGGGGTCAGGCCGCTGTTGCAGCTGTGGCGTGAGGGCGTGAGGGGCTGCCGAGCAGGTGAGGGACCCGCCAGAGCCAGAGCCAGAGCAGGGGACCCTACGGCCAGTCTCTGCCTTTGCCTTTTTTCCCTGAGCACCCCCATCCTTTTCCCGTCCTGCACGTTGTCTCTTTCCCAGCTTTCCACATCAGCTCCTGCTGCCGGCAGGTGCCAGGGCCACGCACACGTGGGCAGGTGCACACGTGCGGGGAGGGTCTGTTGGGTGGGGGAGAGGCACGTGCGGTGTTGGTTCTTGGGAGGGAGCCTCCTGGACCCGAGGGGTGGCGACACGTTCGCCTCTGGTCGGTGCTCAGGATGTGCTCTTGCAGGGGGACCCCCTCATGTTCGGGCTCCCACTTGTTGCCGTAGGTGGATAACAAGGGCCGGAATTTTCTTCACGTGGCAGTTCAGAACTCTGACATCGAGAGCGTCCTGTTCCTGATCAGCGTCCAGGCTAATGTGAATTCCAGAGTCCAGGACGCCTCCAAGCTGACCCCTTTGCACCTCGCTGTCCAAGCAGGCTCTGAGATCATCGTCCGCAACTTGGTAAGTGTCACCGAAACATTGCATGTGACGTGTGGACCCCAGGTCACGCCACGCGTGGACGCTCTCATCACAGGTGTTTTGCCAGGTCTTCTGAAAGGCTGGCGTGAATTTGGGGAGCTAAGCCAGCGCCCTTGTGAAAGCAGGTGTGTCTGTAGGCAGAGTGTCCTGAGAGCCCAGCAGGCAGTGTGTGCAGGCAGGTGCGGGGGCTGGGCAGGTGGCCGCGAGGGGAGGCAGGCCCATGTCTGTGCCCGCACCAGGCATTCAGGTGCCCTCGGGGCCGCTCGCACACCTGCACTTGCGCTCCTTCTTTTTTAACTAGTCTTTTTTTAAATTGAGGTGTAGTCAACATCTAACATTATATGAGTTTCCGGTGTACGTCACAGTGGTTCAGTATTTGCGTGTCGTGCAGAGCTATGGCTGCAGTCTGCTCAGCATCCGTCACAGTTACAAAATGATTTCTTGGGATGAGGACTTTTAAGATTCACTCTTAGCAGCTTTCAGATACGCAGTATGGTATTAACTAGGGTTCCCAGGACTTACACATTTTATTTTACTTATTTATTTGTTTTTCTTTTTAAGATTTTGTTTATTTATTTGAGAGACAGAGAGCGCGCAAGCAGGGGAAGCAGCAGCAGAGGGAGAAGCAGACTCCCCGCGGAGCAGGGAGCCCGATGTGGGGCTCGATCCCAGGGCCCCAGATCATGACCCGAGCCAAAGGCAGACGTGTCACGGGCTGAGCCCCAGGCGCCCAGGACTTAAGTATTTTACTGGAAGTTTGTACCTTTTGATCCCCTTCACCCATTTCAACACCCCACCCGCCTCTGGAAACCACCAACCTATTCTCTGTATCTACAAGTTTGTTTTTTTGTTCGTTTTTTAGATTCTCCATATAAGTGGGATCATATGGTATTTGTGTTTCTCTGTCTGACTGATCTCATTGTCTGTGATGGCCGAGTGATACTCCGTTGTGTGTTTACACCACGTTTTCATCCGTCCATCAGTCGATGGACACCTGGGCTGTTTCCATGTCTTGGCTTTACGTGTAAATAATGCCGCAGTGAACAGGGGGTGCAGACGGCTTTTTAGAACAGTGCTGTTCCAGCAACAGGACGTGCGCACGCTCCGGAGCCCCCCAAGGGCTGCAGTCTGTAGCCTGGGGGTGGGTGGGCTGCCTGACCAGCCCGCGGTGGACAGGCCGCCTGTGCATCTGCAAGAACCCTAGCTGTGCAGTGTGCGACGGGGCGCACGTATCAGCAGAGGGTGGGGTCCCAGACGTGGGAGGCGGCCCCCTCTCCTTTCTGTGGAGCACTCCCCAGGAGGCCAGACGCGGGTCCAGCTTATCCGAGTTAAGGGGGTGGTTGTGCTGGTTGGTTGGGTGTGTGATAGTAAAGGCATTTTAAAGCTTTCGCACAGGGTGTGTAATAAATTTATTCCTTCATCTATTTTTTAAAAAACAGTGTTTTTCCTTTGCATAAATACCCAGTAGTGCAGTTGCTAGATCATAGGGTAGTTCTGAGGACCCTCCATACTGTGGCCAGAGTGGCTGCACCAGCTCGCATTCCCACCACAGTGCACGAGGGTCCCCTTTCTCCGCATCCTCGCCAACACCTGCTGTCTCCTGGGTTGTTGATTTCAGCCATTCTGACAGGTGGGAGGTGGTATCTCATTGTGGTTTTATTTGCATTTCCCTGATGATCAGTGACGTGGAGCATCTTTTCATGTGTCTGTTGGCCATCTGGATGTCTTCTTTGGAGAAACGTCTGTCAGGTCCTTCTGCCTGTTTTTAAAATTGTTTATTTGTTTATTTATTTGCTATTGAGTTGTAATGAGTTCTGTATATATGTTGGACAGTAGCCCCTTACCATATATATGATTTGCAGATATTTTCATCCATTCAGTAGGTCATGCGATTTCATTTTGTTGATGATTTCCTTTGCTGTGCAGAGGCTTTTTAGTTTCTGGCCCAACCTGTTTAATTTTGCTTTTGGAGTCAGATCGAAAAATCACCGCAGGGGGCGCCTGGGTGGCACAGCGGTTAAGCGTCTGCCTTCGGCTCAGGGAGTGATCCTGGCGTTATGGGATCGAGCCCCACATCAGGCTCCTCCGCTGGGAGCCTGCTTCTTCCTCTCCCACTCCGCCTGCTTGTGTTCCCTCTCTCGCTGGCTGTCTCTATCTCTGTCAAATAAATAAATAAAATCTTTAAAAAAAAAAAGAAAAGAAAAGAAAAATCACCACAAACACTGATGTCAAGCTTACCACCTCTTAATTCTGAAAACCACCCAGAGAGATTAGGAAAATTTTTACATTTTACAAAGGAGAAAATGTAAGCTCAGAAAGAACTTTTCCCCCAAGATGATAAAGTAGTCAGTAGTGTGGCTGGGGTTTTAGCCATTTCTGTTCGACTGCAAAGCCTGCTTTTTCTAGTATGACATAATGCCACCCGGGCCAGGGAACAGCCGAGTAAGGATGTGGAAACTAGAAAGTGCACGTGGGTGTTTTCACTGGAATGGTTTGGTTGAAATGTGGGGAGGGTGTAGGAGATGTGGTTGGAGAGGCAGGCAGGGGCCAGCTTGTGGGGCGTGACACGGCAGACCAAGAACTGTGAGCAGCCTTTATCCTTTCGGCGTGGAGAAGCCAAGCGTTTGGGCTGGGAGCATATCCAGAGCGAAGGGCTTCACGTCTCCTGGCCGCCCCGAACCTCCCATCAGCCCCAGTACATGCTGCGTAACTAGCCAGTGGGCACTTGACTGGCATCTGGTGCCCCACCCTCTTCTTCTTTCTCGACATTAAGTAAGCTCTGCGCCCAGTGTGGGGCTTGAGCTCGCAGCCCCGAAGCCAAGAGTCACGCGCTGTACCGACTGAGCCAACCGGGCGCCCCATCCCATTTTTGTTTTTGAAAAAATACTTCTTCGAAAATCTTTATGACTTGTTACGTATTAGAGCTGAGAGAGCATTGACCTCTGTGGTGGGCCGTGAGGGCAGTTTCCGTGAGCTGGGTTGATGAATGATTGGCGGGGGGTCTGGTGGCACCAGGCCCAGCCTGGGTGTGGGGACCAGCCACGGAGGCAGAGGTGGACCTCTGAGTAGCAGGCAGTCAGGCCATGTGTCCATCCGTCTGAGGGCCTCGGCAGGTTAGAGGGTCACGGCCCCTTCAAGGTCGAGCCACTGCCTCCCTGGCCGCATAGGTGGTGGGAGTCCCTAGAAACGGCTGATCAAACCGTGCAGCTTCATGTTGGAGCCTGTTCACATCGAAAGAGTGCCTTTGCCCAAACCTGTCCCTCTCTGCCCAGTTAACCAACCTAGAGGTTACCTGTGAACCCAGCACGCGCAGCTCTCGTGACCACGGGTGCCTCTCTGCACGTCCTCCTGGACCTGTGCGTGCTCTCACTGGGTACCCAGAGTCTGGGGAGGCAGTCAGGGTCTGCACCAGAGCCGCTAACCCGGGCCTTGGTCTCCCAGAGGCAGAGTGTCCGCACACATGGAGAGGCCAGGATGCCTCAGGCCGCGGGGGAGGCATCGTGGGCGCTGGCTGCAGACTGGAAGCCTGTCAGAAAAGGAATGAGTGGGCAGGATATTGTCAAAAGATCCTTCCTGCTTTTGGTTCTGTAATTCTTTGTGGTAATTTCTTTCTTTTAAAAAATAATATAGGAGGGGCACCCGGCTGGCTCCGTCAGTGTGTGTGTGACTCGATCTCAAGGTCGTGAGTTCAAGCCCCATGTTTGGTGTGGAGATTACTTAAAAATAAAGTCTTAGTAACAACAAAACATACTATCAACACAGTACAGGCTTATTGTGGGAAATGTACAGCGTGTACGGGTATTGAAGTAGATCGTGTCCTCCTCGCGCCCAGCTGCTCGGGTTGTGCGTGTGCACGCACTCCTCCCTCCCTCCCTCTCTGTCGCTCTGGCTCTCTGCAGACAGGGTAGTACTGTCTTCTAACTGGCCTTTTTCTGACTTACCGTATCATACACACCCTAACGTGTTAAACCACAAATCTCTATCATCTTAATGGCTACCTATTATATTGTTTGGACATTTTATAATTTTTGTAACTGAATCTTCTTGCGATCTGGTTTTGCTCCTGTAAGCTGTGGACATCCTCACGCGGCACGGTGAAGGTCGCTGTCGTCCTGGGTCGCTTATATCCCAAGTCTTAGAAGTAGAGTTTCTGCGTCCTAAGGAGTGGCTCCTTCGCATGCCGATGGTTGCCGCGCTCGGCTTGGGACGGGCTTTGCTGGCTTATGCCTCCGCGGGAGTGTGCGCGAGGCCGCGGCACCCCCAGTGTCGCCTGCCGGGAGGATGTGCGGAGGTCAGGAGGCAGGCAGGCTTGGCCCGGGAGTGGGGTCTTCGCCGCCATGCCGGGGAGGCTGCTCACGTAATCAGCTTCGGCAGCTTCTTGCAGGGGCCAAAGTGAATGAGCTGACGAAGCACCGCCAGACCGCCCTCCATCTCGCCGCCCAGCAGGACCTGCCCACCATCTGCTCCGTCCTCCTGGAGAACGCAGTGGACTTTGCTGCTCTGGATGAGAATGGGAATAATGGTAGTCGCCAGTATGCCCCTGTGCCCCGTGCCGAGTGCCGTCAGCAGTGCCCCCAGTCTCCCCCACCCCCGGCCCCAGGAGGGTGGTTTTCACAGCAGCAGAGCTGTGGCAGGGAGGGCTCTGGGCTGGGCATCTGCCCTCCCGTGGACCATCCCTGGGCAGCTTCTCGTCTGCATGGTAACCCCAGAGCCCTAGAGTGGTTTCCTGTAAAACCGTGAAGTTTAAGCTCTGGGTGATTGTGGAAGCAGAAAGCACAGTCGTTCAAGGCTGCATGCACGACTCTATCCTGGGGGGTGGGAAGGCTGGAAGGGATGGCGGCTGTGCTGCGTCCCGTTCCGAGGGAGGTTGGGAGCAGCCGAATTTCCTGCGTGGGCTCCTGGGCTTGCCCAGTAAGAGGGTTTACTCTCCAGCGCTTCATCTCGCCGTCATGCACGGTCGACTCAACAACATCCGGGTTCTCCTGACCGAGTGCACCGTGGACGCTGAAGCCTTTAACCTTCGGTGAGTGTGTGCGGTCCGGAGCAGAGGCCTGGACTCCGTGTCACCTGGTGGTCACCGTGCCTCGCAGGGGCCCCGGTCCATGCTGCAGAACTAACTGGCCGTGAGGGCCACCAGGGCACTGGACCAGTTTTGGTGCTTTTGGAATGTTTCTTTTTGAAAAATACTTTGTAGAAAAATGTCTGCAACCTCCTTAGTGTCCTTGAATTTATCCGGTATCGCCGAGTTCAGAAAGTTATGTCTTTCGTGTGTGGTGACTGTGGCTAATCTAAACCCAGCTTTCCCCACTTGCTTCCCAGAGGCCAGTCGCCACTGCACATCCTGGGACAGTACGGCCGAGAGAACGCAGCAACCATCTTTGAGCTGTTCCTGGAGTGCATGCCTGAGTACCCTCTGGATAAACCGGACGCGGAAGGAAACACGGGTGTGTTAGTGTGCGCGTATGTCCTGTCTCACTGGGCTGCTGCTTCCCGGAAGGACAAGAGCCTGGGCACATATGCCATTCTCGAAGGGCTCTCCGCCTGGCGCTCCACGGTGTCTGATCTGGGACACACGCACGTCGGAAGTGTCTCTAGAGCTCCCAAGCCATACTCCTGTCCACACAGGCCTGCCCTCCTCTACCCTTGTCTACACCTGCACACGCTTTAGGGGGGAACGCGCTGCCATGTTGACCTGCTTTGAAACCGTGGCCAGTTACATACAGAGAGGGGCTGGCGTCTTACGGAGGCCATTCCCGTGGTGCTGCCCCGGCCGCCCACAGTCCTGGCGTTAGTTCGTGTAGCTGTCACCATGTTTCTGGTGGACTCTTGCGGAATGCCCACGACCACCCTGTCAGCACTGCACGCACCGTGTCCCCGTTTTTCAAGTAGGGAAACGGGTGAAACTCAAATCTTTCTTCCCAGCCCGGGGCTCCCAGAGCCCTGCGCTGCTGCCATGTTCCCATTCACTCTCCCTCCAGCCAAACAGAGCCGCCTCGGCCTTTGGCAGCAATGTCGTTTTCAGGGAGCGTCCTGAACCTTAGACGGGACCAAGTATTCTGCCATCAGCTCTTGGCCTTGACACGTGAATGTGTCGTGATGAGCCTGAGCTGGGAGGGGCGGGCAGACGCAGGGGGAGCCGCGCGCACTGCTGTCCGGGTGCCGGGAAACAGGCAGGCAGGCGCTTCTCGTTGGGCTTCCAGGTTCCTGGTTCCCACTGCCTCGCTCTGTCCTGTTCTAGGTGGTGACACTGGGTAAATTCTGTAACCTCTCTGTGCCTCTTTCCTCATTTGAAATTGTAACCCCCGTCTGACTGTACCGTTTAGAGCATGAAGTGAAAGGATTTAAATGCAGGGTGTCAGGGAGGGAAGTGAGGGGCCAGCAAGAGGCCTGGCCGGAGCCTGGGAGCCCACGGGGCCGGCGCCGGCACACACGAGGCCTCTGTGGGGTGGAAGGACTGCCCGGGGCATGAGCCCGTGCTGAGTTTTCTCTCCGTGTGTACAACACGTCACAGCTCTTCAGATGTATTTATGTCGTGTAACGAGAGCTTTGTCCTCCAGTGCTCGTGCCCGAGGAAGGCGGCTGGGACAGCGGCCTGCCTTCAGGGTTCCCTTCAGCGTGTGTTCCCCGCTCCTGCTCTTGGAGCAGCTCTGCGCCCCGGGCTCGTGGCCCTCGACGGGACGACGCTGCACCCCCAGGAGCTCTCCCCATGGTGTCCATGGGGACGTGGCCCTGCCCTCGGCCAGGCCCGGGTGGGAAGGAGCCCTGCCTATGGTTTTGTTTTCCAGTGCTGCTCTTGGCCTACATGAAAGGGAATGCCAACTTGTGCCGTGCCGTCGTCCGCGCCGGGGCTCGCCTTGGGGTCAACAACAACCAGGGAGTCAACATTTTCAACTACCAGGTCGCCACCAAGCAGCTGCTGTTCAGACTGCTAGGTGAGTGGCGACTTCCTGCCCCCCCAGTGCAGACATGGTCACGGCGCGGGTCGTTCACATGTCCTGGTGGCCTCTGACCCCCAGAACGTACCCACGGTGTTCTGGGCCCCAAATAGGACTTTTCTGTGAGGGCCGTGGTGGGAGAGGGACTGTGAGCAGTGTCTTCCACAGTGCCTTGGGGCCTCCGTCCTTCCCCCGCCCCCTGTCCAGCGCCTCCCGCCAATCCCACCAGCGATCCACGAACTCACAAATGCGTCTGTGCGTTGAGGGCGGGTCACCCTGGCATGGCCCCCGGCAGCTTCTCTGCACATCCCTCATCTTCCACCGAGCCAGGCCCTCTGCGTCCTTGGGGACAGCCTTCTGCTCCTGCCTCCTGCCCCTCCTCTGGTCCCTCTGTGGCGAGGAAGCAGCGCTCCGGGTGGTCTCGTGTTCCCTGGGTCACCCCGTCCCTGCCCAGGTGGCAGCAGCAGGGCTTACTGGCCCAGGGTCTGCGCAGAGGCTCACGCTCACAAGCTCCTGGGGCTGTGACGTTGGCGTGGGCGACTTGCCCTGCGTGCCCGAGTGGTGTGCAGCAGAGCCGGTGCCTACGCTGCAGGCCTGGCCACTCGTCACCTTCCCTCCTTGCTCTCAGCCCACCCCCGTGCAGCCACCAGCTCTCGCAGACCTGTCCCCTCCCCGCTGTCCCCTTGCCGTGTGGCCCCTGCCAGTCCTCCCGGCCGGCGTTCTCTCTCCCACTGTGCCTCCCGGTCTGGCCGCCCCTGACCCCCCGTGTCCCCCAGATGCCATGCTAGTCTCAGCACCATGAGCACAGCCCCTCCTGCCCCAGCCCGCCTGGCCGGTGGGGTTCCAGAGCCTCCCCAGGACGCTTTCCTGACCACTCAGAGCGCGTCGTTCTTGCGCCCACGTGTCACCGCCTGGCACGGTCACTGTGACGGGGACGGGGCCTCTCCGCCTGTCCTTGCAGATATGCTGTCCAAGGAGCCTCCGTGGTGCGACGGGTCCACCTGTTACGAGTGTGCTGCCAAGTTTGGAGTCACGACTCGCAAACATCACTGGTAAGGCCCCAAGGTTGCCCGCCAGAGGGGCGAGGGCACTCCTGCCCGTCACTGCTTCTGCCTCTCTCCGCGAGAAACCGTGACCCTGCCAGGGCCCTGCGCAGACCCTGGGCAGGAGGGTGATGTAGCGGCCGACAGTGCGCGCCTGGAGTGGTGTGGGGAGGGGGGGCCTTGCCAAGGCACTGGCTGCTCCCGTGAGCTGAGGAGCTGGGCCCATCAGAACGAGCGCGTTCTCTGGCTGTGGCCCAGTGGCTCTTCGTCTTCAAAGAGCCTTCCCCACCAGCACTGTAATGTCCTGCGGGCTGGAATTGTGTTCTCACAGACTCGACAGGACACATGTTGGTGGCGCGTGGCAGGCACACCATAGCGGCGCCGCCGTGGCTGCTGGAGGCCCCCCTCACGCCCCCTTGCTTTGCTTCCACAGCCGCCACTGCGGACGCCTCCTTTGCCATAAATGCTCGACCAAGGAGATTCCTATTATAAAGTTTGATCTGAACAAGCCTGTGCGAGTTTGCAACATTTGCTTTGATGTACTGACTCTGGGGGGGGTCTCTTAGGGAGCCCCCAGGCCACACCCCGGTCGCCTCCCCGGCAGCTGCTCTGCTCACCAGCCTGACCCACCCAGAGCAGGGGCTGGCCGTCCCGTCTTCCCGCGGAACAGACTGAACGATTAAGGACCCCGGTGCGATTGACCCCATTTCAAGGATTCCATTGGGTTGTCCGTGTGTCTGACTGTGATTGGGGTCACTGGACGACTCGGTGGACCAGGCCGTGTCGCCTAAGCGGCCCCTGTGACAGAAGATGGACCCCATTCTGCTTGCACCATACAAGGACGCTCGGAAAACCATTCCCCTCCCCGTAGCTTAGTGTCGTGTCGAGCACCCCCACGTCTTCGTGCGCGGGCGGGCAGGCTGGTGGAGCCCCGGGGGGGCCTGGCGTCTGGCCGCTCCGGGAGCGCCGCCTTCGCTCCGGGTGAGTGGCCTATAAAGATTATAGAGTCCTCTTGCCCAAGGTCTTTTTTTTTTAACCCAAGCTGATATTTTTAGTGAGCTGCCCCTTTAAAAAAGGTGAAATCTTTCGAAACAGGGTTCAAAGATGAGAGCTGAAACATCGTGGCCTTAACAACCGAAAGCTTTACCAGTACTCACGCTCCTGGGTCCAGGGGTGCGGCGTCCCGCGCTCTCGTCTGGCGGTGTCCTGTGTGCAGAGGCTTCGGTCACTCCGCCCCAGGGCCTGCTGGCCGAGATGCACTTTTCTCGTGCTGCACTTTTTATATGGCTGCATTATGGGTGATTCCGATCTAAAAATCCACGTCCAGAAATAGCGTCACGTACCCACGCGTCAGTGATTCTGACGATCAGCTCTGATGGGACCTCAGCACACATGGAGCTGCAGAGCGTCCCTGGGAGCAATAGGGTCACCCAGGGCTGGCAGGTGCGGGAACCCCCAGTTCCCAGCAGCTTTTCCCTGCCTAGCGGGTGCAAGCCGGTTTGGAAAGCACCCAGAGCTCCCTGGGCCCTGGTCGCTGCTGCGAACGGTAGGCCTGCAGCGCTAAACGCCTCCTTTTGAAGGTTTGGCCAGTTTTTAAACGATGCACATTGGAAACTTCTGCCACTGCTTTAAAGAAACTCTGAGACGAACGTGGTTGTTCACGCATCGTTCTCGGGACCGTCGTGCTGGTTTTCAGACATTTAACGACCACTACGTTGTTTCTGCATTAATGAAGTATGGGTTTATGTGTAATGGGACTACAGATTTTTTTGCAACAGCCTGTTCTTTTTGGTTTGTTTTTGGATGGTGGTATGTCATCTCTCTTGCTGTAGATTTATACGTTCTATTGCCTAAATGTGTGTGTAAAATAAGCTGATAAACCAGAGTGCTACTTTTTAATATTTCTGTGACTTATGAGATATATAAGCTTTCTGTGTTAATATGAGCTTGTGCACAATGTATAAAAAAAAATTAATTAGAAGAGTTCCCCTGTCCCCTAGAGTCTGTGACACATTTCCTATAGAATTTTTACAGAGGAACAGCTAGTCTTGGCAGACACTTGCCCCCGGGAGCCTGTGCTCAGCTTCCGTTTGCTGCTGCCTGGACGGGGCCACGAGAAAGTAGGGCCTCGTGAGGTGGCTCGGCTCTGTAGTTGGAAAGGAAGATGATGTGCTTCAGACATGAATCAAGGCAGCTGGTACTTTTATACTCGCTCTTTTCACGTTCAGGGTGGAGAGCAGAGCTTGGGAAGTCCATCAGAGATGAGACCGATTGTCCTACCCCTGCCCCGCCATTACCAATTGTAGTAACAATCTTGCCTCTAATTGCACTTAAAATCTTAAAGTCCTGTTTAAAATACGTCGAGTCCAGCTTCTGTTTCTTCAGAGTCCACAGATGGCTGTGGCACCGAGCAGCCACAGAGCGGGGGAGCATTCTGTGAGCTCTGCACTGGCTTCAGGGTGCGTCCTCGTACACGTAGACAGGACACCTTCCCGCAGCCTCGGGGGTTCCGCGGGACTACGCGGGTGCTCGCCGGCCGCACGCAGCACATTCCCTGGCGGCTGCCCGGGCTCCCCCGTCACTGCCCTCACTGGCACTCAACACGCTGTCGAACTGCAGGGCTGTTCTCCGGACAGTTTAATCCGTAGCTTAAATACTAGTAGCAAAATCTCACTTTTATTCATTCAGAAAGTTGCCAGTTGTGAACGAGTGCAGCAGGAAGAATAAACTTTCTGAAACAGTGTGTGCGTCCGTGGACATTGTTAGCGGAGTGAGCGCATCACCAGGCCCGCGGGACTGCCCCCGCCAGCGGTCTCCTCCAGGCGCTGCGTGTGCGCCCAGGGGCTACCCTACCTTGCTTCGATCCTCTGACTCGGGAGTTTCCCACCCAACTCAAGTGCCTACACTTAGGACTCTGGTTCTCAGTGCTTTGGAGTGGCGTCTCGCCGAACGACGTATCAGAACGTGTGCTGTGTTTGGAGTTCGCTGCCTGCGCGCTGTCTACCCCAGTTCGCAGTGTGGTCGAGGCCGGACCAGACCTCTCCATTCGCCTGCCGTACTCTCTCCAGCAGTGGGGTCCCCGTGATGCTAGCCCTCTACCTCAGCCCCGAGTCACTTCTGGCCGTCCTGTGTGGAGCCTGGCGCGCCGGCCGGTTCGCCACTGCTCTGCACACGCGCCCCTACCTGTTCCACTGGACGATACCGCGAGGATCTCGTCCTTAGGCGTGAAGTGGAGGGAAAGCCTCGGGAGGGGCTGTGTGACGCTTAGACCTGAAAGGCACACCGAGCCCCCAGGTGACAGGTGTCACTGCGCGGGTGTGACGCTGTCACGACAGGGGCACCGAAGGAGCTCCTGACACAAGTCTTCTTCCAGGACTGGGACTGCTCCCCTCAGGATGAGCCCTGGGAGAAGTGGGCACGGGCCCCCTCATCGGAGGTGCCCCCGGCCCCGGAGAGGAGGGGCGTGGAAGCCACATTCTCATTGTAATTTAATAAAGTGATTCGTGAAGAGCTGATTGCTTGACGAGATAGAAACTAAACAATAAATTCCCCGAAGTTGTCGTAGATGCCTTAAAGACTTCTCTGGAAGATCACTGCCTGTGCGGTTCCTCTGTGGTGTAGGTCACATGCTCACCTGTCGCACACAACAACATGGCTTTTCCCTAGTGAGGGAGTCTTGAGTTGGCAGGCCGCTCGACTTCGTGACTCGTCCTTTCGTGGCAGGTGTGTGGCTGTTACCATGACACGTGTGTGACACCCGGGGGGGGGGAAGGGCAGCAGTGGGGCGGGAACTGGAGGCGCACCTTTGGGTGGGTCACAGGAGCTTCCAAGCCGTCCAGGGTGGTGCTCATTGCGGGAAGACGGCACCGTGCATAGGACCAGGATGCTCTGACCGGCCTTGTTTCGTTGGAGTCCATGTAATGGAATGTATTTTTCAAATATTGATATTTGCATTTTCTGTAACAATTCCTTACAATAAAATAAGGTAAAATTGTGCATTTAAAGTGGAAACTTATTAATAAGACATTTGTAGTTATTTTTTAATGCAAAAGTACCAATAAGCATTAAAAACAGATTTTTAACTCCTGACATGTGAACATATTTGTTAAATAGCTCTCCATCTAGGAACGTTTGAACTTCCAGCACTTTCCGGAAGCACATTGGTGATAGCAGTCAGAAAGTCGTAAAGTAGCTCTTTCATGCGTAGCTGACCAGCCGCTGGGACGTGCTGTGCTCTGGGCCCGGACGGCAGGTGTCCCGACTCCCGGAGGCCCCGGCCCCGGCGAGGGTTCTGCTGGCTGTGGTCTAGAGGGAGGACTGGCACTGTGGGTTCCAGAGACACTGCGGCAGGTTTGGGGGCTGGCAGATCCAAGTCGAGGGGCGCCTAAGGGCCCTGAACAGATGGTACAAATCGAGCGGCTCCCCTGGGCCTGACACAGTCCCATTCTTTCCGTCTTCCAGCTCGCTCCCCCTGGTTCACACCAGCTGTGGAGACAGCTCATTGTCTGCTGGCTTTTCTCATGGTTAATGGGTACTACGAGGTGCTCCCACAGGACAACCCCACTAACTAACAGCTGCCCTCGAGAGGAGCCCTAGTTCTAAGATGTGAGTACAAACGAGCCCGGGCCTGCAGACCCACGTGGCTGCAGCCAGGGAGGAGCACTGGCTTTTCACTCTGCTGTTACTGACTGCTGACGGTACGGGGGCGAGTTCCATAAGTTCTGGGCCCTAGTGTCTGCATCCCTAAAGTGCACTGGTGACCACAGCCCTGCCCGGCTCACGGTTTCGAGGGAGGGAATCAGAAGTGGGTACCGTGCCCCTCCTCTCATGCAAGGACAGAGGCCCATCCAGTGGGGGCCGATGGGAGCAACGGCTGCGGTTTCCCTGCAGGAGTCTGGGGGCTCTGGTGGTGGGAGAGCTCTGGGGGGGGGGTTCGCTTTGTTCTCCGAGGGGCACCAGGGACTTCTGAACAGACAGGCCCCAACCTGTGCAGATCCCAGCTGTCCCAGAGCTAAACGAGCTGGGGATGGGGCGGTGGTCTGGAGCGGCTCCCTCTGACCCCAGGCGCTCCACTCTTGGGGTGGGGGGCAGCTGCCCAGCCTGCTCAATGCAGCCCTGCACCTGGGGGCGGCAGGAGAGCAGATGTGGGGGAGCCGCTCAGCTCTGCTGTGCCCCTTCTCCGGACCCTCTCAAGGCAGCAGAGGGTAAACAGATGAAGCCACCTGCCCAGCATCGCTTCCCCCTCTGGCAATTCTGGGGGGGCCTGCCTCCCTCCACCAGAGCTCTGCCCTGGGGCCACATCTGCGGAAGGAGGAAGGAGACCAAGTGCTCCAATAACCACGATTCGCCCACCGCCCCAGCACGAGGAGCTCTTCACCATGAAGGAAGTGGTGGCCGCAAAGAGGAAGTGAATTCTCACTGAGCAGGAAGTGAGCAGCCTGGAGTCAGGCAGAGAGTAGAGTGGGTGCCCAGGGCCCTCCGTGGCCACGCTCGGCTGGGACGACTGGGTGCCTTGTTGCGCTCATTTCCATTTTCGGTTCGCTTTGGGAGGGTCTGAACTGCTCTGGACCTGGCCCCCATGCTGTCCCTCATTCCCACCCCGAGGATGGCCTCTAGGGCTCCACTGTGACCTCCTCGAGGTGAGCCTTGCCTGCCCCCTCCCCTCCCCACGGCACACAGGTGCCTGGCAGACGGTTGACCACGGAGGGACGTCGCAGGAGAGGAGCCCAAGGGCTGTGTGGAGCTCAGGACAAGGTCCTAACATGGGCCCGCCTATGTCCACTCCTGCCCAGGGAGGGCAGGGGTACAGCGACCTATGGAGGGATGCAAACAGCACTGAGTTGGGACAAGAACCTGGAGTTGGAGGCTCAGCTCCACTGCTCTGTGCTGCCTCATCTGCAGACTGAGAGCTAACTGCACACTTACCCCGTGCCGGGTACTGGGGGTGCGGGACACCAGGCTGGGGAGCCCTCGGTCCCGGTCCAGGGAGAGCGGCCGATGGGACCTCGGGGTTATCTTGGAGGAGGACAAGGCTGCCACAGGCATGAGACCCAGCTGGCAGGCCAGGTGAGCGTAGGCTCCCGAGAGGCGCCAATGCAGGCAGGAGGAACAGCCTGACGGAGGCCCTGCGGGCATGGTGCATTGAGGACAAGGCTGCAGGGAAGGGTGCACAGGGAGTTGGCTGGAGGGCCCCGGCAGCTACGGAGCCAGAGCATGAGCCCTGGTGTGTGGATGTGGGAAGTCACTGAAGGGGGGGGTCGCCCTGGTCATCCAGGGTGACGGCTCCTGGCAGCACAGAGGGCGGCGTGGGAGGGAGGACAGAGACTTCGCTGCATCCTGGCGAGAAATGACAGCCTGGAGGTCGGGGAGGAGGAGGGGAGGAGCAGAGGAAGGCGTCCTGGATGGCTGCCGGGGTGCACAGGGCGTACAGCTGAGGGGACAGCACGAGGAGACTGAATTTCAGACACGTGGAGCCGCCTACCTGGACACAGCTGAAGTGGGAGAGAGAAGACCTGCTGGGGGGCTCATGGGCCAAGAAGGGGTGCCTGGGGGAGAAGAGGGAATCGGGCAAGAGCTAAGCGAGGATTTCACGGAAGCCCTCCGGTGTGGCCGGTCCGGGAAGGCCACGGCCGTGGGCTGAGGAGGGCAGACTCTTGCCCGCTGTACGGCAGATGGGGGCCCAGGAGCAAGGACCTGAGTACACGCCGTGTGCACAAGTTTACTGTGGCGGGAAGGAGATCGGAGCTACCGCGCAGTGTTTCGTTCAGGATGAGGGAAGCGAGTGTTTACCGCAAACCTGGGGAAGAGCCGCAAGGCGGGCGGGGGCGGGGCAGGGGAGGTCCCCAGGGAAAAGCTCCTCCGGTCTGTCAGACGGTCCGTGGGGTGGTCAGCTGGGTGTAGGGGTGGCAGGTGGCCCTGGACACACCCCCCACTGGGAAGGGCATCACAGCAGTGAAACCACTTTTTGATCAAAAAGCAGACTTCTCCCACACCTGATCCTAAATATTGAAAAGAGAATATCCTCGCTTCAGACTGTTGTTGGGAGGCGTCTGTATTTGCTGCGTCCATACACGCAAAACCTCTTCTCCCTCCAGGGTTAGCCTGCCCGTTTCATTGTCCCCTCTCGCGGTCGGGCTCACCTCCTGTCAACTAGGTGTGGCTTGGCTCAGGGGTAAAAGTCAGGGGTCACAAGCTTGGCCGGTGAGGAACCTAGAAGTTACGTGGACGCGGTTAATTATCCGTGGCTTCTCAGGACGTGTCTGCCTGAGTCGCGAGGGAATGGTGCAGTCCCTTTCTCGCCAGTGCCCCCAGTGCCCTGACCGGGTGTGGAGTTATGGGAGGGCCTGGCGGTCCGGTTGGTTCTAAGTGGGTCAGATCTGTACACGTTACTGTCAGAGGGCTCTGAAGAAGGACGGCGCACGGATCACGAGCAGGCGGACCGGTACTGGGCAGGCAGGCGCACTCTGGGCTCAGACACGGGAGGGCGAGCCCACGGTGAGGCGTGTGGGCCACGTTTGCAGAGTGTGGGCGGGGTGCTTCCAGGCCCTCTTGCCTCCAAGCAGGGTTCTCCGTGGGTTATGGCCGTCTAGGGCACCGGCTCACAGCGGGAAGGGGCAGGTGATGGCCAGGGGTGGGCAGCCTGGGTACTCCCCCAAGTTGGGGTGGTCCAAGTCCCCACGGTTCGTGAGCGCAGGGAGGCCCGATGTCTGGTCGCTAGGGGGTCCAGTTGTTCTCACGCACACACAGTGGGGCTCCTTGGCACCCGGCTTGTATAGCTTCCTGGGGACACCAGCCCAGTCTCTGCTCACACCTCCGCTGAGGACACAAGGAAAGAGGACGTCTTACCAGCAGGAACTCACGAGTCTCTGGGGAGGGGAGCGGGGGAGGCCACCTGGTGTTTTCCCCAGGTGGGGGTCTGCACTGTGCATCCCGACCGACCCGTGCGGCTCTCCTGACTTCCTACAGCTTCCCCTGCTGCAGGCAGAGTCCCAGGCCCTCCCTGCGCCTTCCCAGAAGGCAGTGCCACTTCCCTGCACAGCTAGCGGTGGGAAAAGCTGTCCCCCACTGGCCTGCGAGTGTCTGGCTCCAAGCCCCTACCGCATCCTATCGCCTCTCGCCCTCCTTTCCTTCCCCTTACTCCACACCCAGTCCCTGTCTGGACTCAGCCCTCCTTTGTTGTTTCCAAAGGGAGTTAAGGCAGCAGACCAGGCTGAGGGCTAAGGCTAGGGTAGACTCCCTGGGGGAGTGAGGGCAGTAAGGCCGGAGGGGGCCACTGAGGCAGGCAGACAGGTCCCGCCCTGTCCCGGCTCCTCCCGTCAGGCGGGCAGGCCAGGTTCCACGAACCCCTCTTTCTGGAGACCAGGCCCTGCCTCCTCAAACCTGGAGAGGAGCTTTCCTTCCTGCCCCTTCCGCCCCTGCTTCCTGAATTAAGGTGGAGGGAACGTGATGGCTGCGGGGCTCGGGCCTGGAGAAGGCTGGCAGCTTTGGCTGCTGGCTCTCGCCCGTCCACACAAGGGATCAGCCTCAAGGAGCGCCGAAGGGCTCTAGGCACAGAAGAGGGCACCAGCCTACACCTCAGGAAGGGGCTTCCGTGCCCTTCTCAGGCGGAGCTGGGCTCGGAGTTGAGGCCCTTGAAGCTTGCGGTGTGTGCCGTGAGAGGGGTCATCTTCTGCACCAGAGGTAAGGGGACTGAGGGCCTGATGACTAGCATAGAAAAACGCTTGTTTTTCCTCCAGCTTCCCCCAAACCCTGGAATCATCCCTGGAGCATTTAGTGGCCTCTTTGGGCTCCCCTCGCTTTATTGCCATGGGAAAGGGCTACTTGGAAACACTCGCAGTTGCTGTGTCTCTAGGACGGGGTCTCAGCGTGTCCTGCTGGGGGCCACCCCTGCTCCTTGTCCCTGTAGGCTGCAGGCAGCACTGATCTGTGCAGACAAGGAGGGAAGTGAGGCCAAAGTGAGCAGCCGTGCTTGGGGCCGCCCATCCCCAGGCCGGGGTCTCGGGGGGGGGGTTCAAGCAAAGGAAACACACGCCCGGGCCCCCACCCTACCTCACCTGGTTGTCGGGGGCCCCAAAAGCCTCAGACTTAAGCCAGAGTTGAGGATCGCTACCCAGAGCGCGTGTGCTTTGGAAGGGTCCCCCCTGGGTGACAGCTGGGTGACGGCGTCCCTGCGTCCCAGGACGGCCTGCACGCTGCCTTTGGGAGGGAGCCCGTTTACCTGTCCGGGGAGCACCAGAGCCGGCTGCCCCTGCTGGAGCTCCACTCGGCATTGCACGGCGGGAACTTCTGCTTCTCCTGCAGTGCCTGCCTGCCCACCTCCGCGCCTCGGCTGGCCATGGCTTCCACCTGCATCAGTTCTGGGGTAGGGAGGCCATCCTCTCCGTAGAACCTTCCTATCACCCTTCCTGTGGTGACGCGGGAGCTGATGTCAGTGTCTCGGCGGGCGGGGTGCCCCTCACCTCCGCGGTGCAGCCCGGGCTCCGGGGCTTCCGATGCTGCACTAAGAACCCTCCACGTCTGACAAGACCCCACACGGAAGCAAGCCTGCTCTAGCTGCAGCCTCCCCTACGGAGGCCACCCACCCCTCCCCCCACACGTGGGATTCCTTCCTCGGGGCTCCACGGTGCTGGCGGCACGCGGGACGTGTTCCGTACACGTACAACAAACGACTGGCCACTCCCGTCCAGGTCCGCTCCGCCTGTCCCGCCAGCAGGCATCCCTGACCGTTGGCTCTAAAGACGCCACATACCACCCGCACACATCGACCCGCTCTATTTACACGCAGCCTGTCTGGAACTGTGTGGTCGGTTTACTTGCTTCTGTCTCTCCTCCCCGCCAGGCAGGCCCCAGCCCTCAAAACAGCCGGGTCCAGAGCATTCGTTTTAAATGCTTATCAGAACAAATGAGGGGATCAGGACGTCGTCCCAGGCCTGCAGCCTCTGAGGTGGTCTAGCAGGAACGTTCCAGAGCATCTCTGTGTGCCCGGTGACGAGCCCGTGGAGCTGGTTTCGGACGTGAGACCCACACACAGGGCAGCAGTCGTAGAGGCAACAGAGGAGCAGCGTTGTGGGAATGGCCGTCAGCACCGGCTGGGTCTCCAAGCCAACGTATGTCCAGGACACGAGGACATCTCATTGGCCTGTGACGCTTGGCCGCTGGCTGCCACGACGGCTCCCCGACTTCACTTCGTGTGTGTGCACGCATCATAGACCTCCTTCCTCTGACGGGGCGCTTCTGGTGCCCAAAAGAGCCCAACGCAGCCCACCTCCTACAGAACGAGCCACCAGAGGGCAGGGACTGCGCCCAGCTCACCCCGGTCCGGTCCCCACGAGGACCAGAGCCACACCTTATCCTCAGCAGGTATTCAAATACGCGCCGACTGACTGCAATCCGTCGGAAGCGCTTCCGACCGTGTCCCTCCCCCGCCCTCACGCACACACACTAACGCTGTTCAGACACATCCGTTTGCTCCCCAAATACCAGGACGATGAAAGGCGAACCCCGCACGTGTCACCAGCACAGAGCACGTGCAGCGCCCGGCATGGCGGCTTTAACACGCGTTTGGGAGCAGTTCAGGACGGACGCAGACACACCCGTCTCTTCACAGGGCTAAGAGGATTTGCCACAACCGCAGACACACGTAGGCTTCTGCCTTCCTGACTGGGTGCTGAAGCCCGATGCCTGGGACCGGCGAGGCTCCTGGAGCCGGCCGCTCACGGGGCTGCAGGCTACCCCCGGCTTTGGGGCCACAGAGGCCAAAGCAGATGGCTGGGCCATCCTCTCCCAAGGCGACGAGCGAGGGAAACAGGTGCCCCAGCCACTTCCTTCGGGGACTCACGGCCACACTAACAACAAGAGTTTAAGGGGAAAACTCCATGGAATTTTACAGATTTTAACCTCAAGTCCAATCCCCAAAGGACTCTCTCTTAAAAAACTGCAGGACAGGGGCGCCTGGGTAGTGCAGTCGTTAGACGTCTGCCTTCGGCTCAGGGTGTGTCCCGGGGTCCTGGGATCGAGTCCCACATCAGGCTCCTCCGCTGGGAGCCTGCTTCTCCCTCCCCCACTCCCCCACTTGTGTTCCTTCTCTTGCTGTGTCTCTGTCCAATAAATAAATAAAATTTAAAAAACAAAAACAAACAAACAAAAAAGCCCTGCAGCACAAATGAATGGAACCTACGGAAGTGACCTGTGGGATACCTACCAACGAATTCGTAATTCTTCTCGTAGAAAGCAAGCCAGTTTTGAAGTGCGAGCGCCTCCAAGAACGACAAGTCCGATACATCGTCCACCAGGCCTGCTTCAGAGCGGTCTCCAGTCACAAACGCCCTAGATGCGTCTCGGCCTGCAGGAGACAGGTTTTCAAGCACACGGACTCGTAAATCACCGACACTGGACCAGCGCAAGAGCCTCTTTCCTGAGAAACATTTGGGGCACATGTGTCGGCGTTCGTCCCGTTCTCATTTCCTCTCAGCTGATCGAGCCCTTCGGCTTCCACGACGCTCTGTTCTTGGCCGTCCCCCTCCCTCACTGCCTCGTTCCCACCAGCCTGGGGGCTTGGTCCTGCCCACCTCCTCTGCTCTGTCTGCACCCTCCGCCTGACAACGTCCTGTGGTTTGAAATACCACCTCTATGCCGCAGATGGCCAGATCCGTGCCTGTAGCTCAGACTTCTCCTGGGCTCCAGAGCGGTACATGCACTCGTCTACTCCAACCTCGACTCAAACCTTCTACAAACATCACTGATGAGCACCCCCAGCCCCAGGAAACCTGCGTCTATGCTGCTCTTCCCTACCTCAGAATCAACCAGATACTCAGTCCAGCAGTGCGGTCGGCAACGGCAACACCTCCTTTATCCCTCAAACCCGAGCAGTCCCCGGTCCTTCCTTCTCCTCCTAAACAGCCGCATCAGTCCATCCTTCCCACCCGCCTCTGAGCAGGCAGGCCCAGGCTGCCGCGTCCCTCAGCCAAACTACTACAGCTCTCCCTACGTTCTTTCCATACAACACATACACTGGTATTTTAAACATGAATTGAGGTCATTCTCTTGCTTAAAAATCCTCAGGGCCTTCCTTCTGCGCTGGAATAACGTCCAGATTCCTTACCACACTACTCGGGGCCCCACAGCAGCGGCCACCAACCTCGCCCCTCTTCCTCCCCCTCCTCCCCCATTAGGTTAGGGCCTCTGGTAACACAAGGATGTCTTCCTTTTAACACCTGTCACAAAAATAACTCATTAATCGTTGATATAATAACTATTTGTTGTCTGTCTTTTCTACTAGTCTGCAAGTTTCATCAGGGCAGAGAACACACTAAACGCAGTATTGATTTCCCAGTATCTGGCAGTATCTGCTCTTTAGAAATTATCAATAAATACTGGCTGAATGAAACCCATGCACTTACAGTCAATTTTCAGTAAGGCAATTCTCAGTAATTATTTCCAATAATTCAAAGGGGGAAAGAATACTGTTTTCAACAAATGATGCTTGGACAACAGGATAGCGACATGCAAAAGAATGGAAAGTGGACCCCTACCTCACAACATATATAAAATTAACTCAGATCGATGACATGAATGCACGAGCTCAAACTGTACAACTCTTAGAAGAAAACATAGGTGTAAATGTTTGTGCCCTCGGATTAGGTGATGGCTTCTTAGATAGGACACCAAAAGCACAAGCTAACGAAGAAAAAATAAACTTGATCAAAATTTCTAAATTTTGTGCATTAAAGCACACTACCAAGGAAGTACAAAGATCCAGAGTATGTAAAGAACTCTCACAACTCAATAATAAAAACACAACCCAATTAAAAAACGGAAAAGGATTTAAACAGACATTTCTTCGCGAAGATACACAAATGGTCAACAAGGACATAAAAAGATGCTCAACATCATAGTTACTAGGGAAACGCAAATAATCAAAGCCACAACGGGCTACTACATCAAACCCATGAAACGACTATAATCAAAAAGACGACCAGTTTGACGAGAATGTGGGGAAACTGGAACTCCACTACATTGACGGAGGGAGGACAGCCACAAGAAAATAATCTGGCAGGTTCTCAAAACGCGGAACACAAGAGTTACTACGCGAGAACTGAAAACATAGGTCCAAACACATATGTGCACATGTGTGTTCACAGCAGTGTTTTCATAACAGGCCAAAAATGGAAACAACCCAAACGTCCAACAAATGATGATGAAATACACAAAATGTGGTCTATACGTACGATGGATATTACTTGGCCGTAAAGCGGAATGCAGTACCGGTGACAATACAGCCTGGATGAACTCTGAAAATGCTGCGCCGGGTGAGAGAAGCCAGACACAAAAGGCCACGTGTGTGATTCCACTTCTGTGCAAAGTCCAGACAGGCAGAGCTTCCGATGGAAGCAGACAGTGGTTGCCAGGGGCCGGGGGGTAGGAGGGCCCGGGAGTGACTGCTAACGGATATGCGGTTTCTTTTGGGGGTGATAACGATGCCTAGAATTAGATGGCGCTGATGTTTGTACAACTTTCTGACTGTATTAAAAAGTACTGAATTTTATACTTTAAAAGGGTGGGTTTTATATTGTGTGAATTATATTTTAACAGACAAGAATAGGAATACTGCATGAACCACATCTCTGCTTCCCTGCTGGGCTGTGTGGACGGTGGGGAGCGTGGGTTTCTGACTCCTCAGCACCGGTACAAGGCAGGCTGCGCGGCAGTAGTCAGCGCGTGGATGCTGAGTCAACAACGGGAGCGGAGGAACTCAGCAGACACCAGAGCACGCTGCAGAGAGCAGTGACCCCAGGGATGAAAGGTTTTATGTTCACGCTTGTGTATCGGGCCGTGGCAGCTACCACGGGCTGTGACGGGCGGAATGCCCTCAACCGGCCGGCCAATGAACCCTGACCCCAGGCCCAGCCCTGCTTGCAGATCACGGTGTGGCTCCGGGTAAGCTCCTTCCCTCGCTGGGCTGACTGAGGAGCTCGGCAACGCCAACTGACCGAACTCCTCCTCTGTCCATGCTTGTGTTCCCGAAGTTCTCCCTGGAGACCCGGAAGTGACTTGGGTCTAAGCAGCAGAGGCGGCTTCCCGATTCTTAGACGATGACAACTGGACAGTGCTTATTTGACATCAGCCTAGTCACCGGCCCTAAGCTCCGTGTTTGTTCCTGTTTAACCTGGGAGAAGCCTATCCCTCCAGGCTGGTTGTCCTGGTCCAAAGCCCTCAGCAAATCACATTCCCCGACCCCCTCAGCTGCAAAACAGGGTCAGCAGGATCAACCTCATTTGACCAACGTTGCAGGCCTACCACATGGGCAGCTTTCCTCTAAGTTCGGAAAGACCGCCAAGGTGACCAGACCTTTCTGTGCTCTAACCTCATGGTGTTTAACCGACATCTGTACCGGAAGCAAGAACGACTCACACCAAATGTACTATTTTTAGGGGAACCTTGGGAGGGGTACAGAAAGGTCACTCCGGACAGGGACATCCTGAAGAGAGCGACTGGCGTCAGGAGGGGACCTCTGAGGGCAGGGACTCGGGCCCGCCCGCCGCTGCGCCCTGAGCCAAGCCGTGCGGCACCGAGCAGTACCCGGGGGCTTCCGCCCGGCCGCTGGGGAACCAACAAGGGGCAAGAGGCCGGTTTCTCGAACCTACGTCGCGAAGAGCGCTTCGGAAAGACAGGGAGGGGACGGGCTGGGCTGGGCTGGTCCCGCCCGGGTGGAAGACACGAGACGGACGGTGCAGCCGCGCACGGCCCCCACGGCAGCCTGGAGACTGCGGACAACAGCGCAGATGAACGAATGAATGAGCGAATGAATGCACGCACGCACGAACCACGCAGGGGCGGCTACCGGCCCGCCTCGCTAATACCTGCGAAGCCGCTATAGTGGGCCCCAGGCTCGTAGTGCCTCCGGCCGGAGGACACATCGTAGACGCGGCCGAGCAACGCCAGGTAGAGGCCCGGGTCCCCGGGGCCGCCGCGGTAGCGGGCCAGCTCCTCGGGGACGAAAAGGCGAAGGCCAGCGCGGCCGCTCCACCAGCCCATCCACCGCGCCGCCACCACCGCCGCCGCCGCCGCGGCCAGGCCCAGCAAGAGCCCCCGCCCGCCGAGCCTCCGCATTTCCGCATTCAGACCGCCAGCGGCCGCCCAGCCGTCCACGGCCAAGATGGCGGCGGCGCAGGCGCCGTGGCGCAGGCGCGACGTCACCGGCGCGTCGCCCTCTCACCCCCGCCCGCCTCACCCGGGGGACCGCGGGGGACTGAAGGGAAAATGTCTTGGGCGAAAGGCCACTGCCTAGCCCCACTCCCTGGCCTCGCTTTTTTTCAGCGTAGCTAGTGAACGTGGAGAGATACGGAGAGTAAACGGCGAAGGCTCGGCCACGCCGGGTGCCGCCCCCAACAAAGATGGCGGCAAAGGAGGCTGCGAGATGACGTAGACGTTAGGACGGACTCGCCCTCTGGGAAACCCGGGTTCCACCCTCTGCTGAAGCCGTCCTCCGCTCTCTGTCTTACGGCATCTGCTTGAGTCCGCTTGACGGCGCCTTTGCGACGGCAGTCCTCGCTTGACGGCGAGGAAGCCGGAAGCCTTCCCTGCCGTCGTCCCCTCCCCGTCCCCGCCCGCCGGGTGCCGCCGGAGGTTGACAGGTCGAGGCGGGGAGGCGGCGGCGGTGGCGGCGGCGTAGCCGGACGCCCGAGACCGAGACTCCATGGGGAACGCTCCGAGTCAGAGCAGTGAAGACGAAGCGGCTGCCGCCGGGGGCGAGGGCTGGGGCTCGCACCAGGACCGGGCCGCGGACTCGGGCGCGATCTCCGGCTCGGGCCCCGCGGCGCCGGCGCTGCCGCCCGCCGCGGCGCTGCTGGAGCCGGCCCGGCTACGAGAGGCGGCGGCGGCATTGCGGCCCGCGCCGCCCTGCGAGTCTCTGGTGTCTAGACACCACGGCGCGCTGCTGCGCTGGCTGGAAGAGCGGCTGGGCCGCGGCGAAGAGTCCGTCACCCTGGAGCAGTTCCGGGAGCTGCTGGAGGCTCGCGGCGCCGGCTGCTCGAGCGAGCAGTTCGAGGAGGTCAGGACCGGCTGGCGACTGCGGGGCGGGGGCAGGGCGGTCGCCTCGTAGGGTGTGAAGAGGTGGGCAGTGGCTCTAGGCGGGCCAGGCAGGAGAGTGGGAGGTTGGGGCGCTAGCATCCAGCCTGCACGCTCCGGGAGACGGCCGCGAATCTGTGTGACCTCTGCTAGGGGTGTGGAAAGCCTAGACGGGGCCGTCCTTGATTCGAAGAACTCGACAAGCCCAAATGTCTTTCCATGTTCTTGTAGTACAGACGTTTGTGCTGTTGCCTGACGCCGCACCGGCTGCTCTCCGGATCTTCCTCATCAGGCTCCAGGACGATTGAAGGGAACGGAGGCCTAGGGATCAAGGGAGGGGCAGTGAAAACCATTCTGTTTCACTGGCCGGTGGGATTTTACCGAGCCCCTTCTGAACCCAGTGGGAGGAGAATGACATGTACTGGAAAAGCCCACCTGCGGAAAGCCATTCTCATCACACAAAACCACCTTTTCCAGAATACACATTTGTTTTTAGATAGTCGAAGAACCATATTTTAGACTCACTTAAATCTCCATGTAACCTGAAACTGACAGGCAAACATCAGGTTTCCTGCCAGTACTTGTAATGATACAGTTTTTGGCGTAATCATCAACATCATTTCTGTTAAATCATGAACAGCAAATTGATATGGCAACAAAAGAGTTTTTCCTCAGAAGGGATGTCAGAAATTACTTGTACCTTTCATTTTACAGTTAAAAGGAGAACGGATCCAGGGTCTCCCACTGACTCATTGGCAGTCTAAGACCTAGCACTCAGATCTCTTGGTTTGTTTGCTTCTTTGTCTTATGTCCCACTGCCTCCTTCTTGGAACCCTAGTTCTTTAACTCCACAGTGTTATAACAGAAAGATGCTTAATTTGTGAAAGTGAGTAAGCTGTGCAGAACCTTCAGTGTCAGTGAAGGGTGAGTATTTAAAGTAGTAAACTGACAGGTGCTTGTAATGCCATTAAAAAGGGATGTACACTGTACAACCAGAGGCTTTTCAAATATTTTAAGAATGTTTTCCTGCATATGGTCAGAATTCAGATACTAGGGTTTGTACGTTTCTTATAGTTTCTTAAAAAAAAATACCTGTAAGACATTGCAGTTCTTGGGAATATGGTCATACTAGTTAGTGAAGGGTCTCCATATATATATTTTCTTAATTCCAAGGGTCCACATAGTGTTTTACTCTCTAGCTCTAGGTGTATCGAGAGAAAATGAAATGGTGCTAGAAAGAGCTGTGTAGATCTGTTGAAGGAGTTGGCACATTTCAGAATTGTCCAGAAGGGAATGGAGAGAAACAGTATTTACATTGAGAATGCCTGACAGGAATAGACCTGCGAGCAGAGTTGACAGGAGTCCTATAATGTAAGGCCAAGAGTCCTTTTTTTCTTAAATATTTTATTTATTTACTTTGAGAGAGAGAGAACACGAGAGGAGGGGAAGAGGGAGAAGCAGACTCCCTGCTGAGCAAGGACCGGATACAGGATTAGATCTGAGGACCCTGACATTGTGACCTGAGCCAAAAAAGGCAGATGCTTAACCAGTTGAGCCACCCCGGCAGCCAAGGCCAAGAAGTCCTTAAGATGTGGTCCAGAAATCACTCAAGGGGCTGTGATATTGCCCAAATACTTGTTGGGCACATACTGAGTGCCAGGCACTTGGATGACTGTGGACAAAGCAGATACTTGCTCTTAAAGAGCGTGTAGTACTGAAGGGACCTCACATGAAACCAGCAGTTACAGCAGTAGTGAGTATTAGCCAAAGGAAAGTAAGGAAAAATATAGCACGAGTATTTAACCTCACCTCGGAAGTCAAGAAAAACTTACCTGGAAGGTCACATTTCAGCTCAGATTTGAAGGGTGATAACAGACAAGGAGCAGAGTGTTAGCAGTGCTTCGGGGAGCGGGAGTCCCGTGAACAAGTCACAGTTCTAAGAACGGAGAATCTGGAAGAATGGTGTGATGTATTTGGCTTAGAGAAAACTGCTTCAAGGGACAGAAAAGTCAGTGCATCGGTGGTTTAAATAGTAAACAAGCTTCTGGGCGCCTGGGTGGCCTGGGGTCCTGTGATGGAGTCCCTTATCAGGCTCCCCCTGCTCTGTGGGGAGCCTGCTTCTCCCTCTGCCTCTGCCTGCCACTCCCCCTGCTTGTGCTCTCTCTCTCTCTCTCTCTCTCTGACAAATAAATAAATAAGATCTTAGAAAAAAATAGTAAACAAACTTCTTACGAAAAAGTCCAGGTGGCTAGTCCAGGTTTGACATGGCAGTTTCAGTCGTCAGGGACTGGGCTCCATCCATCTTGTGCTGTCATCCTCCATGGCCACCTTCTACCTACTGATCCAGATGATTCCTTCAGCTGTCACTTTGTGCATTACCACCACAGGAAAGGGAAATGGAAGGAGAGGGCCACACCTCCTTTCTTAAGGGCAGAGCTTACCTCGCATTGGCTCAAGCCCAGTGACATGGCCATGCTGAGCTGCAAGGGAGGCTGGGAGAGACTTTTATTCCATAGCCATGTATGTAGCTGAAAAATAAGGATGTGATTACTGAGAAAGAGGAGAACAGATAACCGGGTTACAGTTAGTGTGACACACATGGCTGGATCCCTGAATGCCGAAGGAGGAGAGCGAGGCTAGAGAAGTAGTCAGGAATCGGGTCATGGGGAGTCCTTGGTAGCCTCTGTTAAATAGGACTTTGGAAGCTGGAGTTTTAAGCAAGGTACGTGATGCTGTGGCTGCCTTGTGGGGAGCGGCTGGAGAGGGGCTAGAGTGGGTCCAAGCAGATCAGTTAGGAAGCTACTGTGACAGTTCAGGTAAGAGACTAGGTGGCTTGGGCTGGGGTGGTGGCGGCTTAAATGGCACGAACAATTTTGAGAGCTGTTTAGGAAGTAGAATAAGCTGTCCTCGAGACTTCTGTGTGAGTAGAGGATTAGAAGGGGAAGGGAATTGAGGATGACTTTACCAGCATTACTGTCTTAAGCGATCGGAGAGGTGATAGAGCTGGTTATTGAGAACAGAAACCTTTTCAGGAAGGGAAGATCTGGAGAGAGAAGTTGAGTTTGGTTCCGCCATTCTGAGCTTCATGTGTCCGTGGGCAGCTAAGTGGAGGTATCTCTCAGGCTGGGAGTCCTAGGAGAGAAGACTGCTTGAGATACAGTCATCTGTTTTTCGGGGTTTCATGAGAAAATAGCCCCACGTTTCCTCCTCCTGTGGTGCGTGCTGTGTGAGAACTTCAGCCCCGTAGAGGTTGTCCGTGGACTCTTGAGCAGAAGTAGATCCAGGGGTCATTCAACCACTGTAACTAAAGAAACGCATGGGAAGAAAAATCTGAGCGGTCGTACCTTCCTGTAATGAAACACAAAATCGTAGTAGTCACATGTGTGGCAGAAATAAACATTAAGGAGTCAGAAGCCGAGCAGTAAGAAGTGGTGACTTGTAAAATGTCGTAAGTTCGAACCACGGTCGTAAAAATCCCTGGGGCCTCCTAGAGCTGTGTCATGGAGTATGAAGTATCCATATGCCGAACTCACAAAATACATGTTGGAAGTCTTCTCTCACATCTGTGTAGCTGTCTCCCCTCCCCCTCTACAGTGTGTTCAAATACTGGGTGTCTGATGACTTAGGGCAACCGTGCAAGGCTGATGGGGACCCCCCTCCACACCGAGGATGAGACGGAAGACCTGTAGGAGCCCTACAGGGACTCACTCAAGTAGCATGCGAAAGGGAGTTCCAGTGTGAGTCTTCTGACTCCAAGCCCTGTGCTCTTCCTCCGTGAAGAACATGGTTCTCTGGGATTATTTTTCTTTAGTCTCATCATTTTTTTTTAAGTCTTAATTCTTTAATTTTCCCCTACGTGCTAAGGGAGGCCCAGCAAGGATAACTCAAATATGAGAAAAGCATCGTGTATTTTTCTTGAGGCCTGTTCACCTTTATTAGAATTGGTGTGGGGACAGTTGGGGCTTGGCCTGGTACTAAAATCTGGTGCCTTTCCCCTCCCACTGCTTAGCTCTTGTTAGTTGAGGAGAGCAGGTCTGTCTCCAGGGGAGGGCTTCGCCAGGGTTTAAAAAGCTGATTGGGATAACTCGCCGTGCTTGTCCTGTCTGTCAGTATGGAGTAATTATACGGGGAAATAGCCAAGAAGATAAGTATTAGCCAAATATGTGATTCCATGCTCTAAAATAAGTCTGTCCTTCGATTTGAGTAAGTAGACATTTCTGTGTCTTAGTTTACACGTCAGCTTGTGAAGATGTATCGTGATACTCGAAGTTTACGGGTTTAAGGGAGATGATAATAAAATGTCTTTATAGTAGCAGCTAAAATGAGGAGTTACATCTTTTCTTTCATGTTATGAGACCCAGCACAGCAGAGCAGCTTACCGTTGGCATACGTGATGCTTATGATGCTGGGTGTTTCCCAGTTTTACAGGCTTGTTCTCGGGCTCTGGATCTGTGTTGCCATCTGTGTCCCCCAGGTCTTGCCTTCACGTTCCCATGACCTTGGTTGCTTGAGGTGGTACCCTGAAGAAGCTGCTGGAACTGTACTACAGATCAAAGTCCGGAGCTTTGTCATTTTATAGTGTGGCATACCTTCTCTCCTGATAGGTGTGGTCCGTGCCGCGGACTCCGGTTTGGTCCTCGGGAGGAACGTCCAATTGACTTTAGTGCAGAGGAGAAATAGAGTTAAAATTAAATCCCTGTTTGACACCAGAGATTAGAGATTCCGTGTTCGTGCTCTCGGTACGCTGTGCTTCCAGAAAATTGTGCTGAGGCTCAGGCAGGAAAAGGTGCTGAACACAGGATGATGGTAGACGTCTGTCAGGTGGGAATTTGAGAGAAATAGGTCTTATTTTAAGAATTTGCCATATGAAGTTCGTTGGGCTGTGAAGTCCGAGGGCAGGACCACTGTTGTCCGTTTGCTTATTGCCTCGCGCGGTTTGGCTCACAGCCAGTGCTCAGTAGGCACTCCCCCCAGGGCCCTCGGGTGCTTAGTGGTTGAACATGGTGTTGTCCTCATTCTTCAGTCTTGTGCTGTGTATTCAACCTGTAACCTTGGAGTAGTAAGGTATTTTTGATGTTTGAGGCAACAGTTAAATGTAGTCTTAGTGAAAACTTAAAAAGGGTCTTAGTCACTGTTTGGTTTAGAGGAAATTTAGAGAAAAATACCATTTGTCATTATTATGTCAAAAGTGTTAGTCAGCAATGTTCACAATAGCCAAACTGTGGAAGGAGCCCCGATGCCCTTCAGCAGACGAATGGGTAAAGAAGATGTGGTCCATGTATACAGCGGAGTATCACTCAGCCATCAGAAGCGGTGAATACCCACCATTTGCATCGACATGGTTGGAACTGGAGGGGATTGTGCTAAGTGAAATAAGTCAAACAGAGAGAGACAACTGGCATACGGTTTCACTCCTGTGTGGAACATAAGGAATAGCACGGAGGACCACAGGGGAGGGGAGGGAAATCCAAGGGCGGAGAAATCAGAGAGGGAGACGAACCGTGAGAGGCTATGGGCCCCTGGAAACAGTCTTGGGGTTTCAGAGAGGAGGGGAGTGGGGGGATGGGGTAACTGGGTGGTGGGCATTAAGGAGGGCTCGTGTGGTGATGAGCACTGGGTGTTACACAACTAATGAACCCTTGAACGCTACATCTGAAAGTAACGATGTACAGTGGCTAACTGAACATAATAAAAACAAGTTTTGATCAGCTCGTTTAGAATGGCTCTGAGCCCAAGAACTATGCAAGTCGAATTATGCAGATACAGTTCTCTACCCTTTCAAGACGCAGGGTGTGAGAGACTCATGTCTGCAGCGAAGATGAAGCAGGCTGCGACACCGCTCGCCCTCAGCTCAGGCCCTGCAGAGACTCCCTGCGTCTGAGGAGTTCTCAGAATGGGCTAGAGCCCACGGGCTGGCCTGTCTCCCTGTCTGACCTCACCTGCCTCTGTTCCCCTGCTCCAGCCCTGTCCCCTAGCCAGTGGAACACCTGCCTTGTCCCGTGTGTGGACCTCGTTTCTCTCAGCTCTTCAAGATTCTCTGCCTTGGCACCATCACCTGGTCAGGACCAAACCTTTCTCGTGGCATGATTCCAGTGTCTTCTGTAAAACTCTGTTTTGGCCTCAGCCTTGAGGGTCTTGTTTCCTGTTCTGTGCACGTCGCTTGGCATTTAGAGCGCACTGTCTGGTCTTGTCCCGCAGCTCGGCTGTGAGGCCCCCTCCACCTGCCTGCCTTGCTCCGGCACAAGGAAGCCTTCAGTGAGCGATGGCCATCGATGGTGATGAGGCAGGCAGTGTAGGAGAGAAAGATGCTGGGTGAATTGGGGGTTATTTTGACGCTGTGTGCCTTGCCTTGTCAGGGATGATGGTATTGGCTTCTTCTGGAGAAGAGCTGTAGAAGAAAGGCCACAGCTTTGTTCTGCCTTCCCCAGATTTCCAAATACCACTTCACCATGTACTGTCCTATTGTAGAAACTTCAGTGGCTCACCATTGCTTTTAGAATCAAGTGTTAGGCTAACCTTTAGGTCTTTATACCTTTGCACTCTTATCTCCTGGTGCTTTTTAGCCAGCCAAGCCCATTCCAGTTTCTCATACACATGGGGATTTTGTCCTTGGCTCCCTTTACCCCCTGTAGCCCTTTGCTCCATCCTAAGCCCTTTGCACTTCCAGGGACCACAGAGGAGCATTTAACAGTAGCATGGAGTTTGGGAAAGGCTTCACCAAACCAAGGCTTGAGAGGCTGGAAGAATTTGCCAGGCAAAGGAAGGAAGGGATACATTTGAAAGGTATAGCACAGGGGCGCCTGGGTGGCTCAGTCATCTGAGCATCTGACTCCTGATTTCGGCTCAGGTCATGATCACAGCAGGGTCGTGATATCAAGCTCCACTTGGGTCTGTGCTCAGTGTGGAGCCTGCTTGGGATTCTCTCTCTCCTCCTCCCTCTGCCCTTCCTTCCCACCCTGCTTGTGCGTGTGTTCTCAAAAAAAAAAAAAAAAAAAAAAGTATAGTGTGTGCAGATAAATTGGGCTGAAAGAGTGTGGCAGAGTTTGGGAATGGTACTCCTTTGGCACTTAGTCTAGACTTTGAGTCGGAAGGGACCTTAGTAAGCATTGCGTGTAACCTATCCCCTCCCCTTGCCCAGTAGAGGAGTCCCTTCTGTACTATGCCCGACCGCTGTGTGGTGAGTCTGTTAATGGCACCAGGGAGCTTGCTGTTTTGTAAGTCTGCCTGTCCCACTGTTCTTCTGTAGCCTGAGTTTCAGACTTGGGCTCTGCGGTCAAACTGCATGTGGGAAAATCCTGGTTCCACCATCCTCAAGCCGCGTGACTAACTCACACAACCACTCTGTGTCTGTGCTGTCTCTCCTAAAAGACGAGCACGGTGATAGTAGCTACCTTGTATGGTGAGCATGAGGGGTCCATGACTCGGTGCTTGCAGCGCTCCTAGAACAGTGCCTGGCACGCCCCTCCGGCCGCTGGTGGTGGTCTTCTCTGTTGTTGTAGCTCTGCGCTGGGAGTGTCTACTCGTTTTCTGTGTGACCACCCTTTCAGTACTTCACTTAGACATGGATGCAGCATGTTCTCTCATGGGTAAACTGAGGCCTCAAGGGCGTGGTGAGCCTCGCAGCCAGCAAGTGGCAGAAGTGGGACCGGATCCAGGTCTCTTATGCAGCTTGTTCCTCTGAGGTTGAACCAGTGTGCAGCCTGTGTATGCAGCCCGACGCGAGCGTTCTGCTGCTTCAGGCCCCGGTTCTGGTCTGTGAGGGTTTTGGTACGTTCTCGTGTACACCGTGGTCTTGATCCCGCGGGTGGTTGAGGAGGTTGAACAGGATGGTCTGAGCGCCGTCGCATGCTGCCCTCAGGCAGGGGCCAATGGGTGGGAATCCACCGTCGGCCAGTCCGCGTCTCTGTCTTTGGTCTGCAGGGTGGGGGGCTAAGGCTTTGTAGCGAGGTTGTAGTAACTGTCCTTCCCTGTTTACTTGGCATAGTCTTGTTCCTGAAGCCTTTGAGTCTCCACAACAAGCTCTGAGGAAAGGCTGGCCAGGAAGAGGGGTTGAGACTTAGGGGCTCAGGGTCTCGTCCCCGGTCTCACAGAGAAGTGGTTGAATCTGGCATCATCCTTGCATCCAGACTTCCCCTTAGTCTGACTGCGTTACACTTTTTATCTCCTCACGTGCTGCGTGCCGATGGCCTGCACTTGGGTGCTGCCTGAGTAGTTCCCGGGTGGATGGCAAGGCACACAAGGGGCTATGGTAGGAAGAGGCCTGAGTCGGGAGAGGAGGAGGGGGATGCAGCAGGCCAGGCGACTGTCTGCGCGGAGATGGGTGTTAGCTCCATGGAAATAGGGGGCAGTGCTCTGTTTCTAGAGAGAAGAAGGTCGACTTGCTTCGCTTCGCACAATAAGGGCCAGACCGACTGTATCCGGATGGGTGTGGGGCCCCCCATTCCAGGCTGTAGAGTTTCAAACTGTTGGGAATCTATTTAGTGCGTGTTAGCTTGCATGTTAAATGTGAAACAGAATAGAATGGAGTAGAAAATATCAGGGTACAATGTATCTGATAGGAGAAAGTATTACATTGTTTCATAAAACTTTTATATCTGTATTACAGGCACTGGGTCATAACATGAGATCTATTTATTTTATTATTTTATTTTATAATTTATTTTATTTATTTGACACAGAGAGAGATATCAATCACAAGCAGGGGGTGTGGCAGAGGCAGAGGGAGAAGCAGGCTCCTAGCTGAGCAGGGAGCCCGATGTGGGGCTCGATCCCAGGGCCCTGAGATCATGACCTGAGCCGAAGGCAGACGCTTCACTGACTGAGCCACCCAGGCGCCCTAACGTCTTTTTTTTTTTTAATTAATCAATTAATTTATTATTTTTTTTCCCCTGGAACTTCTGTCTCATGAGTTTCGTTTTCCCTGGGCTTTCTTGTGACAGCCCGTCCCAGGCAGCTGTCCTTGACCCTGAAGGCCTGTGCTCCGGCGCCCGTCCTCACAGGCGGTGGCTTCTCTCTGCCACGGTCTCTTTGCTCTGGTCCATCTCCTCTCCTTTTGCTGTGGACCTTCCACACTCAACCCAGCTTCCTGACAGGGTCTAATTAGAAAAGAACAGGCTGATATTTTCTCTCCTTTTCAACATTGTTCTTTGAACGGTATAGCCTTTGATCCTATTATTTTTTTGGATAATCTTGTCAGGTTGAGGAAATGCAAAGAGAAGGCTGCGTCTTCCCCTCTCACATCGCTCTAAACTCTGTCCCCCGTCCTGCGTTCATGCCCGTGGTTTTTGGACCTGAGTGTAGGATTTGCTGTGTTCCTATTAAACAAGGTGTTTAGAGGTCTGTGATGGAAATCAGGTACTCTTGTCATTCAGGAAACCTCAGCGGGACATCTCCATATTCCCTGAAGGAGGGAGATAAAGAAAAGGCAGGAGTTTTAAGGGAGAGAGAGGATTCCTTAGAAAAGAAGGTGGGAGACCCGGAAGTATTTCAGGTGAGGGACGTCTGTGAGCGGGTAAATCAGCCGGAAGAGAGGAGCCACTGCTGCTGGAGGGACTGAGGTCTGGGGACCTGGGGCAGTTGCCCGGTGAGAAGAGACTTGTAGACTGTGAGGGGGGCAGGTGTCAGGGACGCAGGAGAGGGTGACAGTGCAGGTTCAAAAGCACTCTAATGTGCTTTCATTGTATTGGACTCTGCTCACATGCCACTCAGTCCAGACAGCAGCCTGCGATTTGGTAATATTTGCTCCATCTTTCAGATCAAGGAGCTGAGGCTTCTGCAGGTAAAGGAACGTGTGGATAGTCACAGAGCTGGTTAGTGACAGAGTAGGATTCAAACCAAATCCCACGCTGTACCCGGTTCCCCCGATGGCCCGACACCGGCAGGGAGCAAGCTTGATTATGGCTAAAGGTCAGTGAAAACAGAGCTGTGAAGTAGATAGACATCCAGTGCGGTCTTGTGTCCGAAGAGTGTTTGAAAGGAAAAGCCCTGCTAAACCGGTGGTTCTCCTCTGAGCCACGTTTCTGACTCTAGCTTTCTATCTGGCTCTCTGTAACCAGCTGAAAAATGTTGCACTGCTTGCTTTCTGAAATTATTTGGAAGGAGGGGATTAATCTCTTGGAAGAGAGATGAGATGACAAAATTGTGTGTATATGAAGTAATGCTTGTGTACGTACGCCCTGCAAAGTATAGTGAGTTACTGTCCTGAATTTGTTCTCCGAATGATGTAAGTGGACTCTTTCCCCAGCTACCGCGAGGGCACTGGCAGCGACAAAGTGTCCCGATTTGCAACAGATGTGATTTTATTGCATGTCTTGTGTTGTAGGCCTTTGCCCAGTTTGATGCGGAGGGCGATGGTACCGTTGATGCTGAGAACATGTTGGAGGCCCTCAAGAATTCCAGTGGAGCTAATCTCCAGGGGGAGCTAAGCCACATCATCAGACAGCTGCAGGCCTGTTCTCTTGTCCCAGGTAAGGCTCTCCCCACAGTGCTGAAGGCCAGAAAGTGCTCGCCTGGGGCCAGAGTGACCTTTGCTGTCCTGCGCGTTGTAAGTAGGTGCGGTGAGGGCCCCAGGGGCTAAATGTGCTTCTCCAGGAGTCTCCATTACGCACAGGAACTGATTCAGTCCTGGGTCATCATCTCCTTGGGTCCCCGGTACCGTGACGCTTGGGCAGTTCTACCGTTTCTATGAACTGTTGTCGTGAGCCTACCTTCCGTAGAGGATCTCTTTATTTCACTCTCTCAGGAAGGCCAGGTCCCTGGCCCTGACCGTATGTTCTCCCGGTGTCCTGCAGGTGTCTTGCCTCGTGTCACCACTGTAACTAATTACCCACTTACCTAGTGTCTGTCTTTACTCCTGCGCTGTGAGCTCGGGAGGACGGCGATCTTTTATTTCTGCTGTGTCCTGACGTTTAACACATTTTTGGTATATGGTAGGCACCCAGTGGGGTTTTTTGTTTGTTTGGTTTGTTTTGTTTTATTAGAAAGCTATCACTCTGAAATTTAAGTGGTAATACAAGTAGCGTACAAATGAAGCAACACTTCTTTTACGTTGTACCTATGAAAAAACTTTGTATTTTTGTATGGTTTCTTCTGGGGTCTCAGAAGACAGAATCAAAATTAAATTACCCTCTTTTTTTTTCCAGTGAGAAAACAATTGAATTTTTGAAAGGAAAAAAAAAACTTTGCATATCACCCTTTTGGCCTCAGCTTATCTCAGAACTTTCCCCGCTCTGCATCCGGCATCGTAGTGTTTAGTGCAGAGCCCGGCAAGGGTGGCCGTGGAGGCAGGTGTAGACTTGGTAGACACGTAAATGTGAGCTGATTGCCCCGGACCTCTCTGGCTTCCTGTGGAGGCTGTCTGAGCTGGGGAAGGTGGTGTTTGGGTATTAGTGAAGAACGCAGATTTCCGTTCTTCCTCGAGTTGTCTCTAATTGTGTCGTCTTTATGGAGCGTTGTAGGCGGTCCCTACATGTGAGCTTTTCCCCCTCTCACAGCAGTGGAAGTCACGCTTGGGATTGTGTTTAGCTCTATTATACCTTGGCGTTTACGTACCACTCCACTGTTGTATTCGCAGCACACGGGAAGCATCGGGAGCTTTATGTGGACCCCTCAGACAGGTGTTCGGGGGGAGAGGGGGTGGAGACCAGGGGACCCACTGAGAGAACACTTACTGCGCGTCGCTCTGGGCGACTGCAGAGGGGAGATGAGGTGAGGAAGACGTGCGGTTTCGTGTACCAGACTCGTGACTGGGACTTCTGGTCAGAATTTTCTGTCACCACTCCGTTTAAAGAAATTGCTTTATCACAGTCCTAGCACGAACCGTGGTAAGCTGGGCTAGCCTCTCTCCTGGGATGTGTTTCCTCGTCCCTCTTTCTAACCGAGATTGGAACTTGCCTGTCTCTTACCCCGTCGTGCTGGTGCCGTGTTTGCCAGACTTGTATGCCTTCCTGTTGGAAGAGTCTGTCCGTGTTCTCACGTGCGTCGTGAGCACGTGGGTGCGCCATCGGCTGTGTCATCACGTGAAGGTGGTGCTGCTGTGGGGCCTGGCAACGGAGGAATAACTGTATGAGGCGGGTGAGGGGGGCACGGACTTTCGAGTCTTGGGGAAATCGAACCGGTGTCTCCAGGGTTTGCCTGGGGGGGCGTCGCCAAGATGGGGTGCTTCCAGCACACAGTGTCTCCTCAGCCTCATGTTGCATCTTGAAAATCAACGCGAAGTCTCATCCTCAAACATAACCTGTTTGCTTCACACTTAAAACGATCTCTCCTGAGACTTCTGGAGCCTTGTTCCGGGTGCTGCTTAGACGGGGTGTTCGGTTTGTGCAAACACTTGCAATGCTGGCACTTTTCCTTGTGTCTGTTATGATTCATTAGGAAGCAAACAGAAAAGAAAGTCGCCCAAATCTGCAAGTGTATCCGAGCTCCAGGAAAAGCTGCCGCGTTTATCCTCTCCCCCTTCACGCGGGCTTATGGGCACCTTGGTCCAGGTGTATGTATTGTACGTTGTGATGGAGCATGAGAGGATTTCAGCGGGTAGACAGTGTGTGTGTTGTGTTTTTGTGGGATTACTTGGGTTGATGCCAGACGAAGGGCAGCCAGGAGATCCACTCAGGAAATCTGGGTGGGTCAGGACGTACAGGAGGTGTTGAGGCCAGAGCCTGGGTGGTGGCCGGAGGGGTGGACAGAGCGGGCAGACTGCAGGGAGCCGCTCCGGACAGAACGTGGAGCCCGGGAGGGGCACCTGGGGCAGAGCCGTGAGCGAGATGCCACCGGGGAGTATGGTCAGGGCGATGGCTGCATCATCATCATCGCAGTCTCACGTAGCTTAGTGTAAAAACAGTTACACTTCTACTTTCTGATGTGATTGCTAGTCCACAGTCTATGTGCAAAATTGTGTAAAAACTTCTCGTCAGTATTTCAGTGCTTAAAGCTTGGATTGAGGGGGGCGCCTGGGTGGCACAGCGGTTAAGCGTCTGCCTTCAGCTCAGGGCGTGATCCCGGCGATCTGGGATCGAGCCCCACATCAGGCTCTTCTGCTATGAGCCTGCTTCTTCCTCTCCCACTCCCCCTGCTTGTGTTCCCTCGCTCTCGCTGGCTGTCTCTATCTCTGTCGAATAAATAAATAAAATCTTTAAAAAAAAAAAAATAAAGCTTGGATTGAAGCAAAGAGTCATTTGTTGTAAGTCTTCTAAAATTCTGTTAAACTAAAATGAAATTTAAAAATTTTTTAAGATTTTAGTTTGAGGTGATCTCAACAACCCAGCGTGGGGCTCAAACTCACAACCTTGGGATCAGGAGGCTCATGCTCCACCGACTGAGCCAGCCAGGCGCCCCCAAATTAATGTTTAAAGTGAGGTTGCCAGTGGTTCATTTCTTTTCTTGTCTTTTTTTTTTTCCTCTAAAGTAGGCTCCATGCCCTACATGGAGCCCAGTGTGGGGCTTGAACTCATGACCCTGAGGTCAAGACCTGAGCTGAGATCATTAAGAGTTGGCCACTTAACTGACTGAGCCACTCAGGCAACCCAGCCACGAGTTCATTTCTTAAAACTTGTTTAGATTTTTAAATGATTAAAGCTGAAAGTGTCAGTGACGATTCTTTTTTTTTTTTTTTTTTTTTTGGCTTTTGCTTTTTTTTTTTTAATGTTTTTTTATTACATTATGTTAGTCACCATACTGTACATCCCTGGTTTTTGATGTAAAGTTCAATGATTCATTAGTTGCGTGTGACACCCAGTGCACCATGCACTACGTGCCCTCCTTACTACCCACCACCGGCCTGTCCCTGAAAGTGTCAGTGACGATTCTTAATGGCTGATTTTAATTCAGCCAGTTCAGAGAGGCCACTGGGCAGGGGGTGTGGGATCACTGTTGTGGTGGGTTCCTAAACACCAAAATGGGTTTTGTCTCGCTAGGTTTCATAGACATCTTCTCTGAGTGCAAGGAGGGCGTGGGTGTGCATGCGGCCCTGATCCTGCGTTTCCTGCACCGGAACCGGCTCTCCGGCGCGGCCGTGCCCTGCCCCATGCTGGACCGCTGTGGCAACGTGTGCTCCATGAGGTCCTCTGTTCTGAAGGAGTCTTTGGACCAGCTGCTCCAGCGAGAAAAGGGTACGTGCACGCATGCGCTGGGGGCTCCTGACCTCGTTCCACAAGCCGTAGGAGCCAGCCCTTCTCCCTGCCTTTGTTGCCGAAAACGAGAACAGTTCCTAGCCTAAGAATGTGATCTGCTTGCCTGCTTTCTTTCTCTGTCCCTCTCTCTCTTCCTTCCTTCCTCCCTCCCGTCCTTCCTTCCTTCCTTCCTTTCCGCGGCTGGCTTCTCGGCCTTCAGGTCTCTGCTCAGATGTGACTGCGGGAGGCCTTTGCTCATTACCCTAAGTTACGCCCTCCCATCCCCCCCCCCCCCCCGTCACCATCACCTTTGGAGGTTTAATGGTCTAAGTGGCACTTAGGTTTGACGTTGTAACATTATTATTTCTCTGCGTTTTGTCTGCCTTGTTCATGTCATTATCCTCAGCACTGGCAGGTCCTGAGTGAGTCGTGGGTGAATCAGTGAGGAGAGCCACCACACGCAGCGTGGACTCCCTCAGAAGCTGGGAGTGTGAAGGACAGTGTGGAGCATAGTAGAGTCCGGAAACAGACCCAAGTGCGTGTGGGAGCATAGTACCAGATAGAGTCAGCATCACACATGGATGGAAAGGAGCATTAGTCAGCAAGTGGGGTCAGGGCAACCGGCCAGCCATTTGGAGAAAAAAATAAAACCAGATTCTTTTTTTTTTTTTTTAATGTTTTTTTATTACATTATGTTAGTCACCATACAGTACATCCCTGGTTTCTGATGCAAGGTTTGATGATTCATTAGTTGCATATAACACCCAGTGCACCATGCAATACGTGCCCTCCTTACTACCCATCACCAGTCTATCCCATTCCCCCACCCCCCTCCCCTCTGAAGCCCTCAGTTTGTTTCTCAGAGTCCATAGTCTCCCATGCTTCACTCCCCCTTCTGATTATGCCCCTTTCTTTATCCCTTTCTTCCCCTACCTATCTTCCTAGTTCTTATGTTCCATAGATGAGAGAAAGCATATGATAATTGTCTTTCTCTGCTTGACTTATTTCACTTAGCATTATCTCCTCCAGTGCCGTCCATGTTGCAGCAAATGTTGAGAACTCGTTCTTTCTGATAGCTGAGTAATATTCCATTGTATATATGGACCACAGCTTCTTAATCCAGTCATCTGTTGAAGGACATCTCGGTTCCTTCCACGATTTAGCTATTGTGGATAATGCTGCCAAGAACATTGGGGTGCATATGGTCCTTCTCTTCACTACGTCTGTATCTTTGGGGTAAATACCCAGTAGTGCAATGGCTGGGTCATAGGGTAGCTCAATTTTTAACTTTTTAAGGGACCTTCACTCTGTTTTCTAGAGTGGCTGCACCAACTTGCATTCCCACCAACACTGTAGGGGGGATCCCCTTTCTCCACATCCTCTCCAGCAATTACTTAAAACCAGATTCTTAACCCATTCCGTTCACTGAAAAATTCAACTGTCAGGAAACGGTGAAGTGCCGGAGGAGAGTAGCCGCAACCTGTGGGGCTCCTGGCACAGGGACCTTGCGAAGCAAGACGCGAGCCCCAGAAGCCGTCGGAGGCTGATAAAGTAGGCCGTGTGCAAACTGGAAGTTCTGTGCAGCAGAATATGTCAGAAGCAGAGTCAGAACCAGAACATATTTTGTGACGTGTTACCACAGTCTGAATCGTTTTACTAACTCTGACCTTGGGCCCTTACTTAACTCTGGGCCTTGCCTCTGTTTCCTCCTCTCTGCACTGAATCAGTAGGAGAAGATCAGAGAGGTGTGCCCAGCTCCCAGTGAGCATCACCTGAGACGCGTGCCTGGGTGTATACACCCTATAACATACAAACCGGCGAGGGGGCTTGTGACCCCGCAGAAAGCAGAAGAGGGTAGAACCGGGCTGCTCGAAACACAGGTGGCTTACGAAGTCTCACACGTAATTAAAGAAATGTCAGTTCAGGGGCGCCTGGGTGGCACAGCAGTTAAGCGTCTGCCTTCGGCTCAGGGCGTGATCCCGGCGTTGTGGGATCGAGCCCCACATCGGGCTCCTCCGTTATGAGCCTGCTTCTTCCTCTCCCACTCCCCCTGCTTGTGTTCTCTCTCTCGCTAGCTGTCTCTATCTCTGTCAAATAAATAAATAAAATCTTTAAAAAAAAAAAAAAAAGAAATGTCAGTTCAAACTGTAAGATGCCATTTTCTTCTCTTTGTGTGGTTTTGCAAATATATCAGTGATTTAAGTATTTTACTACAGTGAGCTCATGAAGCAACCCTTGGCCAATTTCTGCTTTATCATGGTTCTTTGGAAGGAGATTTTAAGGAATACTTCTTTTTCTAGTGCCAAAGTACCGAGCATATTTACGTTAGATATTTTAAATGACCCTTTTTGGGGTGGCTGGGTGGCTCAGTCAGTTAAGTATGTGGCTTCAGCTCAGGTCATGACCCCGGGGTCCTGGAGTCCCAGGATCGAGGCCCGCATCAGGGCTTCCTGCTCAGCAGGGAGTCTGCTTCTCCCTCTACCCCTCACCCTGCTCATGCCCTCTCTCTCTCTCTCTCTCAAATAAATACATAAAATCTTAAAAAAAAAAAAAGACCCTTTTTTTTCCCTTTGTGAAAGACATGTCACGTGATAGAATCTGGTTTTCTCTGCAGAAAGTCCTGGAGATCTAACCAGAAGCCCAGAGACGGATAAACTCAAGTCAGTAGCAAAGTGCTACGCTTACATAGAAACGTCCTCCAACCCTGCAGACATCGACAAGATGACGAACGGAGAGACGTCGTCGTACTGGCAGTCCGACGGCAGTGCACGCTCTCACTGGATTCGGTGGGTCCTAGAGCAGCGGTTGTTGGGAGCCCGAGAGAAGTACCTGCTTGCTTTCTCTCATCTCCTCAGTGTGGCGACCAGTTATTTCCTGAATTTTTGAATATTTTCTGCGTAACCGCGTGGTGGTTTTCTTATTGCAAGTGACTATCTGTGAAGATGCCTTAGGAATCAAGGGAAAAGAATTACGTAAAATCTTGCTACCTGGTTCATATATTCATAAACATGGATAATTCCTTTACTTGGTACTTCAAGGGAGAAAATAGTATTTGACTGATATTTTATAATACTGATTTCAGATCTTTTTCACTAGTTTCTCAGGAAAATTAATATCACAAGGGGCAAGTACTTTTCTTATATCAGATGTGATTTTACTTTTTAAGATCCTTTCTGTGCATTAAAGAAATCTTTATGCAACTATCTTGGCCAGTTTGGCAGAGGAGGAGGGAATGGGGTGAGCAGGAACCCTGGGGTCGAACTGGTGGCAGTAAGCTGATGTTTCTAGAAGCTTCGAAGCTGCCATCTAAAGTTTCAGGTGTCTCTTTGGAGAGTGGGCTAATTTCAGTTGTTGGAAGTAGAAGTAGTTGTCTTGTTCTCGCATGGAGAGTACAGGTGACCTTCAGCATCTAATTGATGGGTCCGGAGCACATTCAGCTCTTTGGACGAGGGCTAGCGTTTGCTTCTTGCAGGTAAAGCGATTGTTTAGGGTGTTCACATTGTACTTTCCTGCCTGGGCTGGTAGCTTAAAGGGAAATGGAAGATTAACCTTGAACTGGAAGAGGTTGGAGAGACACGGGAAGGTCACAAGGGCTCTTCCAGTTGGCGGCTTTTCGGAAAGAGGGTCCTTGACCGCATCAGATACAAGACCGTGGAGATGAGCGTCTTGGATGCTGCGGGTCTCGACCTGTGTAAACACCTGTCGTTTGTGCTCCCCGTGTTTTCCAGCTTAAAAATGAAGCCAGACGTTGTGCTTCGGCACTTGTCCATCGCGGTGGCCGCCACTGACCAGAGCTACATGCCGCAGCAGGTGACGGTGGCTGTGGGGAGAAGTGCCAGCGATCTGCAGGACGTCCGCGATGTGCACATTCCCAGCAATGTCACTGGCTACGTGACGCTGCTGGAAAATGCCAACATCAGTCAGCTCTGTGAGTCACCACGAGGCCGCTTGCCCTCCGGTTAAGGGGACTGGGGGGCGGGGGGAGAAGGAATCGTTTTTAGCGGGAAGACCTCCCCAGGGGAGAAACTGTCAGATTGTCTTTGGGGGTTTGATTTGCTTCTCATGATGCACGTGGGAGTAGCCGTTAGTTCATCTGTGTGGTGTTGTAGAAAGTTATAGAAGCCCTTTTTACTTAAAAGTATTTTGTTCTTGTTTCCTTATTAGAAAACCATAGATAAACAGAAATGACTCAAAATCCCACTACCCAGGGATTGTCACTGTGAATATGTTAGTGTGGACCCTTCCAGATCTTTACTTGTGAGCGTGCATCTATGTGTGTGCGTGTGCGTGCACGTATATTTTAAAATAAAACATAGGGTTGCATATGTTTTCACAAAATGTATTTGTATACTTATTTACAAAAATGCGAATGTATTTACAAAATGGCGATATTCTTTCCATGCCGTTTTGTAAATTTTTTAGCACATTGTCGGACCATGTGTTCTTGCACACCTTTATTTAGCCATAGAAGAACTTGCCTTAATTTTAACCAGCCCTGTATTCCTGAACACGTAGGTTGTTTCCATTTTTATACTATGATGACCTTGCTTCGCACCCAGCATTTGGGAAATAATCACAATTCTGTGATTTCTTTCCAGGCTTTTTTCATTCAGGGAGCCGGGATGCCTCATGTTTTGTCTCATTTCTCCTAATGCTTTCCTGGGCCAAAAGAAGTGTTCTTACTTTGCTCAGAGGAACTGAGGCCTAGGGAGGTAGAGTCTTTGTGTCTCGTCCCTAGGCAAAGCAGTAGTGAAGCTCCTGGAGTAGACGCTTCCTGTCTCACACTGTGACGCTCCTTCCTCTCAGTTGTGTCCTTTTTAACTTGTCACCTCCTCCCGTCCAACCCAAATAAGAACTTGTGACAGCTCTTAAAAGTCAGTCATGCCTGTGCCGTCATCCATTTGGACTTGATTATTAAAAATAAATTCTCACAACTGCTGTGAGACAGCGACTGTTTAAATCAAAATTTCAGAACCCTAGCAAAAATTCTAGAAATTTTCTTACCATGTATTTAATCAGGATTTAAAAAATGATCTTTGTGTTAATTTTCAGGACGCCTAAATTCCTAAGAAACTTTGTGATGGAAAGGGTTAAGCCACCCTTAAATTTACACATTATTCTTATGACTCCTTAGTTTGGTTGATGCTTTTCTGACAAGTTTATTATATGCTAGCTCCATTATACACATTATTTATTTCTGGCATCAAAGTATGTTTCAGAATTTTCTTTTCAAAATGTGAATTACTATTTTGCTTTTAGTTGGGAGCCTAGCATTTGCTGAACTGAAGAAGTTAATCCAATACTGAATTTGTCGTTTGCGCTTGACAGATGTCCAGATTAACATAAAACGTTGTCTTAGCGATGGATGTGACACTAGAATTCATGGTCTGAGGGCTGTTGGCTTTCAGAGAGTTAAGAAGTCTGGGGTCTCGGTGTCAGATGCTTCTGCAATCTGGTACTGGTCTCTGCTGACCTCTCTGGTGACGGCGTCCATGGAGACAAACCCCGCCTTTGTCCAGACAGTGCTGCACAACACGCAGTAAGTCCCCCTCTCCGCTTCCCCGCCCGTCCAGGTGCCCCTGTTGTCCCCGCCCCCTGCAGAGCATGTCCCTGAGACTCGGGCTCGGCCCGGGTGCCCTGGGGTTTCCTGTCTGTGCCTTCGGCGCCAGTCTGGGGAGGGGGTCCCTCGCGCTGCTCTGTTCCTCACCCGCGGGGGAGCGGTTGCTCCCATTCACGGAGCACTTTGTATCCGATGCCACGTGGTATTTAACGCCTGCTGTTGGGAAGCATGTATGTAAAACTTACCCCGTGTCACAGACGAGGGTACTGGGACAGCCCCTGAGGCCCGTCACTGGGCTGGCAGGGATGTGCCAGTGTGCGTCCAGACCTCGGAACTCACGGTGGAGTGAACTCTGCTTAGAGAGACTAAACAAATTTATTTGTAAATGTAGATCACTTTTGAAAATAAAAATTAAAAAGGTAAAAGTAAATTTAAAAATAACATTAAAAAATTAAAATTTGATTAAATTTAAATTTAAAAAAATTAAAAAGAAAAAAAGCCTGTAGGGCTGAAAGACCCAGCGGTAACAGACGCGGCAGGAAGTGGTGACATATGCCGCAGAAGCAAAGGGGTACCAGCGTTATGCTTACGTTCGGTGTCTGAGAGAGAGAGAGAGAGAGAGTACTAGCGGCGGTTCTCTGGATGTCTCCTGAGAACGAAGCTTTTTCGCCAGGAACATGGGGGGCAGCGCCAGATGTGAAGTCATATTTGTCCATATGCCCTTCTTGCTTCCTGTTTAACCATTTTTTAAAAAAACCAATTAGAAACTTAGAGAACTATGACAAGTACAATGCAAACAACTTTATTTCCTTCTGAGCCATTTGGGACTACGGTACAGACCTGGTCCCCGTTGTCCCTGAGTACACGAGTGCGTGTTTCCTGTCAACTGGAGCGCTCACTGCAGCCATCAGGGTCAGGAAGCTCACGGTGAGGCGCAGCGCTGTCCACCGGTCCTCAGGTTCCATTCGGGTCCCGCGGGCTGTCGCGGTAACACCCTGTGTAGGAGAAGGACCCAGGCCACACTTGGTGTTTGTCGTGTCTCCTCAGTGTCCTTCAGTGTGGGCAGTTCCTCAGTCTCTCCTTGATGTTATGACTTTGACACTTTTGAAAATCATCGGTTTGTTATTTCCGGGAGCGTTGTTCAGTTTTGGTTCATCTGATATTTCATAATGATTCAGTGTAGGTTTTGTGTCTCTAGCGGGAGTGTCACCGAAGCGATGGCACGTTCTCATTGCGTCCCGTCCGGTGACACACAGCTTTAGAGTGTCCTCTTACTAGTGCTGCTCACGTTGACTTTGATCCCTGAAGGAAGGGGCGTCTGCCGGATTTTTCCATTGTGAAGAGATTTTTGTCTTGGTAATTACTAGGTATTTTGTGCGGAGGTTTTGAGACCGTAAGTGTCCCATTCGTCCTCCAACTTGCTCTCCGTGTGGGCTCGTGGTTCCTGTGTTACGTGCTCCTGGCTTATGACATCACGGTGTTGATGGGACATTGGCCCGGATTTGGCCAGTGGGAACCCCTTTGGTCTGGTTTCTGTGTCCTTTTGGCATGTCCTCAGCAACTTGGAACACTTCCTTACTTTCTAGAACAACAAAATATTCCAGGCCTGTCTCGAATGCTCCCTGCCTCCGTCCTGGAATCAGCCATTGTTTCTGAGGGGTCATTGTCCCTTTTGGTGGCGAATGGTCTTTAGAAACTCAACACACAAGCTCATTGCGGGTAGAGCATTGCTTCTCTCAGGCCCTCTCGGTGGACCCCGCTAGGAAATATGTTTGTACAGAAGTAGTATGCACACGTGTGTGTACGTTACACACATTCACAGCCGTAGTCATCTCTGCGTCTGCAGTGCTGGGAACTCTAGAGTTTGCACCGACACTCCCACTTCCACTCCAGCACTGCCGTGTTCCTTCTGGTTTCCTCTCTCTGCGTTTGCCCCTCCCTTCTCGGGTAATGAGAAAACTGCTGCCCGAGTTTTCCCTGCTGTATTTACGTATCACCAGCCTCCCGTCTCCCGTGCCCTTGTCTGGACACCCTCCTCCCCGGACTCCTGCTCCAGCACGTTTTACAGAGCTGCTGCTGTGACTGTCCTTGTGCACAGGCCCTACGTCCCCTTGTCTTCCTGTGCCCAGCACCAGGCCACCCTCCTTGGTGCTCACGTTCCCTGCCAGGCTGTCCTTTTGTGCAGCTACCTTCCTCAGTTTGCTCTGTACCCACCTCAGCACCCCATTATGGGCCCCCATGGTGCCCTGTCCTCCCACCCAAACACACACGAGTGCCTGCCTTGTACAGCCCTGCTTTATGGACTGAATTTTCTAGAGGAAGGACTGAATTTGAAGAGGAAGAGCTTTCTACCTTATTTTTGTGAAGAAATGCCAAGTTGTTGAGGAATGGATATATTTAAAGTTTATGTTCCTAAACAGTTGTAACTGTTCATGTGTAATTATGTTTTCACTCCTAACATTTAAATACCAGTGATCTAAAGCTACTGTAAAATTTTTTTTGAAAAAAATCAGTGGGCAAAATAAAAAGAATAATGAAACAAATGTTTACTTGAATCAGTAGAACTAAATTTGGTAAATCCCTGCGCGCTCCTGTGCGTTAGGCCTCCTTGATCACCTGCCTTTCAGTGTGGCTGCCGCCCCGTGCGGCTCCTTGCAGAGCGAGAGAAGAATGCGAGCGGAGGGAAGCCGACGCAATATTAGCCTTTCTGTGTTGTCTCTGTTTGGAACTAGGAATCATATCGTTTGAGGGATTCCCATTACTGTTCCCATGAAATGACTGTCAGTTGTAGAGTTTTGAGTTACTTTTTGCACACCTCCACGCTGTTCGCAGGGCACTCGCTCACCCGCACTTGCTGGCATAGAGTAGGCCCAGTCGTTTTTGGTTGCGTCAGTCTGTCTGATGACTATGAGTCTGGAGGAGGTAAAACTTTTGGGGGATTCAGAGATAAACGTAAGAGGAGACGAGAGAAAAGAAACACTGAAGCAGACATTACGGTAGAAAGGCCGAGAAACACAGGCAAGAAGAGAAATGCTGAAGCAGACATTAAGGTAGAAAGGCCGAGAAACACAGGCAAGATGAGAAACCGTGACAGGTGCTCATGTTTATGGGCAAGAAAATTGGTGGTCGGTGTGTCGATGCCGTAGGTCTTAAGACAGAACGTGTAACACGAGCTGCTTACGGGGCCACCAACTGCTCCGCCTCCGGGGCCACGTTTTCTGAGATCTCCAGGGTTTTCTCTGTAGAGTGTACATGTCTTCTGCCCACCCTGTGTGAAATGAAGACTGGATCCCAAGGACTGGAATAAGTGTCTGTGGAGAGAAATGGAACTCTTAAAATGAAAAAGAAGGAAACTCCGTGAAGTTACTTGGCACCATGACTCCTGGGGGAAAAGCTGGTTTGATGTTGTGTGCCAGGCTCTCTCTGCAAGACTTTGTTCATGAGGGATTAATCCCAACAGGCGTCTGACAATTTGGTATTCGTCGAGTATTATTAATTTAATGTTTTGCCTGGGTTTGTTCTGATTTTCCATCTCACACTTGCAGGAAGGCACTGCAGCACATGCCTCCGCTTTCCCTCTCACCAGGATCTACGGATTTCTCGACTTTCCTGTCTCCCAGCGTTCTGGAAGAAGTGGACAGCTTCCTCATCAGGATAACTAGGTGAAGTCAAGGTTGATGAGATGGGGCTTGTAGGGGTAGAGGGTCTACGTGCTTGTTAAGTCTTAAAAAAATTTTTTTTTAATCTTTTAAAGATTAGCACTAAAAATGGCTCATTTTTAGTGACTGAAGAGAAAGTAAAATCATAGTTCAGCCCTCGAAGCTGCATTATCTAGCCACACCACCTGACCGCCAGGGGTGGGCGTGGGGGGGGTCGTGTGATGCAGCTGGAACAGGTGTCTCAGAGTCCCCTGTGCAGAAGCTCTTGGCTTACTCGGAGCCCCAACCGTGGCCTCACCGGGCGCCTGCCTCCCTCTGCACAGGCAAACGGGCCGCTGGTCTGTGCGCCTGGACGAGGCCCCTCAGTTGCTTGACAAACTCAGTGCCTGCTGTGGGGACAGCCCCGGCCTGTGTCCGCTCAGCCCCCAGGGCGCGCAAACCAGGTCCTGAGACATCGGGACAGGTTCACGAGTGTCAGTGTAACGTGTTTAAAAAGACGGAGAAGTGTGTGGCGGAGTACGTGTCGAGTAGGTCGTTAGTGTGGGGGATGAGCCCTTGAGTCTGCGGCCACTAGTCATTCTCAGTAGCAGAGGCTTACCGTAGTGGCGTCTTTGCGTGTGGCTTATGTGCGTCTGGTTTGGTTTATAAAGTTTGACTTGTTAAAATGGGTGTTGTTAGTGTTATTTAATAGTTATGGATGGAGGGCACAGAGGGGAGGATTTAACGTCCCTGTCCTCCGGGTTGATCTAGTTTTTCTTTAGGTTGTCTTGAGGATTTTGAGAAAGTATTTCTGGTCTACACCTAGAGAGCATGTGATAGGTGGATTTCACTGTTGGTGGTCGGTTACGTGGGGTTTGGGGGCTACCTGGATTTTCCCGTGTTTCCAAGAAGTGACAGGTTTTTGGCTCCTTGTTCATAGTTGCTGTTCGACTCCAGAGGTGGAGCTGACTCTTCTGGCCTTCGCGCTGGCGAGAGGAAGTGTTGCCAGAGTGCTGGACTCTCTGTGCACCGTCACTGACCGCCTGGATGCACAGTACGACGCCTCGTCCCTCATCTCTTCCATGGCGTCCGTCCGGCAGAGCTTGCTCCTTAAATACGGTATGTGAGTGCGGCACGGTGGACAGGCCAGGACACCGTCATCCCCCTGGTGTCTTCTCACCTCCTCGGCCGGTTGGTCGCTACTCCGTGACTCCAGGATGAACACGGCCTCTCCTGCGGGGGCAGGGAGGAGGGGCACGTGGGCCCCTTGATGGCAGCATCAGAGGGGCCCTGAGCATCCCCAGGGCTGTACCTCCTGGGCGTGACTGGTCTGACCCCTTAGGCTCGGCGGCCATTTGATCACAGCCGTCTTCGATGAGGTGCAGGTGTGTCTCTCTGTGTAGACAGCGGGGCTGGGAAGTTGGAGTACCTCCCCTCTGGAGGAGGGAGGGAACTGGCCCCGACACGGCACAAAGCATCCTGGTCTTAGGCTGCATCGCTCTGGGTCCCTGTGACAGCGGCACGCCTGCTACCGCCTTGCCCCCAGGGCCCGGCAGCCGTCTTCCGTAGCACTTCCCTGCCGGCTCAGGATGGGTCCTCCTAAGCCTTCTGGGTTGGTATGTGAGGAACAGCTCATTTGCCATCCCGGCCTCTAGTGCTAACGTTTCTGTCCTCAAAGTGTAGTATTGGATCCCATCCTCTTCAGTTATACGGGCAAACTGTGCCGTTTCTGCCATGGTGTTTGTGCCTTCGCCTCAATACAACTTCATAATTTATGTTTGATTTTTAAGGTCAGACCATTGATGTCTTGTAAATCTAGTTTTCCCCTTAAATTTGAAAAGGTCATTTTTGGTGGGGTGGGGAGCCCATAGCAGCGTGGCTGGATGGGAGGGATACATAGTGTTTGGAAAGTCCTCTCCGGAAAGTTCTCCGTTCAGGTGAGCGGTTATTTGGGCGGGGAACCCTGGATGGAAGAGTGACACAGGAGGGAACGTTTGTTCCTGGCAGGGTTCTAGCTCTGAGCTGGCTTGCAGGTTCATGGGTGTTCGTTACAGTACTACTAACACGAAAGGGAAGGGGAAGCTTTCAGGTCATCATAGCAGATGACACTTTTTAAAATTCTTACAACTTTCAAGATTTTCCTGCAGGTATACTAAAGAAACAAGACCCAAGACCCTAAGATCTTATTTATATATTTAAATGCAATTGTAATACGATTAGTTATTGGCCCCAAAACACTCTTTTGGGAATCCCTCTCCCAAACACGTTGGAGCTGTGCTGTCAGTCTGTATCTTCTAATGCGCTCTGTTTCTGAGGAGTGGTTATTCTGGAGACCGCTTCTTGGAGTCGCGTAGGAACATAAAGCCGTACTTGGTCCCCTTCAGGAAAGCATAGAAGAACGGTGTCAGCTGCTCTGTTTTAGCTTTTCAACAGGTGCGTTTTCCGTCAGCAGTCTGCTGGCCCGCTGCTCTCCGTTTCCACGGACGTGCCTGCTAGTTTTTATTTTTTGCATTGCGTTAGCTTAAGGCTCTCATTCTCTCTCTTTTCTTTGATCAGGTAAACCTCTTCAGTTGACCCTTCAGGCCTGTGATGTCAAAGGGAAAGAAGAGAAGTCGGGGCCTGAAAACCTCCTCGTCGAGCCGTGGACGAGAGACGGTGAGTGGTCGGTCTGTCCGTGTGCGGTGAGCGGAAGGACTGCGGCGCGCCCTCTGGCGGCGTGAGACTGCGTGCGGGGCTCCGGACTGCTTGGAGCGCGAGGCTGCGTGCGGTGCTGGCCTTTGCCAGGCGATGGGTCTTGACCCAGGCGCGTGCCTTCCGTAGCGCAGCCTCGTACTCCGCTAGGTGTCGGTCGCTTGTAGCGACTTCTGAGTACGCGAGAGCCCTCAGTTTCGAAAAGCAAGGACTCTTCCTTTTGGCATATAAAAAGTTAACCGTTTTTAAATTTAGATTATTTTTTCATTGTGTTATCCTGAGCGTTCAGAAACGCAGCAGACCCGAGGCACAGTGCTGCTGAGAACGTAATTTCAGGAGAAAGGTATTTCTCAGTGTGACTCCTCTGGATCTGGAGCGTCCGAAAGAACCTCACTGCTCCCTGCTGTTGACGTGGGAGCTGCTGATGCGTTCTCCCGTGCGCTGCTAGGCCCTGTTCCTCGTCCCGGGGTGTCTGTGAGTCCCTTCCTCCTCCGTCGTGTTGGCCAGCCAGTTCGTCTCCTGCACGTGCCCCCTCGTGCTCACTGCACGGCCTAGAACCTCGCCAGTCGGGCCCAGGAAGGGGAATGTGCTGGCAGTTCTCAAACACTGGCGGGAATTGCCTTCCTGCTTTGGCTTTGCTTTCTCCTTGGCCTTCGTCACAGCAGTGCCGGCCACACGCGTTCTCGCGGTCACCTCTTCTCTGTCGTGTCTCCTGTGTTCGTGCTTCTCCCCGAGGCGCCTCCTCTCCCTGGTGGACTTTGCGTGCCAGAGACGCTTACGTGGGACACTCTTGCTGCAGTTGTCCCAGTGCAGCACAGCCTCTGCAGGGACGTTTCCTTCACCGTGTCCCTCTCCTGTTCCGCTACAGGCCGCTAAGGGCCACACAGGCCGTGCACTCCCCTGCCACACATAGTGGGTTTGTTGCCCTTTTCCCCTCCCCCCACCCAGGAAAGGCAAGACCACTCTGCCAGGGGCCCCTGTGTTTTTCCTTCGCTCTCTGGAAGAGTCAGGATTTCTGTCTCCAGAGCATGTAAGGCAGAGCCTTCCCCAAACCTGTAGATGGATTTGTACTCCCGTCACCATCCGCTGAAAAGCGTCTCTGCTGTTTTATTTTATCTTCGTATTTTATTTTTTACTTTTATCACCGTTTCAAATCACGTCTCTAGTCTTTCTTTTTTAAGACTTTTTTTAGAGCACTTTTAGGTTTATAACAAAATTGGAGGAAGGCACAGAGAGTTCCCTTCCCCCCACCTTCCCCCCACAGACAGCTGCCCTCATTGTGACCATCACTCCAGAGGGAGACACGTCCTTACCAAGGACAAGCCCACGGCAACATGTCATCACTGACCAAAGTCCGTAGTTTACCTTAGGGTCTGAGAGACAGAGGGAGCGAGAGAGAGAGAGCACGCGCGCGCACACGCACACACACACACACACACACGGACAGGCACATGCGCGCGCTTGAGGGGGAGGGGCAGAGAGAGAGGGAGAGAGTCTTAAGCAGGCTCCGTGCTGAGTGCGGAGCCTAATGCGGGGCTCGATCTCACAACCCACAGATCCCTACCTGAGCCAAGACAAAGGGTTGGGTGCTTAAATGACGACTGCGCCACCCAGGCGCCCCCTTCAGGGTCCACTCTTGATGTTGTGTGTTCTGGGGGTTTAAACAAACGTATAGTGACATGTATCCATCATTATAACATCATACAGAGTATTTTCACCATCTTAAAACATGGTATGTGGATTTGTAACACTCTTCCAAGTCCAAACGCACTGCTAATTTTTCTGTAGTTGTGAGGATCGAATACTGTTGTTCTCCCTGTGTCTCATCTGCCTGCCCCCCCTCCCTGCCTTCTGCTTCCCTCGGATGGATGGGTCTTGTGAAGTGGTTGGAATTTGTGGATTTGTTGTTTTGGTTGTGTTTCTGACAGTTGCACAGGTGGGATGTGCGTAGGCCTGGGGAGGAGACTCTGTTTCTCCTGGTCACTCCCTCCACAGCCGTCACTACCGAAAATGAGCCTGAGGAGATAGGCAGGGCAGGGGAAAGTGCTCAGAGCCGGGACAGTTGGGTCTTGAGGAGGGATGGCTTTCTTTCCTGTATGGGGGGAAAAGCTCTTCACGGGTGTGCTTCACATTCCCCGAGTGCCAGGAAGTGCCGGTTCTAGAGGGTGTGTCTTGCTGCCCAGGGAACCCACACTTGGGTCCTCCGGAGCGCCAGCTTTCGTCTGCTAATTTAAAAGAACGCAGCGTGCTGCCCGTAGACCGAAGGGGTAGGTTTGCTCAGTTCTTTCACTCTGTGATTGGTTATTTTCTTTACCATCATCATTTTAAGAGAATAAATTTGCTGTGGGAGGGCATGATATCAAAACTGACGGAGCTTTAGGACATCACATGAGCTGTGTTTTGTTTTTTACCAAGGAAGGGAAGAACAAAGTTTTATTTATTTACGTTTTAGTCTTTGTTTATACATTTATTTTGGCCTTTAGATGTGTATTTGGTGGCAACGTCATCAAAGTCTGATTCTTGTGATGTAGTTACTGCTTCAGCTCCTGTGAGACAGACGACAAGGGCTGGCGGTCGGCTGGCGTGGGCAGACGTCGGTGCGCGGCGGGGCGGGCTGGGTAGGGTCGTCTCACCGTGAGCCGAGTCGTGCGGATCTCCGACTGTGGCTTCTGCAAACTGCCGACATAATTACTGTTTGATGGAACTAGATCCTGCCGTAGCTTCTCTCTGTAGTTAGTCAATGTTCCTTTGGATTTAATTGTCTTGCTTTTGGTGACACGTTTTGCATATTGTCTTACGGAGGTTCAACTTCAGACATTTTTGTTTATTGAATTCAGTGTAATGAAAGAAGCAGCGTGAAGCGGGTTTAATCTCTTGATCTTGAGCAGGCAGAACGGTTGAGGGCCGTTCATGGTTCCGGGATGGTTGGTGGTTTGATGCTGATGTGGGCATGGGTGTGAATTCTATCACTACAGAGGTTTGAAAGAGAAAGGCAGCCTTGGGTCTAGCAGCAGACCTTTCTGTGAATTATGAAAGGGTAATTAACAACAACAAGAGAGGTAAAGCATGGCTTTCATACAAACGTAAAATGAACAGTTATACGTTTCATTTATCTCATTAATTCGTGAGGAACCAGTAAGATGTTACAGACGGTTCAAAGGAGAATTCGTAAAATACGTACAGCCCAATAAGAATGCCGACAGGAATCCACAGATAGATACACCATTGGTCAGCGTCATGAAGAAGAAGGAGCTGCATTTTCTGTGGGCGGGAACCATCTGCGTTACTGTCTTGACTCTGGTTTACAGGGTTGTACAATAGCTCACAGACAGCAAAAGGTGGAGGTGGCCCCCAGACTGTGCTGTTTTCTGCCTGTTCCTGACAGATGTTCTGGAAGTTCTGTCATCCCTCTGTCGTCCTCCAGGCCTGCGTGCCTTTGTCGGCCTAGTCAGTCAAGCATCAGGCATGGTTTCAGGAATGGCACAGAAAGACGATTGGTTGTCTGGGCTTTTGCCTGTTTGCGGTTAAGTCAAGATCTTTATAAACTTTGTATTTCTTTATTGTTATCTCAGAGCAGGGCTGCCGGCCTGGTTGAGAAGACGGGGCACTGAGGAGGGCATGCTAGCCACGGTCTGTAACCGGGGGGCTGGCAGTGAGCGCACACCTGTGCAGAGGGGAAGTCTTTTTCTGACTTGTATAAAAGTACCAGATAGACTAGTTACCCTCGCCAACCACAAAGGGTCTGGTGTGTTTGCTTGGTCTCTGTCAGGGTTATGACAAATGAGTCGGTCGTCCTCACTTCAGTGTCTCCCTTTTGCAGGGTTTCTTACAGAGACTGGAAAGACCAGAGCAAGTACCATTTTTTCTACAGGAACAGAATCTGCATTCCAAGTAACGCAGATCAGAATTATGGTAATTATCATACTCCCTTCTTTAAGCAACATTACTGCTATTTTTAAAAATAGGATTCCATTTCAGCGTCTGTGTCACTACTTTTCATCATGCATGATGTGACCATTCTGTGCCAGGCCTGTAGCAGAGCACAGGGACTCACGGGGGAGTGGACTGTTGTCTGGGGAGGTGTGATTCTAAGGGGTCTCTTCTCAGGAAGCAGCTTTTTTACTTTTCCAGGACTTAACGGATTCAAAGTGTCATCTTGTTGGTTTGATTCTGCTTTAAGCTCTTTGAGTTTAACCGTATTGTTTGGGACACAGCGGCCACGGGACACAGCGCCTTCAGCGTGCTTCAGCTAGGTCTCTGTTTTCAGGTTCGGCGCGGTGGCATTGGTGCCCAGTGTGGGCTGGTGTTCGCCTATAACTCATCTTCGGATAAATTCCATGCGGAAGAACACTTCAAAAGGTTTGAAAAATATGACAAATGGAAGCTTCAGGAATTCAGGCAGTTTGTAAAAAGCAGGTAAGGAGCAGGAAAAAAAATCTCTGTAGTTAAAGAAGGCTGTATGCGTTTATCTTGTTGGCAAAATGTGCTTTCGTGTCTCCCTGGAAGAGGTGGCCCTAGCCCACCCGCAGTGGCCATGAGCACTCACTGCTTTCTAGCAGCATCTGCGAAGACGTGTCTTAATCTGTTCATAGGTCCTGCCTTGGTCCCTTCCGTGACCAGGCCTGCACATCTCCAGAATGGCTGGGGGTGATACACGCCTGGCCTGTCTTCAGTCTCACTAGGCGCCGGGCAGTGTACTGTTGCCCCAGCCTCCCTCCTCCTAATCATCTTTCACTGGAGACCACTCTGCACTGGGCCTGCTGCTCGGTGTGGAAGAGACACAGCGAACAAGGTAGCACAGTCCCTGCTCTGCGGTGCTTACTGTCTGCTCAGACCAGCAGCGTTGAGGTGTTGTCAGCACTGGGCTCTGGGAGGCAAGACCCCGGAGGGAGTGTTGTTTGTGGTCAGAGCTAAGGGGGATGCACACTCGGAGGAGAGGTCCTGAGCAAATATTCGAGCACACTCGTAGGTGAAGTAGGGCAGGCGCAGGGCCCCGCAGGTGCCAGAAGTGACTGCGAGGTGGAGTGGCGGGACGTGGAGCTGGAGGGCCAGGAAGCAGCCTGCTTACTAAAGGCCTTTCTGTCTCTGGCTCAGGGCTTGGACTTTATCCAAGCAAGGGTGGGGGGCCAGCATAGTGTCAAGGAACTTCGGGGGAAGAACAGGGAGACCAGATGTGTGTTTTACAAGTACTGTCCTGGTTCTGGATCGTGCTGTGTGCAGTGTGGCCAGGGGAGAGCCAGCATGGAGGCGGAACGGAAATGGAGGAGGCGGCCCGAGGCCTGGGGCCCCTCGGCTAGAGCAGCATTGGCAGTGATGGAGAGGTGGGAACCGATGAAGAGACCATCAGATGGTGACTGTAGAGCAGAGGAGGAAGGTTGTGTAGGCATTGGGGAGTCCTGGGATTTGGGCTGGGGCAGGTGGGGACACTGGGAGTGCCCTTCTCTGACAGAAACTAACTTGGGAAAACAGTCTGTAGGGAAGGTGGTGAGCTCTGTTTTGGTTCTGCTGCATTTGAGGTCTAGGAAGACGTGGAGGTACTTGGCAGCTCCTTGGATGAGTGCGTTGAGCCTGGAAGAGGTACCGAAGGTACCAGTAGGAGAGACAGTTGGAAGGGTAATTAAGGTGAGTTAGATTGTTCTGGAAGAGTATGTGGGCTGGGAAGAGAAGAGAGACCCTCTAGATCAACACGCCGAGAGGCACCAGGAGGCTGAGAACAGCCTGCGAGGCAGCAGGAAGCCCAGGGGGGTGAGGGTAAAGGGACTAGGGAGTGAGCAGCGGGGTCAGCTGTTACCCAGGCTCCTTTGGACAGAGTCCGCAAGTGGAGCTGTCGAATTCAGCCCCAGAGTGCATTGGTGAGCCCCGGGCAGCGTTGCCTCCCGCGTTCCTGACAGCAATTAAAACTCACGGAGCTGAGCCCAGGACTTGCTGATTGTGCTACTGTCTGGGGTGACGGGAGCTAGAGTTAACAGAGGCCATCAGCGGTCACCTGGGACCGTGCCACTAACCTTGGCTGTGCACACGCATCACTGAGGACCGTGTTCCACGTGGATTCTGATTCAGTAGTTCTGGGTGGGGCTCTGACCCGTAAGAAGCTGGCAGGTGACTGATGTTCCCCACCCACGGACCACACGTGGAGTAGCACGGATCTAGAGTAACCCCCTCTCTCCTCTGGACTGCCTTTGGGTGGCGTTCCTGATAGATGGTCGTCCAGTCTCCAGAACAGTCCTCGTGATGGAGAACTCACTGCCCTTCAGGGGTTAGGTCATGTCCAGTTGAAATCTACATCTGTGATTCCAACCCTCTCCATGAATTGGAACAAATCTCCTTCATTCCTAAAATCTCCCGAGACAGACAGAGCAAGAGAAAGCAGGAGCGGGGAGGAGAGGGAGAAGCAGGCTCCCCGCTGAGCAGGGAGCCTGATGCCAGGCTCGATCCCAGGACCTCGGGATTAGGACCTGAGCCAAAGGTGGCGTTTAATAGTCCGAACCACCCAGGCGCCCCCAAAAGATCTTTTTTTTTCTTTTGAATGTGTTTTTAGGCAGCTCTTTCCCATTCCTGGGACGTATCAAAGAGCTAAAACCTGCTGTTAAATAAGATCTTTCACATCTTACATAGGATTTTCTTTTAACCTTGATGTAGGTTTATTCACTACTCGCTTGCTGACTGTAGCTTCTGGTTGCAGCCCGAACTACTCCGAAATCCTGGGTTGGTCGACCTGCGTGTTGCCAGTCTCTCTCCAGCTTGGAAATCAAAATGTTAACGTACACGCATCTGTCTTCTTCCCTGTCCTTCTGGCCCGATGTCAGTCAGTCAGTACGCTCCTGAGCCATCTGTCTGACTGCCGTGCGTGCTCAGGGGACACACAGTCCGTTCTCTTTTCTGCCGTCTGTCTTCTGTGTGGCGTAGTGAACGAGGTTGCCTCTTTGTGCTGTCACCGGCCAGTGGCGTCTCCCTCTCGCAGAGCTTCTTGATGGCTCTGCCGCACAGCAAATTAAAAAAATCCTCAGACACAATATTGATGAAACTCATTGACGTGGTTTTGCGTTAAGACAGAATACCTCCTGTCCTATTGGTTTTAGGATTAGTTATGTCATGATTGATGCTAAGAAAGTCTTCTGTTAAGAAGAGAACGTTTTTTCTCCCTGTTACAGAATCTACTGTGGACCCTTAATCTTCTCCCTCTTCTTGCCACGACTGCCCGCGTTTGCTTTTCCACACAGAACACTCCCTTGTTGCTAGCTTGCTGGCTGCATCACAGCCTGAGTAGTGGAAAGGTTAGGAGCGCTACTTGAAAAGACTGCCCTCTTCTCCTTTGGTTATTTAATCCCGGAAAAGGGAGTACAATTCAAGTGCCTAGTTTTTCAAAAAGAAGTGGCCGGAGTTGTGCTTCTTGAGCCCTGAGGCTGAGATGCGTTCCTGGAAGGACCTTCGAAGGAACAGGAAAAAACGCGGAGGCTGGAGTTTAACTTTTGTGGAGCTCCGGGTCCTGCACGTTGTCTGGCTCTTACCCTTCGCTGTTGCACGTGCACTGGAGCTCAGGCTGGGCGTACAGAGTAGCCAGACCTAGGGAAAGAAAACGGAACCTGCCTCTCCTTTGGATCTTTCTAGAAGCACACAGCGGTTGTTGCATTGTTTCTTAGTCCCGAGTCACTCATCGAGGACGTCTTGGTTTCATGTCTCATTTTTCCACTATGCCAGTTATCTAGAGAGGCAAACTTTCTCCTTAGTCCCGGATTATATTTGGGACTGATGCTTTTTCCCATGTCGGAGGGAAGGAGGCGGGGGAACGGGGAGGACATCACCAGCAACTACGCCCTGGGCTTACAGGCAGCAGGTGCCACACCCCGTCCCGCTGCTTACTGCAGGCCGTACGTCCAAGCTATATGCTGCCCAGATGGTGCCTCACGCGCCAGACTCCCGAGAAGTTTAGGAAGAGGACAGTGCTTTGTGATTACCATTGTGTTCACAGGGTTGGTTGCTCAGCTGATGGCCTTGGAGAGGATGACCCTGTTGGCTGGTTCGAGCTAGAAGAAGAATGGGATGAAGCAGATGTGAAGTTGCAGCGGTGCAGAGTTGCCAAAGTAAGCATTAGGGAGCCATGGCCCCCACGTGCGCCCACCGCCTCCAGTGATTCCGTCCACGTTCACGGAGCGGCTCGTGCGCGCCAGCCCCGTGCCAGCTCTGGAAGCCGGTCGGTCGTGACTGTGACCCTCACGGAACCTGTGGTCCAGTGGGAGACACAGGCGTAGGAGACGCCACGATACGGGGACACACGGGGAAGCGTGGCTCACCCGGCCCACGGTCACGGGGGAAAGCTAGCCCGGAAAGCTGGTGTGCTGCCAAGTGTTGAAGGTCGATGAGGTCACTGCCCGCGGCCAGGCTAGGGTGTGTGGGGAGTGGTGTGTGCAGCAGGGAGAGTGGGGAGCACTCTGGCCTGAGTGCACGACAGATGTGTCTCCGTGGCTGTGAGGGAAACCGTGGTGGTCTGGCCACTTCACTTCTTTCAGCCTTAGTGTCACGCCTAGCGAGACGCTTCAGTAAGAGAAGTGCGCACTGTCTTCGGGGCTTAGAGGCAGTAGCTGTTCGGTCAGGGTTGACGCGCCTGACAAGGGCAGTCTGAAAGCTCGTGGCCAAGGAGCTGCCACTGTCAGAATCGGAGGGTTCGCATAGCAGGTGGGCGTTCACGTGGCTTTGGCTCCGAGCAGACAGTGCGGCGTCCCGGGCTGTGGGTCGTATACACTAGTCGGGAGTTTGGAGAGGATTCCGTAGGGCATTTGCTGGCTGTTTCTGCCATAGACGTGACTCCTGTTTCAAAACGACTGGGCCACAGAGCAGATGTACTTCCCTGTGTTTGCCCTGAAGAGGGGGTAATGCCGTTTCTCTCATGGTGATCCCTCCCAAAACCTGACTTGATTCAGCACTAGTGTTTTCTCCCCGTTTGTTGAGATGTTGGACTTCTCTTTTACGCCCCATGCTAGGCAGAGTGGGACCTAATAAATCATGAAGGTCGTAGGGGGACCTTCCCAGAAAGGCCTTTATCTTCCCTCCGTTCATAGTCCGGCTTCTGAGTCCTTCTGAAAGCTCTCTGTCCTTTCCAGTACTTGATGGTGAAGTTCCTCTGCACCCGTCAGGAGTCGGCAGAGCGCTTGGGAGTGCAAGGCCTCAGCATCAGCGGGTACCTCCGGCCTGTGCGAGCGGACGCGGAGCCGCACGTCATCTGTGCCCACTGCAGGAGGGACGGGGAGGACAGCGTCTGCGGGGCCACCCTGCTCCTCAAGACACTTCAGTTCATTCAGCAGCTCGCCCATGACCTGGTACCTCGTTCCTTGGGGGACGGTTAACGGTGGTGTGGAGGGAAATGAACACCAGTGGGTGAAAGATGGCCCTGTCGAGCCGTGCAGTGTGGACGTGTGCAGCTGGCTTCGTGCTGCCATGGGGACGTGGGGAGAGCAGGGGAGGGAGGTGCTGGGCGTCCGTGGTGTCAGTCAGTGGAGGACCGTGTGGCCTGTGGCCGTCATGGTGAGGCTTCCTGGAATAGACCTACAGACAGACCTAGAAGCCCCTGCTGTGCTTGCCAGTGGTGGTCTAGGGAGACCACGCACGTTCATGGGATTTCCACCTCCCTCAAGCCCTGAGAGAGGCATTTCTGAGGAACAGGTGAATTCTGTTTGCTCACTCAAGGCACCAAAATGTCAGGATTTGAAATCATTTGTGTTCCTGACCCTGACTTGTACAGTCACTAATAAAAACGCAGTGACTGCTCGATCCGAGGAAGATTCTCGCCGCCATCATACGTCAGGGATCGGTGGGGCCTCTCGCCCTCCCACGCGGGGAAGGCAGCGGTTCTGCGTCAGGGCGAGTTTGGAGGCTGTGACTCAGTTTAACTCTGGTGTGTTTGGTCTTTGTTATTCAAGCTCTCCTGTCACAGCAGAAGACATAAACGGGGGGGGGGGGGTGCTGCGGCCGCGGGGGCGCCGGGGTCCGAGCACACCGCCCCGTTGTCTCGCGTGGCCGGGTGCGGTGTGTATGGAGCCGGGGAGTCTTCGGGGCTGTGTGTGTGTGTGTTTACACACATGTGTTCTCACATCCACACGCCCACGCACGCACGTCCTGTAGAAAGTTTCACACCAGGAACAGTTGTTCACGCGCCTCTGAGCTGGTGAGAGTCCGCAGCGGCTGTACGGGCATCCTACACCCTTTCACACTGAGGAGTAAGTGAGGCATCGCAATAGTTCTCTAAATGCATTTTCAATTTTATTTTTTCTGGTTTTTATAATTTTTCAGGTGCAGCAGAAGGAAAGTGGCGTAAAATATAAATCTTTTCTGGACTTCGCGGGTCTTGATTTGCAGATCTTCTGGAATTTTTACAGTAAATTAAAGCAAAAGTAGGTCAGAATTTGTTATAAGGTGATAATCATATAAACAAAACCAAAAACCCTAAGTTTTGCGTTCCAAATAGACCATTTTTTCTAAGATTTTTTGACTTCTCACTAGTTTATATGGTTCTCGTTTGAGAGAAATGGTTATTATTAAAGATAACACCTCACGTTTCTGTAACATACCTTGGGCAGTGTTGCTGCAAATATTTTGTCATCCAATTGTCGTTACAACCTAGTGGGGAAAGCCAGTCAAGCATTGCGGTCGTGCCCTCGTTTTATAGACAAAGAAGTAGGATCGGAAACGTGCGTCCTTGCCCCGCTGGGAGCAGAGTCAGGCAGGGTCTGCGTTTCAGACTCTGCCCGGGACGGTGTTCTTTCATTCTGCCTCTCTTGCTCTCCTTGGCCTTCTTTTGACCGTGCCTGCTGTGTAGACGAGAGTGCTTTTCAGACAGCTTTGGAGGGTGAAAGCAACGTGCCGTTTTGCTCTCTGACGGTCTCTGTCTCTCCGTAGCCCAAGGGAAGAATGCATCTGGGCACAAACCCTGCTTCTGCGGCTCCTCCAGAGCTGCCTCCCCGTGCTGCAGAGAGACGGGCCGGCCGCCTCTGAGGAGGCCAAGCCTCCGCGGCAGAGCCCGGGAGGGGCGGCGGCCGCCAAGGAGCTCCACACACACTTATGCGACGGTACGGATTGGGCTTGTCGTTCTTATTTTATATTTTATTTTTTTAAAAAAGACTTTATATGACTCTTTGACATATAAAGAGAGAGAGCAGGAGAGCGCAAGCAGGGGGAGGGGCAGGGGGAGAGGGAGCCTCACACAGGGCTCGATCCCGGGACTCCAGGATCACGACCTGAGCCGAAGGCAGACGCTTCACCCACTGAGCCCCCCAGGTGCCCCTGAGCTTTTCCTGAATGTGACCCTGTGCTGCTGGCCTGCCAGGGTCTTGCTGTGAGAACAGGGATGCTGGGATCGTGCAAGCCCAGGAGAGGGGTCACTGCTTTGGAAAATGAGTGTTTCCTTAGATCTTCTTTTGAATTGTTATTTTGAGTTCAGGATTTGTCCTCACCAGGGAGTCTTCCTCCTGGTTTCTGACACACAGGTGTGTCCACCGAGAGTGATGACTGTCATACCCTTCAGTCCTTACTGTGGCGAAGACACGGATGGGAGGGAGGGGGAGAGGCAGTGATCCACGGGGAGTAAAACACATGGCCACGTGAAGTGGCTTTCAAGGCTTTGCCCCGCTGCGGCTCAAAAGGACAGGGGAATAATGACACGGAAGCTGGTAGGTGTCGTTTCCTTACGCCGCCTGGCCCGTACAGAGGCATTCCGTACGCGATGGGAGTGGTGAGTTTACGAGCTAGTGAAAGCACATGCGTGCGTTGTCGTGAGCGCGTGGAAGTGTTAAAGCCGGTTCCATTGTTTGTTTTCATCAGTGGTGGATAGGGTGGACGGCGATTCTGCGCCCATGGAAACGTTAAAACAAGAAGTCAGGAATACCCTTCTTAACGGAGCTGCCGTCTTCTTCCCTGATCGACAGACCCGGCGGAGCCATCTCTTCGCCATGATGGTAATCATCACGTACGGAGGACGGGCTGCGCTCCTGAAGTCTGGTGGGATGACATTTATTAGTCTGTTTTCTCTGAATATGTCCTCAGTTGCAGTTTTCCAGATGTGTATTTAATCCTCGCTGTATGCGAGTCGTGTGTGGGACACGGATGCCTGCGGACCTAGGGCCGCCCTTAAGGAGGGGACGGCAGGTCGTAGCCTGTCATCTTAGAAAGGGGGGCGCAGTCTCCGTCATCTTCGTGATTGGCCTACAACCAGCCTTCTTTTTAACATTTTCACTTTTGATCATGGGGAAACGGAAAACAAATACAAAACTAGAGTCAGTATGATACCTCCTGCCCCGCACGTGCCCATCACCTAGACTCGGCGGTTGTGAACTCCGACTAATCTGGTTTCATGTGTGACCTGCTTCATCCACTCTCTCCCTGCCCTTTCCCCGGGATTATTTCAAACTCGATCCCTGGCCTGTGACGAAACGTAGTCCTCGCAGACCCCTTCGCCTTGTTGCTCAGACGTTAGGGCTGGCGGGTGAAAGCGGTCTCTGTATTTGCAAGCATTATGTTACCAAGTGGAGTATCCCGTACAAAGATCAGATTTTTAATACTGGAGGCAGTGTTTCTGTGTGAAAACGAGTGTGATACATGGAGAAAGGTATTAATAGTAACGTAAGACAGAGCCATGGTTTCTCTCTCTGGTCAGGCTCTGTGCTCAGCATGGAGTCTGCATATTCCTCTCCCTGCCCATCCCCCTCCAGGCGCACACGCACGGGCACGTGCTCTCTCTCCTTCTCTCAAATTATTAAAAAAAAAAAAACTTAAAAAAAAGTGTCTCTGTCTAAGCCATACTGAAGACATCTAGGTCAGGGAGCTTCAGAGTTCCCGGTGTCCCTGTGATGGTACAACACAGGGAAACACCAAGAGTAGCAAGGAAGCAAAATTACAGGCCAGTCTTACACGTAAACATTGTAAGAAAAGCCTAACAAAATATTAGTAAACCAGTCCAGTAAAATACAAACAAAATCCTGACGCAGTTGAGATTTATCCTAGGAAAACAAGGGTGGCTTGACGTTAGAAAATTAGTAAGTGAAGATGGAGGAAAACGTTATATCATTAAATACAGATAACATTTAAGTAAGATTAACTTCTGATGATGATTGAAACTATAAAACCATTAGCAAACTCAAAGCAGAAAGGAGCTCCCTCAGCTGGGGGAGCGTGTGCCCCAGACTTTAAACAAATAATCTGCTGGACGGTGGGTCATCGAAGCATCCCTTTCAAAATGAGGAGGAAGACAAGGGTGCTTACTGGCCGCTGCTTCTCAGTGGGGTCGTGTTAGAGGGTCTGGCCAGTGCGGTAGGTTAAACAGAGTAATTGGAAAGGATAAAATAAACAGTTCTTTATAGGTGATCCAATATTGTCTGTAGACAAGTAGTAGAATGCGTGATAGGAGTTTGATGAAGAAAACTAGATCCAGCATTTTCACCTCTAAATGCAGCAGCTAATTAGCAAATGTGAGAAGGTCTCTGTGGGATGCATAGAAAGAAAGCAGGCGGGGAACAAAAGCATGAGATGTGGTCTCTGGTGCCAGAGGGCTCCAGGCCAGGGGACACCTGCCTCGAGGAAAAACCACAGGTGCATGTGCGTTTAGAGGACACGCGGGCCAGGGCCAAGTGACTGCAGAGGGTTAGGAGAGGAGGAAGGATCTTCGGTTGTTTTCAGCTCTCTGCAAAATTTGCACGTCAGCCTGAAGGATCAGTTTTCACACAGAGTCATGACCTTGGCATGAAGGCATCAGCTGGCTTCACCCACTGGACTGTGGGCGGGACTCCCATCTTGTTTTACCAGAAGCATACCAGGCCGCTAAGCAATGATTGGTTTTGCTAGCATGTGTTCTACACATAAAAATGGAAAAGGACATATGACCTCTTGAATGGCACTGCTGCCTGTTAGCCCCGTCACTTTCCCTTTGCTGTCCCTGCTGGCAGTGGTAGGAACACCATACCTTGTGTCTCCCACCCTCCTGTTGCAGGCAGGGCCCTGGGTCTTCAACCCTCTGCAAGTCCCCTTTGGCGCCTTGCCTAACAGTCAGTGTTCGGTGCGTTCAGTGAATTAAGAAAGTGCCCCTAAGATAGCCGGCAGCCTCGTCAGGAGATTTGTTCCTCTATCTGTCTCTGTAGGCTGCTCTGGCTTGTGTCGAGAAAGCTTAGGTCCTATTTAAAAACCAAGAGAAAACTCAGCAGAAATGCACTCTGTTCCTGCCCTTTCCTTTTGCGACGTTGTGCCCAGCGATGAAAGGCACACATCCTCCTAGACATTCGTATTAAGGTTTCCTGCAAGAAAGCTTGGAAGGGTGAACGTTAGCGGTGACCCAGAGTAAGCCTGCCGTCTGCCGAGCTCCGGGCCGGTCTTAGTTGGGTGCCACGAAGCGTGTGCCGACCCCGGCCTTCCTCACGCTTGGGACCAGTGGGCAGTGGCGTTTCCTGCTGCCGTGGGCTCTGGAGTGTCGTGGGGCAGGGGTTCTGATTGTGCACTTTGTTGTTTTCTAGAAGAATGTCACCGAGCAGGAGCACAAGCAGTCCCTGCAGCTCACTTTCCATTCACTGTGCACGTATTTTAGGTACGTTTATAGTGCTTTTCGGCTCTCTAATATTTCACATCTTCGCAAAGCTTTCTTTAGCTACCTGTCCCCTCTGCTCAGCCAGATTTCTAGAGTGTGATACCACTAGTCCCAGGAATGACTAAAGCAGTGGTGGGGTAATAATCTTGTCGGGAGTTTAATCCAAGTCCCAGGCCCTGTGAGACCGATGAGAATAGAACCGCTGGGGATCTCTGAGTGCTTCAGATTCTGAGTGATACTTGAAGATACAAACTAAAGCCAAAGGAGCTTGGCGTCCTGTACTCATGTCTGAAAACTCAGAAGCACAGAATCGTAGTTCGGCAAAGGAAGTGAGCCGGGAGGGGATGACTTGGAGATTTTTATGTGCTTTGGCTGCGTTACCGGAGGTATAGGCTCTCGAAGGAGGGAGGGAACGAATAGCAGTAGCATCAGCTGCTGTCTGCATGTCAGGCTGTACCTAGTGCGAGAGCAGACTTGGAGGGCTCTAAACTGGGTCTGGACTCGAGGATCGGGGGTGAGGGAGGAGCTTCAGAGCTCGTGTGGGGAGCATTTGAAGACATGGGATGTTCAGCCTACGTTGTCAAGTTAGCCAGCGGACTAAGTTAGCCAGCGTGAGATGAGGAGTGTTTGTTGTTGGCGATCAAGGTGATGTGGTCATCAGATCGACTTCTCAGAGTCTCTTCTAAGGACCTGAGGCTTCACGGGCCTGAGCTTACCAAGGACATGGGGACAGACAGTGGCCCAGGACCAGCTGAGACCTGGCCCTTTTCCTGAGCCAGGCTCCTCCGCAGCCCGTAGAACTGGCAGCGAAATCTTGCTGGTTCTTTTTTGGAACATTTAAGACGAAAACAGGAACTTGCCCTGCCTGAAACAAGGTGTCGTGACCGATTTGTGTCCTTTCAGTGATAAGGATCCCGGTGGTCTTCTGCTTTTGCCTGAGAAAGGTGACGTGGCCGACTTGAACAGCAGCGAAGTGCTGGCGGGCATGAGCACCCTCCTGTCCGTCGCTGCTCGAGAGGTAACTGGCGGCCGCTCCGCTCCCTTCACCTCGTGACCCAGCCACCGCGGGCGCCGCCCCCAGGGGCCCCGTCCACAGTGTGGCGTGGCTTTGTCCCTGTGGCCGTCCCGCATGGGCACCAACGCTCACCAGGCTGCTGTGGCTCCTCACCACCCACCCCCGCGGGCCAGCGAGCCATCGACGTGTGTGGACGTGCTCGCTGAGACTTCCTGGGAAGGAGGAGTCTGTCGCGTCCCCTGGGGTGCGGGTCGGCAAGCCAGCACTTAGGCCTGGTCTGTGGTGGGAGTTCCTGGAAAACTGATCAAGTCTGAAAAGATAGTCTCTCTTGTCTGTGCTAATGACATTTTCAAATTTCAAATTTCAAATCTTGTGGTTCTTTTGTGCAAGAATTTACCCCTAAAGGTCAGGTGAGAACACGGCTGGTGGTTGGAGAGCCGCGGAGGGGCGGAAAATGACTTTTCAGGTGGGATAGGTGTGGTTGAAGGCTCAGCGGAAGGGGCCAGAGAGAAGGGGGGTTTGCTGGTGTGGAAGACAGGGGGTAGACCCCTGAGGGGCAGAAGGGGAGGACGCTTGCCGTACAGACCATCTGGGAAGCCTCTGGAAAGCTGGAGGGTGAAAGAGGAGTTTCCACTGGCTGTTCCTCTCGGTCACGTTGGAAATGCGGAAAGCTCTTTCTTAACCGTTCCCCACTTCCCTGGAGGTTTTCGCCGGTGACAGCTGCTGTCTGAGAAGGCCTGTGCCCGTGTTCTGCGAAAGCCTTGCCATAACCTGTCCCTGTGTCTGCTTCTCGTAGTGTGAAATGCTGGTGCTTACGGGGGCCCAGGGCGAGGCCGGCTCTGTGCTGTTCTCCCTGTTCTGGGCCGTCCAAGGCAGCCTGCTGTCCTGGTGCTACCTGCAGCTGAAGAGCACCGACTCCGCCGCCAGAGGTCGTGCCGCCGACCTGATCGACCAGTGTGAGTCCTGAACCCGCCAGAGCACAGAGCGGTTTGCGTTTTGACTCTCTTCTTTACGGCCTCGTGCGTGGAGTCCGCCTAGGGTTTTCTCTTCTGGGTCACAAGTTAGGCCTGTCCCTGGGTTGTTTTCTTCTTAAAATCGGATTCGGTAGCATGTCTCTCGTCCAGAGTGTTCTGAACGTGGTGGTATGCCTGGGAGTTCTCAGTGTGGGGTCGTACGTCATGCATCCCTCCGAGGTGACACCGCGCTCGTCAGCAGAGCCCGTCATCCTGGCTTTACTCAAGTTATCCAAACAAGAAAGTCTTGAATTTTTAAGTCTAAGGTATATGTGACCAATAATATGGTCTTTGCAGACCCCGAAAATCCTCATGTTCAGTCCCATAAACCCACAGAAAATGCCATGACCTTCCATAGGTTCTGGGAAATGCGCCTGTGGGAAATTGAGTCCCAGCAGTGTAACAGGACTGCCTATGGTGCCGCGTGCTGGCGCCTGCGGCTCGGCTCGCGGGGTGGCCCGCCGAAGCCGGGCCTGTTGGGAGCGGAGGGAGACTTCAGCGTGGCCGCTGGGCTGGTCGGCCGGTCACTCCGCCTCATCCCAAAGCAGCCAAGGCAAAAAAACCCACTCCCTTTAAAACGGTCCTTGCCCGAGGAAAACACATACTTGACACTTAGTGGTCCTTCTGGTGTGGGATTCCTGCCCCCACGCCTGTGACCCTCTGCAGCCCTGTCCTCACGACGACCAAGCAGGAGACGTGCCTACCGCACGTGACACTGACTGCCGTCTTATGTGTTAGCAGATGTACGGCAGGTTCTGGCAAGCACGAGAGTGATTCTGGAATCCCTTCTGTCACAGTATAGTGGAAAAACCATTGTAGAAAAACTGTGTAATTCGGTGTTTTCGATGGCAGCTCGTCAACTGGTAAGACACAGTGATGGCCTTTGTGATGGGGGTTGGTGACCCACTGCCCCAGGAGGAGTCTGGGTGGACGCTGAGTGCTTCGTTCATCTTCCTTTAGGTAATCTTTCTGCTGGACTTCTGCGCCCTAGACATTTCCCACTGCACGCTCCTGAGAGAGTTCAGTACACTCGTAGAACTGCTGGGACAGCTCTGCGCTGACCCGGAAGGAGCGCTGAATAAGGTACCTGGAGCGGGCAGTGGAGCCCGCGCTGCCTCCCCTCTTGAGAGTGCTGGGTCCTTATGAACCCCACCTCTGAGATTGCCTCTGAAGACCCCCCCACGTTTTATCAGTGCTTCCCAACGAGGACGAATGGCGGCCCGCGTTGACCTGGCATGGTCAGCGTTGGAAAGGAAGCTGTGTGTAGGTCAGCTTCCTTTCCCAGCAGCTGAAGTTGTATAAAACCGTGTAAGCGCATAACCAGATTGACGTCTAGAGGAGAGGCTACGTGTTGAAAGGCAGATAGAAGGTTTGGTATTTAACAGAATTTTCTCCCCATTGAAACTTACAGGACATAAAAGATATTTTACTCTCTTCTTTGAGTCTCACAACAACTCTCTGGGAATAGAAAGGGCATGTAGCCTATTTTAAAGGTAAAAAAGTAAAGACAGAAAGTGGAGAGAGAAGAGAGGATGGGCTCAGATTTGCCAAGGTCCCAAATTCAGTGTTTTTTCCACTGGAAATTCATGTGAGTAGTGATTTGCAAGAAACAGCTCCGTCAGGCCAGGAAACAAGCCGATCACGGAGGTTCCGTCATGCACTGAAAACTCTGCATGTCCTCCGCTGAGGGCTAGATGCACACTGACCTGTGTCTGCAGATGGAACACGGGGTCACTTTAGCCTGGGTGACCGTCTGTCTGTCTGCTGTCCGGGCCGTCCGTCTGGGGAGCCAGCAAAGAAGCACGGTTCGCTGTGTGGCGGGACGCAGAGTGACCGACGCTTGCTTGCTTGACTCGTTTGTGTAGCTCGATGGGGAGACGTGGCAGCAGGAGTGTCCCGTGGTGTTACATACCTGGACGAAGGAGTCTGCCCACAACTATGAAAACAATTGCCACGACGTGTCTGTCTTCGTGAGCCCGGGGGCGACCTACTTTGAGGTGGAGTTTGACGAGCGGTGTGAGACTGAGAAAAGGTAAGACTCCCGTGGTCTTTTCCTAAGCAATAGTGGGTTAAAATGAGAGAAGGAAGGTAACGGAGATTATGCCTTCCTAGGTATGATTATCTGGAATTTACTGACGCTAGAGGTGGAAAAACACGCTATGACACCAAAGTTGGCACCGAGAAGTGGCCCAAGGTGAGCGGTGCTCCCAGAAGGAGGTAACATGTGCGTGTTGTCAGCCCTTGAGGGTCAGGGAGGCTTGGTCTGGAAGGGAAGCATTTCGCTCACACTTTTGTAAAAGGAAGGACTGTGTCGGCGTTGGCAATGACGGCCGGCCACCTGTTTTGTAGATAGTTATTTCGGCACCCAGCCGGCCCATCGGTTTATGGGTGTTTCTAGCTGCGTGGGCGCTGCTGAGACCAGATGGCCCGGGAGGTCTAAAAACGTACTGTCTGGTCGTTTGCAGCACAGTTTGCCCAGTGCCTCGTCTCTGTCACCTTGTCCGCTGTGAGTGGGGCGTTGGGTCCAGGAAGGCCCAGAGCGTGTGTTGAAAGCTGGGAGTGCCCGCTGGAGGCCCGCGTGCTCTCTGGGGCGGGAGGGCGAAGTGCTGCGTCCCACCGTTGGCGTGCTCTCTGGTGGCCCGAGTGGGGAGCAGGGGGACGCACGAGCACCGTTGCTGGATGAACAGGGAGTGGGCAGAGGGGCGTCTGAGGGTTAGAAAACGGCCAGCATGCTTCTTCGGCGGTGCAGTCGTGGATTTCATGTTTCTGCTGCTCCCTTGTCTGTCTCTCCTTTGGTCGCCTGGGTGGGTGCGGTGAGACAGGATGGTGAGGATACAGACCGACCTTAGGGTTTCTCAGTCTTGCAGGACATGCGTGCTCCTGAAAGGCGTCTTCTCGAGTGCGTTTGACCTCATGGCTTTCGTGCTTGTCTCTAGAAAGTGACCTTCAAGGCTGGGCCCCGGCTGCAGTTCCTCTTTCACTCTGACAGCAGTAACAACGAGTGGGGCTACAAGTTCACCGTCACCGCCTACGGCCTGCCCGACGTGGCCGTGTCCTGGGCGTTGGACTTGCAACTGCTCGTTTCCCGGCTGATGGGGCGCCTCGCTGCCCAGTGCATGGCGCTCAAGTCTGCACACCGTGAGTCTCACACGCATCGGCTCCACACAAGGGCAGGGCGGACATGTGGACGGGGCGCCCTCACGGGCCCTGCAGACCACACCAGACCGCAGCACAGACCGCTCCGTGCCGTGGCCTTAAAGTGTCTCGGTGTGGACTTTGAAACACATCCCAGAGGATGCTGAGGGTGCCCTGTCCAGAGGGCAGCCTTGTCATCCTCTTCTGGTTAGTGAAATGTGGAAAGCAGAAATGGAATAAATTGTGTATCCTTTAGCCACGTGAACATTTATGTTAAATACGGGAACGTGGATTTTGTCTTAAAGTGATTTCTTCAGCTTAGTTATTAAGTACATCCAAGAAACAAGAATTATAGAATGAAACTTCCTAGTATGTTTTATTTCGATTTCATTTCTCGAGTCTTTCTGACCATAAAAGGAAAATGTCATAGAAATTGCGCAATGGAGAGAGATCAAGGAGAAAAGCCATTCCTAGTGCTAACACCCAGAGAGAACTATTAGTAACGTTTTAATGTATTGCCACCTAGTCTTTTTTTATGTCTATTCATAAACACATGTGGGTGGGTATTTAATTCTTATTTATTTTCTTTTCTTTTACAAACTTAAGTTTACACATTGCGAACATTTCGCCATCATCAAACACTTGTGCACGGTCTCTGGTTACTCCCTGGTCCTCAGCTCACTTCATCTCCTGCACTGACAGGAATTTCAGAGGTGCCTGTGACCGAGGCTGTCCCGCGGAAGGCAGCGCTTCGGGGCGCCCTCGTGGTGGGGGTGCGTCCGGGGCGCGTGTTCATGACGCAGCACGGCTCTGTGCCGGGACATGGGGTGGATCCCCTGCACGTCCTCGGAACGCCCGCGTGGTTGAAACCTTCTCCGGGGCAGCCCACAGACTCTCTGTGTCGCGGGGAGGACACAGGGCTCTCACAGGCCTTCTCTTTCCAGAGTTTGGAAGTGACATGGCAGTGCCACCTGCAAAAATGGCGTCGGTCCTGAACTCCCCGCTGTGGAAGCCCGTCTTCAGGCATCAGCTGAGTCCAGAGCTGGGATCCGCGGCGAGCTGGCCCACTCCCCCATGCCAGGATAGTAAGGAGGTATCTGCGCTTGCGGCATCTTTCTCCTTGGAATGGAGTCTGTGGGCTGATGGCTTCCGCTTCCGTCATGAGCCCCTGGGTTTGCGTCCTCACCCCACTCAGCGGTTAGCGCCCGGACGGCAGGGGCCGTCCCTCATTCAGGTGGTGTCCACACCGAGCGCCCTGGGGGTCGGCGAGTCCTGTCGTGGGTACTCAGGAAATCTCCTGACCGAGCTGCTCACCAAGCCAGCTGAGTGTGTTTCTAGCAGCTGCTGAGTCAGACGTCAGAGTAAACGGTTTGTGCCGTACTTTGTGTTCTCTGTGGGACAGCGGCGCGTTACCTGACTTACAAGGTCTCAGGAGCTGGACAAGTTTGCCTGTTGTCTCTTTGCCGTCCCCCTTGTGTCCTTCTCTGCTCTGCTGCTCTTCCTCCCTCCCTCACCCACGTCACTCAGTGGGTAGCTGAGAATCCTGGGCTCTTCCTCAGCCTCCCCTTTGACCTCTGTGAAATTTGCCTCCCTCGGGCCCTCTCTTCCTTTGGCTCCGTGATAGCCCACGGTCTTGTCTTTACCTCCAGCTGCGGCCCTGCTTCCTCTATGGGCCTCCTCTGTTCTTCCTTCCCTGGAGAGGAGGCTTTATTCGGGTTTCTCCCCTTCCCTGCTGCCCACGACGCTGTCCTGTCTCGTCTTTTCTGCTGTCACGTCTATGTAGACCCTCCCTGGGGCTTCTCCAGGCTCCATTCCTGTGTCCCTGACCCCCCGTTAGGTGGTTCCGTGTCAGTGTCCCGACTCCTCTTCACTAAGGGGTGGAAAGCTAGGACATGGCCCTCCCCCAGCTGCTCACTGCTGTCACTGTCATTCTTGTTTTCCTCGGCGCTGAGCCACGGCTCCCCGTCTTGTTCTCACGTCTCCCGCCCAGTCTGCCGCCAGCCCTGTGGATACTCCCAGGGGAAGTTCAGCTCCTCCCACCCGCCTTGTCTGCATCTTTCTCCAGGCCTTCATCCTGCACTTGCACTGGGACATCGGGACCTAACAGGGTTTTTTAACCGCTGAATTATCTTGTTATTCCAATGCCAAGCGCCATGAATGGCTCCCGGGGCCCACAGGGTGGAGTCTGAGCTCCTCAGTGTGACAGTCGAGGCTCTGTCCCGTCTCCTTTCACCTTACCTCTGCCTCCAGACCCCACCACTCCCCAGCTGAGACTTCACTTCTGCTAATGGTTTTGTTCCTCAGCGGCCAGAGCTGCTCAGTCTTGAGGGTCCGGTCTGAAGCGCACACCCTCCAGGAGGCTTCTCTTCATCACCGCAGCCTGCCAGGGGCTCTCCTGTGGGCTCTCAGCACTGGGCGCCCCTTCCTGGCATTTGACACTTGATCACCTTTCCCTCTGAGGCGGGGCTGGTGCTCGTGTGCTTAGACGCGCCTCTGTCTGGTCTCCACAGGAGAGTGAAGCTCCCCGGTCTGTCCTTCTGCTCTGTTCTAGTCGGCGTCGGGCGCGCTTGGTCGTCTGGATGACTGCGGTCAACATGATGTGTTCTTGTTGTTTTGTTCCAGGTCAAGGACATCCCCGACGATCCCTGCCACCACTTTCTCCTTGAGTTTGCACAGTCAGACCCTGCCCAGACCTTCTGTGGGCCATTTTCAGAACTTTTCAAAGGATTCATACAGGCATGTAGAAAGCAGGCCCCAAAGACAGATATAGTTGCTGGTTCCACTATTGACCGAGCTGTGAACGCCGCCTTCGCTGCTCTGGTGTGTCGTACGCCAGGCTTGTATGAGAAGCTGCAGACACATGGTAACTCACGCTACAGGGGTACTTCTGGTCTGAAGGCCGGTTGCTAAGTGCTAAGAAAGCCTATCTTACGGGAGCATCTCTCAGCAGTTGGAAATAGAAACATACGTCTACAGCTGTAGACCTCGTCCAGTGCCGCTCTGCCAGACAGAAGACGCGTGACCAGTTTATAGTTAGTGGGTTGTCATGTGTGGCGAGTAGCCTTGAGTTTCCTAATCAGCAGGCCACTTCTTTCTCCACAATCCTTGTTTGACGGAAGGAGACCCTAACTTGAGTCATAGTCCTGGGCAGGAACTAGCAGTTGTGCCACGTCAGGTTAATCAGACCAGCTTGCTGCACCTTTGAACCCTTATCTGTGAACTCAGGAGCTGGTAGCTCTGACATTCTAAGAAATCCGGTTAAAGCCCGAGTTGTCTCGGTAACTCAGTGTGCTGATAACCAAGGAGGGACACGTATTCACACTTATCTTTAGACTTAAAGCTTCTGTAGCTTTTGTAGGCTTCCTGGTCGGTAGCCCGCTCCTCACTGTTTCTGTCCCTCATGTCCCCTCGCGATGCCGTCTGCCTCCCGTGTGTGTAGCTGGCAGCCAGCAGGAGGGAGGGCCTCTCTCTCCTTGTAATTTCTCAAGGGGAAAACCTTTGAGACCCCACGTAAAGAGCAGATCAGGCTTTCCCCAGCACTGTGGCAGGGTGTGCGTGGCTTCCTGGTGCAGGGGAGGTGAGCAGGTCGCGGACGGCTGCTGCCGTTTGTCAGTGTTCTGAGGACGGTCGCTGCTGCCCCTGCTGCCCGAGTCTAGATCTCACAGTGCAGAGCTTAGTTCCTGATTTCTCAAACGTCTCCGTTAATCCTCGCTCCCTCAGTTCTCACGATTTCCTTGAAGAAGCTGCTCAAATAATAATCCCTCCACTGAGGCGTGAGTGGTTTATGAGAACGAGTGCCCCGTGGAGACTGTATCTCTGCTGGGGGGACTGCGTGACCTGCCAGGTTAAAGAAGAAACCCAGTGTATGTTTTCATAATCCAATTATAGTAAGAGAGTAGGACGGCTTTTTACCTGTGGGAACTCTCAGTAGATGAAAGCCTTGTGGGTTAAAAGCTGGGAAACAAAGTTCCTGGCTGGTGGCAGGCTCCCCAGCTGCTTTTCAGATCATGTTCAGATAGCACGTCCCTGATTTCAGGAAAGACACACAGTCTGATGTGGGAACGAGAAACACTTCCCTCGGTGCAGGTTGTTTCCAGGATAAGCTACCCCTGGGGCTTTGGAGCTACAGCGGGTCGCCGTTCTTCCGGGGCTGCTCGTGGGTCCTGCCCGGCAGAGCTCTGTGAAGGGTGGGCTTTGTCTAAAAATCGCTCACTTTTTGCATCAGAGATACATGGGAGGAGTTTTTCAACTAGCCTGTAAGCTGCTTGAGGGCAGGAGCCAGGTCTGTTTTCTCAGCATTGTGTTCCCGGTGCCTGGGATGGCGCCCAGCGCATCCCACGTGTGCCACCCGGACCCTCGCGCTGCACGTCGGTCCCGCAGAGAGCTGCGCGCTGTTGTGGGCTGTGGACGAGCCAAGCAAGGAGCAGGCCTCGTAGGCCTCTCTTTTAAACCAACAACTTCTTTGTTATTTTTCTAATTATAAAAATATTACCCGTTTGTGTGGAAACTTATAAAGTCCAGGAAAGCTTAAAATAATTATCAGTTATAATCTCACCACTTCAAGAACATGTCTGTTAACGTTTTTCTGTGAATCTACCTGGCCTTTTTATGTAGGCATATTTATATGGAGTACGTGTCTGTGCATATATCACATATATATATACACACGTCATGTTTTAATACGTATAGTCTTTTTAAGTAGGTGATTTTGTGTTTACACTATTTCCAAACCAATCTTTTTTACTTAACCTAAACCGTGAATTTGCTTCATGTCAATACAACTTTTTACCTACTTTTTAATACTTTTTATTTTACTTTTAATATTTTTTATATTTTACTTTCATATGTTTACTTTAAATATTTTACTCAATTTAATAGTATGTCCATTTCAGATGTCGTTTGCTCAAAGAAAGTGAGTTTGTAGTAACGCAGAGAACCCGTCACTGGTATTTGGGCTTAACTGACCCCCTCCCCCATAAGCCTCGTGCCACCTCGAGGTGTGGGCATCAGGGGACAGGCTCTCCTCCGTGTTAGGGGATTTAGAAGCTACTGTGTGCTTGACGTTGCAGTACTGAACTGAGTTAACTGAGTATAATCTCATCGTCTCTCCTTTCCCCAGTAAAAAGTGGGGGCAGCACAGCCCTGAGCGAGGAGTTTGCACAGGTGTATTGCTTGGCAGATGGGATTCGAATATGGATGGTAAGATTTTCTTTGCATGTGATTTATATGTATTTTCAGTTTTCCCACCATGGTTTCACGCAGTTAAACGGTAAGCAGCTCTCTTCTCAAGAATATAACCGTAGTAGGAAGTTTGTTTTTGTTTTTCCTGAAGTTCAATGACGCGAAAAGCTCTAAAATAACTTAGAACCCTTGAAGTCCTAGTGTAGTGAATGCTGAGAACGGAGTAAACAGGGTGCGTCCGTGAAGCCCCAAACACCCTTCGGTAACCCCAGGGCCACTCTGCAGGCCCTCTTCGACTGGCGGCCACTGACGGCTTTAGGTGGGGGTGAGGCCGTCTCCAGGGAGAGGCCTGCCTGCGCGGTAGAGCATGGCTCTGCGGCGTCGCCTGTGGCAGCCGTGCAGGAGAGGGCGGATGGAGAGACTGACTGTTGTGTGACTGCGTGATGCGACATTACGGTGTGAGATGATCGTGTCATGTTGTCGTGCAGTGAGCGAAGGATGTCAGCCCGTGTGTCAGCTGACACGTGGCGACAAGCAGAAACACATCCTAGAGGAACCCACAGATAACGTCGTGTCTCGTAAACACTCCCACAACACAAGTCTGTGTCCTCGTAGGCATGTAAATTTATCGTGAAACTCTTCCAAGTCATTGTATGGTGACCCTCAAACTCAGGAGAATTGTGTTTCTTTTTCTTTTTCTTTTTCTTTTTTTAAAGATTTTATTTTTATTTATTTGAAGAGATAGAGACAGCCAGCGAGAGAGGGAACACAAGCAGGGGGAGTGGGAGAGGAAGAAGCAGGCTCCCAGCTGAGGGGCCTGATGTGGGGCTCGATCCCATAACGCCGGGATCACGCCCTGAGCCAAAGGCAGACGCTTAACGACTGCGCCACCCAGGTGCCCCTTGTGTTTATTTTTCTTAAGCGTGGAGCTGGATCCCTGTGTATTATTATTATGGTCCCTGGACTCACAACCGTCTGAAGTACTGTGTAGTAACTGGGGGGAACTGCTGAGTCCTGGAGAGGACGGGCAATGAGATGGAGAGCAGGAGACCAGCTGTGGGTCTGGGACGAGCATGGCAGCTGCGCCTGAGTGGAGGACGTTCAGATTCCGTGGCTGGTGGGCGTGGTGCGCAGCAGTGTGGTGTCCAGGACCCTTCCCACGTTCCCGGCGTGGGGACTTGCTGGGCAGTGGAAGCATTCCCAGACTGGAGACGGTGGCCTTGGAGCTGGCAGTGGGGGGTTTGCATTCGTTCTGGGACATGCTGAGTCTGAGGACACACAGGTGATCTGAGACGCCTACCGGATGAGCCAGTGAACCTGAGAGAATGTAGCAGACGTGTCGGAACAGAGACACGGGTAGCTTTGAGTCATTGGTGATGAGATATTTTAACGTGCGAGGACGTCTACCCAGGAACCAGAGAGGCTTGACCGCGATCTGCAAGGATTGGAACGTGGGTGGTGCCCAGTACATACTGGATAGGTAGATGGAGACCAGAATGAACAGTCTCTTGAGAGAAACTGAAAGGTATTGTCATCAGGATGGTGTGAGGAGGGTCGGAACGGTGTGTGGAGAGAAACTAAGGCAGTAGTAGCGTCAGGACCACAGACGCTCAAAGTGAGGGTTCGGCAGTTGACGAGGCACCACGTGAGCCGTGCTTCTGGTGTAGTGTCGGACCGACGCCGGCCTTCTCTCCCAGCGAGGCCTTCTGCCTGGGCTGTCAGCGCCGTGGCCTGCACTGCGACCATCACCTGTGCTGGTACTGGGAGCACCGTTCTCTGCCTGGCAGGCTCAGCATCGCTTGCAGGCGTCCCTCACACAGGGTAGAATAGAGATCGAGTTTCGGTCCAACTCATGTAGCAAACTGGGTGTGTAACCCCAGCAAGACCCGTCACTTCTCTACACCTCCGCTTCTTTGTACTAGGTTGGCTTTGGATAAGGGCCCCTCCAGCTCCAGTGTTCTACATTTTGTTTAAAGATTTTATTTGATAGAGAAAGAGAGAGAGAGCGCACACAAGTGCGGGGGCAGGGGAGGAGCAGACTCTGTGCTGAGCAGGGAGCTCGATGTGGGGCTCGATCTCAGGACCCTGGGATCATGACCTGAGCCGAAATCAAGAGTTGGACGCTTAACCAGCTGAGCCACCCAGGTGCTGCACGATTTTTTAAGTAATGGGATCAGGGGTACAACTCCCTCCCAAACAACATGTAGTTCAAAGGAAGGCGGTGTTTTAGAAATACGGTTAGACAGCGTCAAAGCCTGGATTACTTCTAGGGCAAACAAAACAGCTGAGCCCTGTGTCCTCAAGAGCTGGACCGTAGTTGTACCGTTCTCCGTGACGTTGTGCTGTGTGTTGGACGTAGCTAGCCGTGGCCGCGCTTACAGCCCTGCCTGGACACTAATAGTGTGGCTCAAACTCTCCCCCCAGTTGGAGATGAAGCAGAAGTCCCTGATGAACCTGGGGAATGAGAAAGAAGAAAAGCACGGGTCCGAAGCAGCAGAGGTGAACCCGGAGAGCCTGGGTGAGTGTGCTGAGTCCTCTGTTACACTTCCTAGGAAGCTTATGACCCGTCGTTGAGATGATTGTGTTTGAGAGAAAGTGAGCAAGAGAGAGAGAGCGCACAACCGGGGGGTGGGGTGCAGAGGCAGAGGGAGGAGCAGACTCCCCGCTGAGCAGGGAGCCCGATGCAGGACTCCATCCTAGGACCCCGGGATCATGACCTGAGCTGAAGGCAGACGCTTCAGCTACTGAGCCTCCCAGGCGCCCCTCTTGATAGGTTTTTAAAGTGTGCTGTCAGTGAATGTTCAGTGAGATGAGGGAATTACTGTTAGTGTCTTCGTGATATCACGGTTGTGTTAAAAACTCTTACTGTTTTAGAGAAATGTGCTGAAACTTTTAGATGAAATAGTGTGATGCCTGCGATCGGCATGGATGTAGTCCGAGGAGGGGGTGGCTGGTGAAATGAGACTGGCCTTGGGCAGGGCCGGGGTGCGTGATGGGGTCCTTGCAGTGTTTTCTCTCTGTATGTTTGAAATGTCCACAGTAGGGCGCCTGGGTGCTCAGTCAGTTTGAGCGTCTGACTCTTGATTTTGGCTCAGGTCATGAACTCAGGGCCCTGGGATCCAGCCCTGTGTGGGGGCTCTGCGCTTAGTGGGGCATCTGCTTCAGATTCTCTCCCCCCCCCCAGCAAATAAATAAATAAATAAATAAATAAATAAATAGAATCTTAAAAGAAAACGTCCACAAGAAAACTTCTTTTTAAATGTACTGACAGGGGCGCCTGGGTGGCACAGCGGTTAAGCGTCTGCCTTCGGCTCAGGGTGTGATCCTGGCGATCTGGGACCTAGCCCCACATCAGGCTCTTCTGCTATGAGCCTGCTTCTTCCTCTCCCACTCCCCCTGCTTGTGTTCCCTCTCTCGCTGGCTGTCTGTATCTCTGTCGAATAAATAAATAAAATCTTTAAAAAAAAAAAAAATAAATAAATGTACTGACAGCACTGGGAAGATCTTGATTTGTGTAATGACGTAAGAGTTTATTTTCTTCAGAAGATGTGTAGGTCACGTTATTTTTTTTTTATTTTTAAAGATTTTTTATTTATTAGAGGGACTGAGAGAGAGCACAAGAGCACGGTGAGGGGCAGAGGGAGAGATGTGTCGCTTTATTAATGGAGGTATTTCTTGTCCTAAATTGTGGAGTTTAAAGGATTATCTTCTCTGCAAAAGTAAATAAGTTGAATTTTGATTTTTTTTCATTACCTTCCTTGCTTTCTGCATTTAGCAAAAGAGTGTATTCAGAAGAGTCTCCTGTTACTAAGATTTTCGCCCGTGGGAGTGAGTTCAAAAGAAAGCCGTGACAGGTTGGCGGGTGCCGATGACACGGATCACCTGCAGCCACAGGACAAGCGCCCGCGGACGAGCTCTGTGCTGGAGGAGCACTTCCAGGCCTCTGTGTTGCCCGGGGAAGTGGGCGCCCCTGCCGCGGGCGACGGCAGTCCCGGCTCGGACGCGCAGCTGAAGCTGCCGCCCGGCAGCGGCCCCCCTGCCGCCGAGCTGTCCTCTGCCACCGCCGAGGAGCCCTCGTCCCCTTCTGCCCCCGCCCGGCGGCCTCCCTTCACCCGAGGACGACTCCGGCTGCTGTCCTTCCGGTCCGTGGAGGAGGCCAGGCCAGCGCCCACCGTGAAAGAGAAGTACCCCGTGCTGAAGGACGTCCTGGACTTCATCAAGGACCAGTCCCTCTCCCACGAGAGGTGAGCTGCAGTGCCGTCCCCGTACCCGGGCGAGTCGGGCTCAGCGCCCGCGTCGAAGTGAGCAGGGAGTGCTGGAAGGGGAGATCGGGATTTGTGTTAGGACGTTCAAGACAAAATTGGGCGATTCATTGTTCCTTTCAAAGAGGTGTTTCCTCATGGAAGATTTGTACATTACACGGTATGTAAATTACGTCTCAGTAATGTACGCTAGGGTTAAAAAAAAAGGAACGTTTGTTTTGGAAGCTGTCATTTATAAATGTGTCTTATTTTAATCCTGGGAGAAACGTAGGATTTGAGATTTTCTGACAAAATTATCTGTCAGCAGGCCTGCATCTCTGGAAGTATTGCAAGTTTAAATAATTTCCTGCCCTAAGAATTAAAGCTTTGTCTCCGTGGGGCAGTAAAAACCTCAGGGTTCCTTTTTAACAACTGAATTTGCGAGTTTGGGGTGTCGGGCTCCTGTCTCGGCAGAGCAGGGATGGGGCACCGTGGCCCCAGCGCGAGAGCTCCTGCTGTCCCTGACTTGCCGTCTGTCTTCAGTGTTGTGAAGGTTCTTGCCTTGAGGAAAGCCCAGGCCCAGAGCATCCTCGAGGTCCTGAGGGTCATTCAGTACTGCACGGAGTCCCTCGGACAGCCCCACTGCTTCCATCCGCCGTGTATACTCTTCCTGCTGGAACTTCTGACCTGCCAGAAAGACTTCACCAAGTAAGTACAGCGTCTGCGAGGAGCACAGGCACGGGGACTTTCAGAGAACCCGAGTCGTCTTTAGTTAGGAACTGTCGTTTCTATGTAGGATGCAAATTTATGTTTGTGGTCAGTTCTCTCATCGCAAGGAGAAATGGGTTCGATCTTTATAGTGAGTAAATACTGGAAATCTGTTTATTCCTCCTGATGAGTTTATCAGCTCTGCTTTCCCAGACGGTGAAGACTGTCCCACACCCATCAGTTGGCTTCGGGAAGCTGTGAGCTCCATTCGATTTTCACTTACAGTAAGGACATTAGTCTGAGCACCTCACAAGGTGGTTCTGATGACCACTCAGGAACTATTTCCTGAGCGCCGACTGTGCCAGGCACTGTTGTAGATGATGGGTGTGCGTTCTAATGGGGCTCGTATTCTTTCTATTTAAGATTTTATTTATTTGCGATAGATGGAGAGAGTGAGACAGAGTGAGCGAGCACAAGCAGGGGAGGAGGGGCAGAGGGAGAAGCAGGCTCCCCACAGAGCAGGGAGCCCGATACGGGACTCAATCCCAGGACCCTGAGCCTAAGGCAGACACTTCACCCCCTGAGCCCCCCAGGCGCCCCTCCTGGAGCTTGTATTCTACTGGGGAGAGACAGATGATAAAGAAATCCCTCCATCCCTCCATCTGTGTAATGTACCCATCCCAGGCACGTGGTGACTTCATACAGAGTGATGTTCGGGTGGTCAGGGAGCGGGCTGAGATGGATGAGCAGAGGGGAGAGCACTGCAGGCGGAAAGAACAGCGCAGAGGCCCTGGGGTGAGGGCTCGGCCCCAGGAAGAGCACAAAAACCGGCGTGCCTGAGTGAGGGGGGTGGTAGGAGACCAGCTCAGGAAATGAGTCGGGGCTCAGACGATGCCAGTCTTTGTAGGACAGGCTCTAAGGTGTTTGCGTTTTGTACTGAGTGGTGGGTGGGAGACCCCTGGGGAATCCCAGGCCCAGGGGGAACCCACTGTTTTACGTTTATGAAAGTTGCTTCTGGCCACTCTGTGGGGAAACGTGGACGGAAGCAAAGTAGTTGGGAGACGGTGCAGTTGTCCAGACGGGAGGTGGCCAGCTCTGGACCCCGGAATGGTCTTGGAAGCAGAGAGAAAGGCGGGCACTCCGGATCTGCTTTGGAGGTAGAGTGGCCAGGACGCAGCAGTGGGTCGGGTGTAGAGGATGGACAGAGGGACCGTGAGGAAGGAGCCGCTGGGTCGTGATAGATTTTACTGAGGGGAAGAGCATGGAAGACACAGATTGGGGCCAGAATCAGACGTTGCTTTGGCGTATTAAGTTTGACCTGCCATTTTCATATCCAAGTAAAGGTATCCAGGGAGTAAAGCTAAGGGTCTGAGGTTCTAGAAAGGAGCCAGGGCTAGGGCTAGAGTTTGGATGCGCTCAGCTCGGAGATGGTCTTTACAGCCGTGAGACTGGATGATCAAGAAAGAGCTCAGAGATGGACAAGAACGGGCTCGGGACTTCAGAGCCCAGGCAAGGAAGGGGGAACAGCTAAGCAGATAAAGAAGGAGTGGCCATCAGAACGAGATCCAGGGGATGACGGGGTCATGGAAGCCAACAGAAGAACGCGTCAGTTGTGTCAAATGCTGATGTGCGAGGTGGTGCCGCAGAAGGACACACTGGGTTTGTCTGCAGTCCTATGGGAGCCACGGGGCCAAAAGCCCAGCGGGACTGGGTTGAGAGGAAAATGGGGTGTGGGGTCAAAGGGAGGGAGAGACCACAGACAATCATTTCAAGAACCTTGGCCGTAAAGGGGTGCAGAGGAAAAGGCAGAATGGCAGGGGACATGGGCTCAGCTGAGGGTTTTTAAGATAAGGTGTGAGCACATATCATACGCTGGTGAGAAACATCAGTCCTGACACACACTTGATGCAGGAAGAGAGGGCCCATCGCCCGGCAGGCGCGGACGCTCAGGGGTCGGTTTGGACAGAGCTGGGACACCGTCTGTGGGGCAGCAGCGGCACGGCGCCGATGGAGCTGCAGGCCGGTTGGTTGGTTTGGTGGTGCAGGGACGGGGGAGCCTGTGTGGTCTTTCCGTTTTTTAAAATTAAAATCACGTAGTCCTCAGCTAAAAATGAAGGGCTGGGAGAAGTCGTGGCAGTTCAAGGAGAGGCAGGAAGGGTTGAAATAGTGACGCAAGGTGAGGAAGCCGCTGCCTGCCTGACTGTTCCGAGAGCTTCTTTGAGAATCGCGCTCAGGGATTTAATGTGGCGCTCCTCAGCCTCCAGCAGCACGGCGCCGTCTGGTGCGGGCACGCGACCTCTGCGGCCCGTGTGTGGAGGGAGAAGGCAGCGGGGACTTGGCAGTTGCTCGGGTGAGGTGACGGTGAGGGGCCATGGGATCTCAGCTGGGCCTGCAGCAGAGGGGAGCGAGGCAGGGCTGGCAGCAAACATGAGGCAGCGTCATGGCTTGGGGCTCCTTGGGATGGAAGACGCTGTTGTGGGGTGGGAGGCAGAGCAGGACGCCTCAAGTCAGGATTTCAGAAGTCCTGCTGTCACTGCGGTGACAAGGTCCAAGACGTGCCCGTCAGACTGGAGGTGTCGCTGGCAGAGACGCTGGGGCGTCGTTCTCGTGGATCTTGAGTCTCTCGGGGGACAGCGGTTGAGGTGGAAGAGGCAGCGAGCTTGATGCTGAGGTCGCCGGTGAGGGAAGGAGAGGGTGGGCAGGGCCGAGGGGCCTGGCTGAGGTGTCCAGCGAAGGTCCGGGGGCCGTTAGGTTAACACAGACAGAAATCGTTGTCTTCCCGCACTCTCGGCCCGGCAGGCGGGCTCCATGCGGCTGTGCCATCGCTCCCTGCAGTCATGGGCTGGCACTGACTCCAGCCTCCGTGCCACTTTGCTCAGCTGCTGGGCTCTGTGTCACGGAAGGAATCACGACGGTGAAGTCAGTGCGGTTTTGGCAATTAAGTGATGAGTGCTTTCCTCTGTGTCTAGCTACTTCTCGCACCTGGAGGGCTGTGGCGCACACCTGCACAGAGAGATTCGAGACACTTACTACCAGCTCGTTCTGTTTCTGGTCAAAGCAGTTAAAGGATTTAGCAGCATAAACGACAGGTACTGTATCGCTTCATTTCTAGAGAACACATGATTTCTGTTTCTGCTCACTTTACAAGAAATACACGTTTGGTGCTGAAAATGTGCAGAAACACGGAGTAAAAAAGAAAATGATGATCCCTGACGTTACCATGCGGAGCTCATTGCGTGAACCTCCTCGGATACTCTGTCCCAGCCTTTTTTCTGTGTGCTGTGTTGTTTTTCAAGGGGATGGTTCTTGGTTTATGTAAGAATGTATGACCTGTTCTTTTCAGTTTTTTGTGTATTGTGTGCAGTTTTGAGACTCGGGTGTGAAGCGGTTCCCCAGTCTCGTCTCTCATAGTTGGTTTAGACAGAATCCTTAAATCTGACGGGCTTCCTCTCCGTCTGCGCTGAAGGAATGACCTATGCTAACTTGGGGCCGGCTCCATATTAGACGTGATTTATACGGTCCGTCCTTGACCATAAAACGCCCCGAGGCAGCTGTGGCGGAAACCTTGCATCGTGCTTCTGGGACTCTTGCCCAGCTGTCCTTGGAGGAGGGCTTGTGTGGAGTGTAGGGAGTCTGCTCTCTCCTGCAGACACACCAGGGTCTGACTTGGGTTCTGTGTCGTCCCCGCTGGAGACGGCAGCCCAGGTAACACGCACCTTCCTGGGCTCCTTAGGTCCTTGCTGCCCGCCCTGTCCTGTGTGCAGACAGCCCTGCTCCATCTTCTGGATATGGGCTGGGAACCCAGCGATCTCGCCTTCTTTGTGGACATTCAGTTACCACATCTTCTCATGAAGATGTCACAGGAAAATATAAGTGTCCATGACAGTGTGATCAGGTAAGAACCCAGTCCCACAGCCCGCAGTGCCAGGAGCGGGGTTTCAGGGCCCGGATGCTGGCCTTAGACTCCCGTAGCGCATCCTGGCTCTGCCACGGCCCAGCCGGGTGACCTTGGGCCACTCATTTGTGCCCACTGTGCCTCCGTTTCCTCCTCCTTGCGCCTGGAGGATAGTAACGGCACCTCCCTCACAGGGTCGTTGTGAAGGGGAAACGAGTTTGTTTCTCAGGGTTGACAGCAGTGCGTGGAAGTGTGTGGAAGGTGGTGGCGGTGGGACCTCACGTGAGGACGAGGATCCTTCACATTTTTGGAGACCCTACTCCAGCTGTCGAATTGGAGAACCCTTTTCTTTATTTTTTGGTTATGTGTTTAGAGGGTTGTAACGTCTTGCACATTATAAGGACTTAAGATATGAGAAAAAATAGTGTAATGAGTGTCTCTCCACCCTGCTCGAGTCCGCTTAGCTCTCCGCCACTCGTGTGCGTGGAGAAGGAAGGCACGGGCAGAAGAGCAGCAGAAATTAGGGAGTCAGTGTTAGCACAGGTTTCACTTTCTCAGACATTCTGGGCATTCTGGAAGAGGAGCTGGAGCTGCGGTGTCAGGGCCTTAGAGCAGCGGGTGGGAGAGCCAGTCCCCGGGGCCTCCTGCCTCCCTCGAGTGCTGATTCCGCCAAAGTCCCTGTGGCTGCCGCGCCCGGCATAGGAGGTTCAGCACACGGTTGTCGGGGAGCTACACCCTGCAGGTACAACCTTTCAGGCTCTGTTCCGGAAAGGGCATCTCCCTCCTGCTGGTTTGTCCTGTCAACAATCTAGCAAACCCTGGGGCTTTGGAAACCAAATGCACATCTTCCCCTCAGAAGTTTGAAAACCGCTCCGTCTGTTAGCCCTGTAGGACACAGAGTCTGTGACCCAGCTCTTCCTAGATTATCCGGAGAGGTATCCTTTTTCTCTCTTTGTGTCCTTTCAGCCAGTGGAGTGAAGAAGACGAGCTTGCCGATGCCAAGCAGAATTCAGAATGGATGGACGAGTGTCAGGACGGCATGTTTGAGGCCTGGTATGAGAAAATAGGCCAGGAAGATGCAGAGAAGCAGAGGAAAGTAAGACCTGTCAGCTGGAGTGATGGGAAGTGACTGGCTGGGGGTGTGGGCAGGAGAGTCTGCCTGGGGCAGCGCCATGGGCTGTCTCCCGGAGGGCCCCCAGTGGCAGGCAGTGCACACCCTGGGAAGGCGGCTGTCACCGACTCTGCCCTGCAGCCTCGGGGTGGGGGTGGGGGGCCAACCCCCGGATTGACCACGCTCAGAGCACGTGGCTCCCTCCTGTAGAACTGTACACAGGGCGTGGGCTCGTGAGGCTGAAGCATGACGTGAGGTGCCAGGGTATTAACTTACAGTGAGAGAGAGAATTGCCGAAGGCTCTGGGCTCTGGTGTCCCTGGGCAGCGTGCTCTCTTCCTATAGGTGAATAACATGGAGCCACGTGTCCATCACAGGCTGCCCGCTGAGCGTGGGAGCGGCCCCGTGCACACACAGCCCGAGTCACGTGGTTCAGACACACTGGGGCACCAGGCTCAGATAGCCCTCTGAGTCCGTCTGCGTATGACGTGTTGCTCCGTCACCACCAAACTGTGCCAGGCATCCCTTGCCTCGGATTCATTCGTTTTGTTAGTGTCGCGTGCCTACTGTGTGCCAGTGACTGCCCACTCAGCACCTCTGGTGCTTGGCTGGAGCACACGGAGGCGGCCTCTGCGATCTCTCTCTCTCGTATGTTAGCGTCTACCCGGGGGTGAGGTGGCCTATCTGCTTTGATCTCCTGCGGTACGGCGACTTAGTGATTCATTTCCCGTCTCTCCGGCTGTAAAGAGAAACGGTACCAAGGCCTGTAGCTGCTTTCCAGTGAAACAGCGTGTTCAGGGTGCGGCGCCCTTGCTGTCCCCCCAGAAGGTTTTCCGTTTAAGTGCCAGCAAAAACAGCGTTTCTTAGTGTCCTTGCGTCTCTGAACACTGCCCTGTCCGACCGAGTGTGCAAGCTAGCAATCTGGATGTTGTTGACCTCTCCTTTCTGCGACCCCGAGTCCACTCTGTCCCCAAGGTGCCACCCCTCTGCTTCCTTAGCGCCTCTCAGGCCTGCCCACCTTTCACAGCTGTCTCGCCCACAGCGCCGTGCAGCCCTTACCCCATCGTGGGGCTGCCTTGACAGCCTCTCTCATGGCCGGTCTCCCTGACTGTGGCCTGGCCTCCTTCAGTCCATCCTCCATCAGTAGCCGGGGGAACTTTTTAGAACGCTCAGAATGGTCTCAGTGCTCCACCCTTCTCCTGCTCTTACGTCACCTCATTCTACACCCGGGCACTGAATTACCACTGGTCTCAGAAACCGCTGTCCTGCCGTCTCGTGGCTTCCCGTAGACCTCACCATGGATTTTGTTTGCTCGCCCACCGCCTTTACCCCCACCCAGCTGACACCTGTCTGCCACTCAGGTCTCAACTGAGGAGTCACCTCCATGACCTTCCCGACAGCCGCTAACGCGCTGGCAGGGTTTTCTCGGCCCCCTGGCTTTGTCCGTCAGAGCTGCTGTCACGCTGCGCGGTCACTCGAGGGGACTCCTGAGTAGACGCCAGGCTCCCCCATCTTGTCACCTGGCACCTGGTGCCGCGCGGATGAGGTGTGGAAGGGTGTCCTGACTGATGAGTCACAGTGTGCATTTCTCCCTACAGATGCATATGTTCATTGCTCGCTACTGTGACTTGCTGAATGTGGACATCTCTTGTGACGGGTGTGACGAGATCGCGCCCTGGCACCGCTACCGATGTCTGCAGTGCAGCGACATGGACCTCTGCAAGACCTGCTTCCTAGGTGCGTGCTGCCCCCAGCGGGGTCTCTCTTCTGTCTTCTGTGGCTTGTCGTTTATTTAGGGACTGCCCAGTGGTTTTCTCTGACCCATGGGCACGCAGGACGACAGGCTCCAGACCTGTTACCTGATGTGCTTCTGCCTTCTGTCCTGCGGGGTATGGACACTTGATAAACACACAAGGACCGCAGAATATACGTCCAGCTGAGTTTCCACAAGATTGTTGCTCTGTGGGAACCGTGCAGAGTTTGCAGGGACTCAGAGACACGCACACAGAAGCAGGCCTCGGAGGTTCTCGGCTGCACTTGATGCTGGGTGCTGAGGTCCGGCAGAGGGACAGTCGTGAGCAGCTGAGGTCTGCGCACGGCCCGGTCCTGAAAGACACAGCCCCTGTCCCGGCAGCACCCCCAGGACAAGGGTGTGTGTGCTGACTTACGGATGAGGGGTACAGAGTATTCTAGAAGTGTTGGGAAGTAGTGACAATCGCTGTTGCAGGGAAGGCTTGCGACGAGGTGGGAGGCGGGATGGGAACTGGTCTCTGAAGATCAAAGTCCGAGCCGGACGATGTGAAGGCAGCTCATCAGCGTCTGACACAGAGCCAGTCCAGGGCAGAGGCGTGAACGTCTGTGGTGTGTCTGGGTCAACGTGCTCAGATAGGTGGGGCCCAGACCCGGACCCCGGGGCTGTCGGCTGAGGCGTTTGAGTGAATCTGTTGACAGTGGGGCTGACGTCGTCGGAGTTCTGCTGGAGGAAAGCGGCTCTGGCCTTATGGGACTTTCCTTTGGGAGTAGGTCACAGCAGTGACCAGGCTCTTGGTAGCAGGAGCAGAAGTGGGCCAGGTGCAACGAGTGGTCAGCAGGGTCTTGGGGGGGACCACACGGGACACTAACACTGTTTCTCACTCACTGGGTTTGAAGTTGTGGAGTCTGTTTTCCTCTGTGATTCTGGAATGAAGACGTGAGAGCAGAAGCCTGTTCTCTCCTCAGTGCTTGTTAACGGGAATACAGAGCAGAGGACCGGACGCACGGGACACAGCGCAGTGGGCACGCGGACTTGTTTCTGCCGGATGGTGGTGGTGATGGGAGTTGGTAATACATCCCATCAGACACTGTGTGGTGCTGGGAAAGGGGGTCGGTCTGTGGTACCGTGGCTGCCGAGTTCTGTGCCGAGAGTGCTGTTGGTGTGCTCGGAGCCACTGGGCAGAACGCCCCGGTCTCCAGAAGATGCCCGTGGCCCCTGACGTCCTGAGCAGGCACCGGCAGAGCTGCGCTTCCGGATCCACTGGCGTTTGGAAGCCAGCACTTCTGAGAGCCCTGTGCCGGGTCCCCCTCACGCTGGTGTTCTTTCCCCAGGTGGGGTGAAGCCCGAGGGCCACGGAGACGACCACGAGATGGTCAGCATGGAGTTCACCTGCGACCACTGCCAGGGCTTGATCGTCGGCCGCAGGATGAACTGCAACGTCTGTGACGACTTTGACCTCTGCTACGGGTGCTACGCGGCAAAGAAGTACTCCTACGGGTATGCTCGACGGCTCCCTCGCGCCTGCCTCTGCTCTCTGTGCGCGTGGCGAGAAGGGCCTTGGGGCCGTAACAGGTTTCACACACGCGCAGGCGAAGACGCCAGTGCTGCCGTCACCCAGAGAGGCGACGCTTGGAAGATCGTGCCCTGTGTGCTTAGCTGCTTCTTTCTTTTTCTTTGTTCAAGTGTTTTAAAGCAAATCACAGACCTCAGATCATTTCCCTCAGCTACACTTCATATCCTCCTCTAAAAATTATGAGCATTTTCTCACGTTACCAGAATGATATTACCACACTCGGAAAATTTCACAGGAAGGAAGTCTCCCCCCCGCCCCCTCCCCCGGTTAGAACAGTGTTTTGCCCGGGCAGGGGTGGGGGCTGTGAAATCCTGAAATGGTAGGTACAGTGTTTGCGTTGGCTCATTCCTCTGGCGAGAGGGCTCATACCTGCCTTTAAAGTTTCAGTTACCACAGTCTGGGCGTGGTGACCACACCCCTGCCCCAGGCCCTCACCAAGGCTCGTGGGCCATATGCATGGTGACCACAACCCCGCCCCCGAGGCCCTCACCAAGGCTCGTGGGCTATACGTGTGGTGACCACACCCCCGCCCCGAGGCCCTCACCAAGGCTCGTGGGCCATAGGCGTGGTGACCACACCCCCGCCCCAGGCCCTCACCAAGGCTCGTGGGCCATACGCACGTCTTGCCTTTGCAGCCACTTGCCCACGCACAGCGTCACGGCCCATCCGATGGTGACCATCCGGATCAGCGACCGGCAGCGGCTCATCCAGCCCTACATCCACAACTATGCCTGGCTGCTCTTCGCCGCCCTGGCCCTCTACAGCGCCCACCTGGCCAGCGCTGAGGACGTGGACGGGGAGAAGCTGGATCCCCGGGACCGCAGCAGTGCCAGCGCCCTGCGGAGCCAGTGCATGCAGCTCGTCGGGGACTGTCTGATGCAGGCTCACCAGGGAAAAGGTGATTGTTGCTCACGCGCGGAACCGAGCCGCCCCTGAGCTGCTGGTGCAGGAAGAGCCTCCCGGGAGCGAGACTGCGCGTGGCGAGAGGTGTCTGAGCCCGTCCACGACAGGTGCTCACCCTGCTCCGGAGCTAAGTCCAGGTTCCCACGTGCGTTTGAGGGTCACTGTGGCATTAAAATGCATTCAGTTTCTCTAAAGTATTCACATGAACATGTAAAAAAAAAAAAGTAATAATTACAACTCTAACGTCTGTGGATGAAGTACTCAGTGTTTGAGCCTCCCGGCCTTAGCTTTGCCAAAGGAATATTGTTTTTCACCTGGAGTGCAGATCCAGTGCACGTAACCGCGTTCTAGATGAGAGCTGTTCGTGATCACAAAGTCGTTTGACTGACGAAGTACCTCGAAGACCTGGACTTTACCTAGAGGCACTGAGGGAGAGTAACGGGCAGTACGCTTCGGAGGCGTTTGAATCCCTCTCAGAACGCGGGACTGCCTGCTCTGGGACACGGTGGGGACGTCGGGCCTGTGTTGGGCGGCACGTGGGCAGTGCTCCGAGCTTGCCAGTGCGCACGTGGACATGGAGTTGTGCGGGGCTGCTGTGACATTGTCGCATTGATGATTTTCTAAGCAGACCGTCCTCGTGTGTCTTTGTCCTGCTCCTAACACAGGCATGCCTCCCTGCTCAGTCTTCTGGTGCCTGACATCAGAATCCAAGGAGACGTGATAGCCAGGGAGGTTCATACTGAGTGCGCTTTGTTTGGTTTGTGGAGAACCCGGCCATCTCCTTCCGTGTAGTGATTTCTGGCATTTGCAGGAGATGACCGCGTTCTGAAATTTTTAACCATTCTCTTATTTGCTCCCCGTGTAGGTCTGAAAGCTCTAGCTCTCCTTGGTATACTGCCGGATGGTGACTCTGGTCCAGAGAGTCGGGCCCCATCTGCCTCTGTGCCCGCCCGCCCGCCGCTGGAGGAGAGAGCTGTCCAGGGTGCTGAGGACCCGTCCCATGCAGGCCCGTCTGTGTGCTGCAGTGTATGTCACCGTGCATTACTACGCAGAATCTCAGGTCGAAATGGGGAGCCGTTTGCAGGTGGGGGCAGAGCAGGGAGGTTAAGGCCACAGACTCTTGACATGGATCCTACGTTCCAGCCCTGCTCTCTCAGGTCTTGGGCACATTACCGCCATCTGCTCACGTCACTTTCTCATCTGTGAAATAGGCAAGAATACTAATATCCGTTCCGTAGCTTGTTCTAAGGGTATACACGCGATGCACAGTGAGCTGATGCGTGTAACATGCTTGTTAGAACAGTGTCTGTGGAATGTTTCTCGTCAGTGTTAACTGTTCCTGTTACCTGATTCTGGTATTACAAGGAAGGAAGATCGTGTACCCAAGGAGATGAGTTCCTGGCCCATGGTGACCACTGTAGACGCGAAGCTTTTGTTTAAGAGAGAGAGCGTGCGTGCGTGGGGGTGGGGGGCAGAGGGAGAGGGAGACAGAATCTCAAGCAGACTCGAGGCCAGGCGTGGAGCCTGACGTGGGACTTGATCTGCCCACCCTGAGGTCATGATCTGAGCCGAAACCTAGAGCCAGACACTTAACTGACTGCGCCACCCGGGCGCCCCGGAGCTATCACAGGGAGCCAACAGACAGGTAATACTCGTGCTTTCTGTTTGCCAGATGGACACGGTAGTTTGCACATTCCTGTATCAGTAGGAGGAGAGCCCTTCTGGATCCGGGTGTAGCCTGCAATCGCAATCTTAAAGTTGGTTTTGTGGAAGAGCACGGCATAGCGTCTGCGATGCTGCCTCCGAAGCTTGAGGGGGTGCCGTGAGCGCCCCCGACTTGGCCTGAGGAGCAGCTGATGTTTCAGTTCTCTGTCTCTGTCACGGTTACTAGTTCCAAGATCCCCCATTTGGTGGTTGTGGCTCAGTGAGATCCCATTGTCCTTTAGGGGAGGACAAAAGTAAAGATGGTTGGCGGAAACTTGAGAATTGTGTCAGCTTCACTCAGCCAGACAGGCCACATCAGCTCCACACTGGTCTCTGGGGTGCTGCCATTTCTGACCACAAAACCCCTGTCTGGGCGGCACTTTAAGCACCCACAGGTGGGCAGAGAGGACATCGTCATCGGGACGGCATTCACCCCCGAGCCTGGGGACAGTTGTGTCTGCCTCTGAGCTCCTGGCATCTCTGCCGCCCGTGAGCACTCTGCTCCCGGGGTGTCCACTTACCATCAGTTCATCTCAGAGTGACCTGGATGAATTGTTCTAGTCCACTGATTAAAACTGATTGCTTTTCGGGGCCCCTGGCTGGCTCAGTCTGTAGAGCATGTGACTCTCGATCTCGGGGTTGGGAGTTCGAACTCCATGTTGGCATAGAGCTTACTTAAAAATAAAATTTTTCACATCTACTACTAAGTACGTATCGTGATGCTGAAATTGTCCCGTGTCTGGCCAGTGGAAGCCCCTTCCACCTGGCTTCTGTGTCCTTCTGATACGCCTTTTCTTTGAGTGCTTCCTTAATTTTTGTTGCAGAAAGAGGTTTCAGGCTCATCTTAAAGGCTTTCCCTGGGGGTGCCTGGGTGGCGCAGTCATTAAGCGTCTGCCTTCAGCTCAGGGTGTGTTCCTGGTGTTCCGGGATCGAGCCCCACATCAGGCTCCTCTGCTAGGAGCCTGCTTCTTTCACTCCCACTCCCCCTGCTTGTGTTCCCTCCCTCTCTCACTGGCTGTCTCTGTCTGTCAAATAAATAAATAAATAAATAAATAAATAAATAAATAAATAAATAAATCTTTTAAAAAAATAAAAAAATAATAAAGGCTTTTCCTGGCCTAAGGAAAAAGGCCTCAGGAAGTGCAGGCCAAGGGCAGTCTTCCTGCCAATCTGGGCAGCTCACTGCCCAAGTCTTGAGCCCAGGAAAGCCTCCCTATTCGAACGAGAGCCCCCTGAACGAGGCTTCTTGCCAAAATAAAATTCTCAAAAATGTAAGCCAGCTCAGTGTTCTGGAAAGAATTCCGCACCTTTGTTTTTTTCTTCTTCCCAAGAGAAGAACTTCCTGTACGTGGCTTCTAAAGGCTAGGTAGAACGTGTTAGAGGTGTGCAGTGGGGCCATGGCTTATGGGACTGCGGGCTCTGACACAGGGGCATTTGGGACATGTTTGGGGGATGGGATGCAGTGATTATTGTCTTAATTAGAGCATAGAGTTGTCATCAGAAATGAGGACATTTTCTTGTGGGATTCCAAAGTATTTTAGTCTGTAAAGACTGGCTAATGATTTTAAAAATTTTATCACAGCATTGATGAGCCAACTTTTCTTAGAAGAAACCTTAATTCCTTTACATTTTGTTTTCAGGACAAGAGAGATGGTCCTAAGGAAGTCGGACCTTTAGATAGCGAGCCGAGAAGTAAGGCCGATGAAGACAGTGTGTCATCCGTGAAGGGTCCTGCATGCCAGACCCAAAGTTCAGACTCACCTGCAGACGGTAGTGCACCTACAGGGCATCCAGGTAGAGACTGTGCTCACTACCTTGGTCCCTCATCTGAAAACGCACAGACCCATCCCTGAGCTATATGTCGTACACGATTTGAAATTGGCTAGCAACTGAGGGCTCATGGTTTCTCAGTTTTGTATCAGATGGTAGTGATCACACTTTGAAAGTCACCTTTCCTTCACTTTGACTGCTTCCCTACAGCCTTATTCCCTGATTTACTGAGTGCCTTCTGTGTGCCAAGTACTGTGCTAGACGGTGGGGGTGCAAGAGGGGCCAAGTCAGACAGACAGACATAGCTCCTGTCCTCTCGGAGCTTGCAGTCTGGGAGAGTGTAGACCAAGGTACAGGTAACTGTAGTCCGAGGTGGAACGCGACTCTGTGCACAAGAGAGGGGTGGGTGGGTGCTGGTGGCAACGGGTGTGTAACTGGAACTGACAGTGTCCGCAGAAAGCCTTGTAGAGGTTGGGCTGCAAGGGCCCTTAGCTGTGCTAGGATCCACTGTGTGGAAGGGCTCTCCGGGCAGAAAGAGCAGAGTGGGAAACCCCAGAGTCCCGTCGGCAGGCGCACAGGGATCGAGCCCTAGGGGGTCCTGTGTCGCTCTGCTGTGGAGGCCCCGAGCTGCCCTCCCGGGGTTAGCAGCGGCAAGCAGAGCTGCGTTTCAAGAAGACTGATGGGCCCGGAGATGGAAATGCTGTGGGCTGAAGCATCTCCTCGTTGGGGCAGCCCAGGCAGGCAGCGTCTGTCCCACCTGCCTGCTCCGTGATGGAGGCAGGGCTGAGCACCTGGCGTCCTGCCCCATGTGTACGGCCAGCTCTCAGATGGGGCTGATGGTCACCTGTGCGGTGCATGTAATTCTGCCTTCCAGACAACAGCGTGGCACCCCTGGTCAGTCCCGTCCCCTCTGGTCTGGCTCAGCATCAGTGTGCTGGTCTGCATGCAGTCGTCCCTTCCTCCAGGGCTCACCGGGCACCTGCTGTGCTCTCGTTCTAGGTGCTCATGACGACCAGACACCTAGAGGGGAACACAAATAATACATACCAGCGATCGGCCTGAGCGCCGAAGAGCAGGGTCGGGAAGGGCGAGCGCAGAGGGGTGCTCTGCGTTAACCTCGGGCCGTCGGGGTAGACCTTGGGCAGGATGGGTTCAGCAACATCCCAGCTGTGTGCCCTGGCAGCACAGGGACCGTGAGGCAGTTTACTTGCCCATTTGTATGTGCGCAGAACCTGGCAAAACCTGAAAGTGTGATGTTTTATATCTCAGATGCTGAAAATACAGTCGTGTTGTCTCAGGAGCCCATCGAGGAAAGAGCAGTTACTCCAAGCCCTGAGCAGGTGTTTGCTGAGTGTTCCCAGAAGAGGATTTTGGGATTGCTAGCAGCCATGTTACCTCCCATAAAGTTGGTAAGAGACCAGTGGCATTTTCTTTTATGGAGGAAGGGTGGTGGTATGTGTAGAAAAGTGTGTTTTTTGGAAAGCCGTACGCTGAACCCACCTGTTCAGAGCTGTCTGTGTGTCCCTGAGAGAAGCCTAAATTAGAAGTCGGGTCGGGGGTGATGCCCGGGAATGTCTGTTTGCACCTGACGGTGCGTAGCTGTTGGTGAAGGACCCTGCACGGGTCCTCTAGCGCTGGCCAATTGTCACTAAGACGTGAACAGACACAGCGTTGGGTCAGTGCGGTTCCGTGCGTTCCGTGTTGAACAGGCGTTTCTCCCTCTCTCGGCAGGACCCCACGGTGCCCGTGATACACCTGGAGCACGTCCTCCCACTCATGTTTCAGGTCGTCATCTCAAACGCAGGCCACCTGAACGAGACCTACCACCTCACGCTGGGTCTCCTTGGCCAGTTAATCACCCGCCTTTCACCAGCAGAGGTGGACGCTGCCGTGGTCCAGGTCCTCTCTGCCAAGCACACCTTGTTCGCGTCAGGGGACGGTTCCGTCGTGCCCGATGGCTGGAAGACCGCCCACCTGCTCTTCAGCCTGGGAGCTGTGTGTCTGGACAGGTAGCCCCGCACTCTGCTCCCCCGCTGTTCCTGTCTTGAAGTCCGGGGTCAGTCCGCGATCTGGCCATTGGCTGGTTTTGGGTGCTGTTGTCTACACACCTCTTGTGAGAATATGTTTTACTGGAGAAGGTGTCGACTGACACTGAAAGTGTACTTAAAACCCACATCAACACAGCTGTGCAGTCGGGGCGCTGTCTGCTGATTGAACTTTCCAATCCGACATATTCTGGTGGGTTTTTTCCTGGCAGCAATAAGCGTAGGCTTTGGGGTTGAAGAAAATAGGTCTATTTTTGTATAAAATGACATAATCAGAATACCAAATTTGGAAAACAAAAATGGGGGAAAAAATCACCCCGGCTGCACCACCTATTCTTTTCTTTTAAAGATTTTATTTATCTGAGAGAGAGAGCGAGAGTGTGTTAAGTGGAGGGTGGGAGAGGGACAAGCAGACCCCGCGCCGAGCGTGCAGCCGATGTGGGGCTCGATCCTGCGACCCCAGGATCAGGACCTGAGGCGACCTCAAGAGTCCGGCTGCGCCATCTTCGTGCACCCGGTGCTGCTGTAATAGGTCTCCTTCTGAGTTCTCTCTGTGCGTGAACGTGTTGTGCACAAGTGCACATGTGCGTGTGACTCTTCACAGAGATTTTAGAAACCTGACTGTGTACTGAGTGCAGAGGGAGCCAAGGCTTCATTCCGATGGTTTTTGAACTAGTGGGTGAGTGGCTCTTGGGCCTGCTGCTGCGTGTGCCTTGGAGTGTAGTGAGCGAGCTCTGCGGAGTGGAGTGTGGAGCCGTGCCCGGCCACCTAACGGAGCTCTCGCCTTGCAGCCGGGTGGGCTTGGACTGGGCGTGCTCCATGGCGGAGATCCTGCGGTCCCTCAGCAGTGCCCCCCTGTGGCGTGACGTCATCGCCGCCTTCACAGACCACTGTGTCAAGCAGCTGCCTTTCCAGCTGAGGCACACCAACATCTTCACCCTGCTCGTGCTGGTCGGCTTCCCACAGGTACGCGGCCTCCCGCGGGTACGCGGCCTCCCGCGGGTACGCGACCTCTGAGGCCAGGCCACCCCTCCCGGCCGCAGCACACAGCACAGGCTCTCTGCAGCATGTACCTTTGGCAGGGTTTTTCCTTTTAGTTACATAATTGGCATTTGCCCTATTGGTGTATTTTCAAGATTATGGGATGGTTTGTTCAACTGCATTTTTAACAGTTTAGCTCTTCCTTTTATTAGCCAGTAGTGTGAATAATAGGTAACTAAGTTATTAAATCACGAAGAACTTCAGAGTAGAGTTGGTTCTCAGTTGGCATTCATCTTGGTCTCGTTTCTGATCTTCATGTCTCACAATTGGTTGGGACAAAGAGGACTGTGAAAACATGGCTTCACCCAGCAAGCGCGTAAACCACCTCTGTGTGGGGCCCTGGACTCAGAGGAGTGCCCGTCCTTAGCACCTGTTGGAGTCCGGGGCACAGGCACGGAGGACGGGGCTTGTGTCCAGTGAAGGGTCCGTCCCCGTGACTTTGTGCTGCTGAGTTGCCTTCTCGGTCTCTGTCACGCTCTAGGTCCTCTGCGTGGGGACCCGCTGTGTGTACGTGGATAACGCCAACGAGCCGCACAGTGTCATCATCTTGAAGCACTTCACGGAGAAGAACAGGGCTGTGATCGTCGACGTCAAAACCCGGAAGAGGAAAACAGGTCCCAAACCTAATTAGTTTTTCTAAGAATGGAGGGAAGTTGTCAAATCCCTGTGTACCCTGAAATCCATGAAGATATTGTGGTCGTTGCCCCTGCGTGTGATGTCTTAAAAAACAAGTTAACTCCCTGAGCTGCTTTTTCCACACCTCTGAAGTGATGTGGTTGAATTAGGGTAAATTGGAAGGCCCTTGCTGTGCTGTCAGTTTGTATGTATGGCTCCGGGGTTCCTGGGGGACGCATTTAGGGTGTGAATAATGTTGTCATTGGTCGGTGAGTAGTTTTCTAATGGGTAAGTTAAATATATGGTGGGGTCAGACAGCTACGTGAGTGTAAAATGTCTTTGAGTAATTGTGTTGACATTCATGTCACGTTCTGTTTTGCTTGATCAGTAGAACAGTGAAAGTATATCATAAGTGACCTTTGACTTAATTTGCCAACCCCGGAACAGCCTGGAGTATGTGACCATATGTGCCTGGTTCTGCTTCTGAAATACTAGGCTTCCTCATTCAGCTTCACTGTCAGACACAGTCTGTGCTACCTTTTTGTGTGCTGTGAGGTGACGGTCAAGGTTCTTGTTCTTTTTCCTTTTTTGTCTTTTTTCTTTTTTGCATGTTAACATCCAGTTCTTTCAGGACCATTTGTTGAACAGACTAGTTCTGCATTGAATTATCCTGGTACCTTCACTGGAGATTAGTTGACCCACATGTGTGTGTCTATTTATGGGTTCTGTTATATTTTCCATTAATCTATATATTCGTCCTTACTTGAATACCACATTCTCTTGACCGTTACAGATTTATGTTATGTCTCCAAATCACGTTCTCCAACTTTGTTATTCTTTTGTCAGCATTGTTCTGGCTGGTCTCGTTCCTTTGCCTTTCTGTATAAATTTTAGAATCCACTTGTCGGTTTCTATAAACGAATCGTTGAATCTGTATATCTGTTTGGGGAGAACTGATGTTGTAACGTGACTCATGAGCACTGTATATGTCTCCGCTTATTGAGGGAATAAATTGAGATCTCCAGTTTCTCTTCATTTGGCATGGGGTAGCAGCTGCTTTCTCTAATTCCTGAATTTGGTACTTTGTGTCTTCTCTTGTTTGTTTCCTAGAGGTCTCACCAGAGATTTATCTATGTATTTTTTAAAAGATTTTATTTATGTATTTGAGATAGAGTGAGAGTGAGAGAGAGAGGGCATGAGGGGGGGGTGGTAGAGGCAGAGGGAGAAGCACGCTCCCCGCTGAGGAAGGAGCCCAATGTGGGACTTGATCCCAGGACCCCAGGATCATGACCTGAACTGAGGGCAGACACTTTACCAGCTGAGCCACCCAGGCGCCCCTGATCAATGTATTTGATTTCTTTCAAAGGACCAACTTTTGTTTTCATTGATTTTTTTTTCTATTATTTCTCTGTTTTCTGCTTCATTGATTTCTGTCTTTGTCATTATTGATTTCCTATTTCTTCTTGGTTTGGATTTCATTTGCTCTTTTTTCTTTCTCTAATTTCTTAGGGTGGAAGTCTAAATCACTGGAGATTTTTCTTCTTTGTTGATAGAAGCATAATGCTATGAATTTCCCTCTAGGGATGGCATTAGCTGTATCCATAATTTTTATAAAGATTTATTTATTTTAGAGAGAGAGATTGTGGGGGGATGGGCAGAGGGAAGGGGAGAGGGAGAGTCTCAAGCAGCTGCACACTGAGTGGGGGCCCGACACGGGGCTTGATCTCACAGTCCTGAGATCATGACCTGAGCCAACATCGAGAGTCGGATGCTCAGCCAACTGTGCCATCCAGACGCCCCTGCGTCCATAATTTTTGATGGCATTTATTTTATCATTTTCACGCAGGTCAGAATATTCTCTATTTATCTTAAGAGTTTTTCTTTGTTTTGTGGATTATTTAAGAGTTTATTGTTTGATTTACAAATACTTGGAGGCTATTCCAGACATCTTTCTGTTATTGATTTCAAGTTTAATTCCCTTGGGGTCAGAGAACATACTTCAGATTATTTTAGTCCTGTTAGGATTATTGAAACTTGTTTTATGGTCCAGAATTGGATCTATTTTGGGTAAGGTTCCATGTGCACCTGAAGAGATTCATATACTGGGTTGTTGGCCGTAGGTGTCATTTAAGTCAGGTCAGTTGATAGTGTTTTTTTAAGTCTTCCGTGCTCTTACTGATTTTCTGTCTGTCTGTTCTAATGATTACTGAGAGAGGAGTGTTGAGGTCTCTAACCATAACTGTCTGTTTCTCAATTCAATACAAAATGTCCCTTTTTATCTCTGATAATATTCCTTGTTCTGAAATTGACTTGAGTATTTAGGTAGTCTCTCTAGCTTTTGTTTTATTACTAATGTTTGCGTGGTGTGTACGCTCTCACTTTAACCTGTCTCTGTCTTCACATTTAAAGTGGATTTCTTGCAGATAGCACATAGTGGAATTTTCTTTAATCCAGTCTGACAATCTCTGCCTTTTCATTGAGATGTTTAGACTGTTTACATTTAATGCAGTTATCAAGGTGATTGAGTTTAAATCTACTATCTTCTTGATTGTTTTTTATTTGCCTCACTTGTCTGTTGTTCCTTTTCTTCTACTTCCCCTGCTTTTGAATTGAAGGTTCTTTTTTTTTTGTTTAATGACTCCATTTATTTCCACTAATGGTTTTCAACTGTATCTCTTAATTTTTTCAGTGGTTGCTCAAGGGCTTACTGTAGTTTACCTTCAGATGATTTTTTCGTGGTTGCTTTAGGGTTTATAATATTCACCTTTAGCTCTTCATTGTCTGCCTTCAAATAATAGTCTACCACTTAACATATAGTGAGGAAACATAGATTTTATATTTCTATCCCCTCATCCTTGTGGTATTATCATTACACATTTTACTCCTATGTGTTATAAACCTCAGAATAATACATTATTTATTTTTGCTTTAAAAAGTCAGCAACCAGGGGCACCAGGGGCACCTGGGTGGCGCACTTGGTTAAGCATCCAGCTCTTCTTAGTTTTGGCTTAGGTCATGATCTCGGGGTCATGGGATCGAGCCCTGTGTTGGGCTCTATGCTCAGCACGGAGTCTGCTTAAGACTCTCTCTCCCTCTTCCTCTGCTCCCCTCCCCCACTTGTTCATGTGCACACATGCTCGCTCTCTCTCAAAGAAAAAAATCTTTAAAAAAATTCTTGTTTAAAAAAATAAAAAACAAAAAGTCAGATATTTTAAGAAAGTTTTTAAAATGAGAAAACAATTTATTTACATATTTACGATTTCTGGTACTCTTCATTCCTTTGTGTAAGTTCAAGGTTCTATCTGGTGTCATTTTTCTTTGGCCTGAAAAACTTCCCTTAACATTTCTTGTATCGCACGTCTGCTGCTACCGAGTTTTTGTTTTGGTGTGTCCTACCAAACCAAACAAATACTTATTTTGACTTTATCTTTGAAAGATGATTTTGCCGCATACAAAATTCTAGGCCAAGAGTTTTTTCTTTGAATACTTTGAAGTTCTCAATCCATTTTCTTCTGGCTTACATAGTTTCAGCTGCAAAGTTTGCTGTCGTTCTCTGTTCCTCTTCAAATGTGTCTTTCTTTTCTCTGGCTGCATTTAAGGTTTTTTTCTTAGTCACTGGTTTTTAGCATTTTGATAAGGATGCGCCTTGACATGAGTTTCTGTGTTTATTCTTCTTGGGGGTTTATTGAGCTCTTGGATCTGTGGATTTACAGTTTCTATCAAATTCAGAAAAATTTCAACTATTATGTCTTCTAATAGTTGTTCCCCACCCCCACTAGGATGCTGGGCGGGGAAAGACAAAATATCCCCAGGTCTTTGTGCGCTCAAGAACTGTTCGTTGTGTTTAGTAGTTCTTTCCTAGAACTAGGTGGTTTCCCACCATCCATTTGTGTGACTCACGGTCAGCCAAAGACTTGTGAGGAAGGTCCTGTGGCTGTCTAGAGAGGCCTCCCATGCCCTCTGACTCTGGGCCTCTCCCTTCTTTGCGACATTCTGCCCCATCAGTTCTAGCTGCCTTGACTTCCCTGAACTCTCACCTCTCTGTCATCAGTTCATTGAGACTGCAGGACTCTGCTCAGATTTCTAGTCCCTGTTCTGCAGCCTGGAAATTGTCTCCAGAAATCCGGCTGTTGGAGGGCTCCTCTGGTTTATGTCCCTTCTATCAGGGTTCATAGTCCTTACCACTTATCTCCTGTCTGCAAACCATTGTTTTGTGTACTTTTTCTGTGTTCTGGGTGTTTAAGGAGAGTCAATCCAGTCTGTCCTAGTTTTGTTTGGGAGTGGACGTTCTGCCTGTGTGCTACATTTAAGAAGCTCCTTCAGCACGTGGGAGACAAGCTGTTTGTGCACAGTGGTAGGGATGTGAATTGTCTCTCACGGTTGCTTGATGGCTAGGTGGCCCAGTGCCATTTCTGTGCTCACCTGCAAACCAGCTGTAAGTGTAATGGCTAAGTGTGAAGCCAGGCCGATTTGTGTTTCGGGGTCTGTGGTTCCTGCTACAGTAAGGCATATTCCTGGGGAAGAGATTTAGCTGCAGGAAGTGTTACCTGTACTTTCATGCCTCTCTCTTCCCCCTGACCTCACCCTCCAGTGAAGGACTACCAGCTGGTCCAGAAAGGACAGGAAGGCAGCAGCTCTCAGGCCCAGCTGAGCCAGTACTCCCAGCACTTTGCCTTTATCGCCAGTCATCTTCTGCAAACCAGCGTGGATAGCCACTGTCCCGAGGCAGTGGAAGCAACCTGGGTCCTGTCCCTGGCCCTCAAAGGACTATATAAAACACTAAAGGTAACAGTGACCTTCTTCCATCTGCTAACGAATCGCTGTGATTTAACATCTGCAGGGCGTTGACTACAAGGAGATGCCCGCTGATTTCGATGGATGGTTAACAAAGGATCTTGATTATTCTTAGGAATGGGTGAGGTTTCACACAGGGATAACCCTAAGGAAGAAACAGAATTTTCCCGGTAGTTGCTTCTTTGTATTTTTTTAGTACTGTTCCATGGAACCAGGCGTTTGCCTGATGGCCATGTAACCTTGGGAAGATGGGAAGAAACTGGACGGAACAGTTTCTCACTTCCCTCCAAACCATAGTTCCTCTGGCCCATCGTAAGGCAGGAGGCAGGGGAGATCAAAGGGGACCTTCATCCTATGGGACTTGTAGAGAGAGGCTAGACAGTCAGGGTGGGAGAAGCTGGGTGATACCTGGCTTGTAGACAAGAAGCCTTGACCTGTGGGAAGGTGGTTCTTCGGCTACCTGAGGGGTCTGACGGGGGGAAGGGGTCACTTTTAGGACGGTCTTCCCTACAGGAGTAGCCATGAAAGAAGGGTTTCATTTTAAAAGTTGGTGAGTCCCTGGACTTTGGCAGAACTGCCCAGGAGGCCACAGAAGGACTCAGGCGGCACAAGGAACCAGCACGGATGGCGCTCCAGCTGCGGGCCCGCCGAGTGCTCGTGGCGAGGGCACCGAGGCCATGCCACTGCTGTTCATCGCCTCCAAGGCATTTATCACCATCTGCCCTCGTCTCAGTTGTTTAATTATAGGAGCAAAGAGAAAATAAACTCCCTGAGGGGCCAGACCATTTCTGTCTTTGAATCCGTGTTTTCATAAGTATTTGTTGAACACCGAGAGCCGCGTGGAACTCTGGCACTGAACTCGAGAGCAGGTGGGGCTCACAGTCTAATCTGCCAGAGAGCCGGCACGGGGCCCCCAAGGAGGACTAACATGAGTCAGAGACATCCTTCCCGAGGAGGTGAAATGTGAGGTGGTAGAGGTGTCTGGGCAGAGCCATGTGTGCAGGGAAAGCCACCAATGCCAGGCCCAGCCACAGGCATGGTTGTCAGTGACAGACCCCTCGGGCCCTTCAGGACCCCGTGGAAGAGGGATGCGAGACCAGAGGAGCAGGCAGGGAACTGCAGCGCCCCGTCCGCCACGATCGGGACTTGGGTTGTGGTCTGGCGAGCACTGGGAAATTGGGGAAGGCAGAGCGCTGCAGAGGGCCCGTTCGTGCAGGACGAAGTGCACAGCGTGTCCTGGGCTCCAGAGATGCTTGCCGAGGGCTGAGTCAGACAGGGTGTGGACAGACTCGGGTTGGGGCTGAGGATCGGAGGGTCACCCTGCCTGCCGACTCTGGAATTTTCCCCGCAAGGTGACCTTGGGCCACAAGGCGAGCCGGCTCCAAAAGAGCCTTGCTTCTCCGCTCGTGCGGCCTCACCTTCTTCCCTCCAGGCAGCCGCGTGTCATTTCCTTTTGTCTGGCAGGCTCACGGTTTTGAAGAGACTCATACAACCTTCCTTCAGACGGATCTGCTGAAGCTGCTGGTGACCAAGTGCAGCAAAGGGACCGGTTTCAGTAAGACGTGGCTCCTCCGGGACCTGGAGGTAGGGGTGCGCCGCCTGCTGCCGGCTTCCCGCGCAGCGGTGAGGACCGTGGTCAGCTGCGCCTGCCTCTGCCCTGCGTGTGCTCGATCTGTGCAGTGGGTGGAACCGCGTCTTAGAGCCGTGTCCCTGTTGGACACTGGGATGATGACATCTGTCCTCCCTGTCGGGAGAGAACGGATGTGGTGTTTGTTCGGAGGAGGAGGCGTATTTTATGGAAGCACACGGCGGACCATTACGTCACGGCGATAAAGTGTGTCCTTGAATTACAATTTCCCTTTAAAGTTCCTTTGAGCTGAAGTCTGTTTCTGAGATTGTCCTCAGCTATGTTATTTCATGTAGGATTTCAGTCGATAATTTTCATCTTACCACAGTTCCTTCTGGGCCTCCGATTTTTCTTAGTGGATTTGCTGTGGTTCCTGTGCAGTGTGTGTGGCGAGTGCCAGCCTCAGGTCCAGGCGACGCGGCTCCTCTGTGGCGGGAGGTCAGCCAGCCTCGCCCGTCACACAGAGGCCTGAGTGCGAAGAAGGAAACGGGGCTGAAATACAGCAACGGAAAACCGGGAGAGCATCTGGGCTCTTGTTCTGAGGAAAAGCTTTTAAATTAAATTTTAAATTAATTTTTTTTATCATTCAGATAATAGAACCACATTGCAGAAAATGTGAAATATAGAAGAGAAAGACAAACTTTGAATTCTGCCCCACAGATACAGCCGCCATAAGTATTCTCTGTACTGCCTAGTTCTAGTTGTTTCCGTCTGCGTCCCTGTCGCACGTGCGGCAGCCGCTTCCCCGAGTCGCTGGGTCGTTTCATGACCCCCAGCATAACGGCTGCAGGCGACACACGAGGGGGATCTCAGCTTCACTGACCGTAACGTGCTTTACGTTATACCTCAAAGGGGAGTGACAGGCGGGTCAGAGGCAGTAGACGTTACAGCTCTTTACGTTTCACCAGAACGCGTTCTCAGAGTGATCCCAGCTTACGTCGTCAGCAGCAGAGGTCCCTCGGTTTTAGTTAGCACGTCTTTGGTTACAGGTCAATTGAACATGTTTTTCTTTTGGTACTAAGTTTACATTCTTTTTGTGAATTCTTACATCTTTAAAAAAATGAGGTCAAATATTTTCTACCATTTGAGGGTTAAAGATCTCACCCACTGAACCCCCACACGCCTGTCCTGCCTGGTTTTCTGTCTAGATTCTGTCCATCATGTTGTACTCCTCAAAGAAGGAGATCCACACCTTGGCCGAGCACACAGCCCCGGAGCGAGACGAGCGGGCGGACCAAGAGGAGGAGGTGGAAGGCACGGTCAGCAGCCCCGGCGAGCCAGAGCAGAAGAAGCTGGACCCTCTGGAAAGCCTGGATGAGCCCACCAGAATATGTTTCTTGGTGAGTTCTGGGCCTTGGTGAAGCCGAGCGATGGGTTCTCTTTGGCTTGTACCGTGTTTTTGCCTCCATGGGAAAATGCTTCAGTCTGACGTGCTGAGAGCTCACTTCCTGAAGACTCAGTCTGAATTGTGCAGAATTGGTCCAGAAGAACGGCGAATCCTTACAACTGTGATTTTTAAGCTTTTGGGGCCTAAAGGCTGTAGATCATCTCCCCCATGACATAAGCCCATGCAGTTTTGCTCATAATTTGCAGCCCCTTGATGCATGGCATCCCCTCGTGCCTTCTGAGATGCATTCTCTTACCCTCCCTGGGGACGCCCTCTTCCTCGAACAGTGGCTGCAGGAAGAAAAGACAGAGCGTCTGGGCGGAGATCAGACAAGCAAGCACATCTCCAGACCGATGTGCCAGTTGTCAGAGTGGCGAGCGTGGCAGCCGCAGGGAAGCTGGGGCGGGTGCCGTGTGGTGGGTGGTAGCTGTGGACTGTTAGCATTGCACGAGGTGGTCTGGTATTTCCACGCTTTGTGTTTTCCTGTGAATTTATCATCGCAGAGTCTACAGCCCATGTTTTAGAGTTTATAATTTTATTTGCTCTAAGCAGCCACACGATATTCAGAACTTAAAACCGTCTCTCTTGTGCTTCCTCCCATGGCCTTCAGATGGCGCACGACGCGCTCAATGCCCCTCTGCACATCCTCCGGGCCATATACGAGCTGCAGATGAAAAGGACCGATTCTTTCTTCCTGGAGGTTCAGAAGAGGTGAGGTCGCTGAGACGCAGCTGACGTGGGAGAGCGAGGGAGGGCAGGCCTGTGACTGCCTCCTGCCGCAAGCTCTCGGTAAAAACTCCTGCAGGCCTGCCCCATGGGCCCGGTTTTCCGTTCTCTGTGCAGCGCTGTGAAAGCTGACCGCACGCACTGTCTGTGTCCTCTGAGCTGTGCTGTGTGTCCCTTCTGGGTGCGGACACGGAGGCAGATGGCAAGGTTTCTCCCATACATCGTCCTGGGGCAGACAGGGCCCTCCGGTCGGAGTGTTGTTGGCACATGATCTTCGTGGATTTCCCCAAGGGTTGTTAGAAAGTTAATATCACTCCCTTTCTCTGGGCCAGGAAGCTCAGCCCGGTTCTTGGGCCAGCTCCCAGTGTGTGTGAACTTTACCTGTCGCAGCTCACCTCCCTCTCTGCCTGGCATATCCTAGTTTGGACTTCTGTTCTAACTTACATTCACTTCCAATTTGATTTTTCTTTATGTTTTTATCTTCTATTTCTGTTTTCCTGTATTTCGTATATGTTGCCTCAAATCCTTTGTGAAATGAAGCAGGGCATAGTCTGTAACTAAGAAACCCAGAAATACCCGGTCAAGGAAGATAGAATTTGTTTTTTCTGTTGTGGCAGTGCAGGGTGGGTGGGCAGCTCTGCTCTGTGCCTGACCCTGCGTGTTGTCACGTGGCTCACATACCCACCTGCGTTCTAGCTCAGAGGAGGGAGGGTGGAGAGAGGAGGGCACCCTCAACCCAGCTGCTGAGGGTAGGCTCACTGGCCTCCTGCGGGTGAGAGCCTAGTTGCATCAGCCCGTCGAGCTGAAGAGGGGTGGGGACCCTGTTGCCAGGGGTGGTTGTGTATCTTGCTAAAGCCTCTGGGAACGTTGTTTCGAAGATCCTGAGGGACACTTTGCACCCTCTGCCACCAGGGCGCGAGTAGATGAGTGCTGTGAGTCCAGATTGCGGAATATGGGGCAGTAATGTCACTGCAGAGGCACAGGACGGCTCGGATCGGTATTTCTGACAAGTTCCACCACGGCCGAGCTCTCCGCTTTCTGTGATGTGCGTACCCAGCCTTGTGCCCCTTCCCGCCAGGTTTGACGGGGACGAGCTCACCACGGATGAAAGGATTCGGACCCTGGCGCAGAGGTGGCAGCCCAGTCGGAGTCTGAGGCTGGAGGAGCAGGGCGCCAAAGCCGTGGACACAGACATGATCATCTTACCGTGCTTGGTATGTTGCCTCCACCTTGGACGCGGAAGGTCTGCCCCGGCCCCCACCCGGTGGTGAGGGGCCGGCCGCGGTAACGGTGGTCTCGGGTTTGCAGTCCCGGCCCGCACGCTGTGAGCAGGCCACGGCGGAGTCGAACCCTGTGACGCAGAAGCTCATCGCCAGCACGGAGAGCGAACTGCAGCAGAGCTACGCCAAGCAGCGGCGCAGCAAGAGCGCCGCCCTCCTGCACAAGGAGCTGAACTGCAAGAGCAAGAGGGCCGTGCGGGAGTACCTGTTCCGCGTGAACGAGGCCACGGCCGTGCTGTACGCCCGCCACGTGCTGGCCTCCTTGCTCGCCGAGTGGCCTGGCCACGTGCCAGTGAGCGAGGACACCCTGGAGCTCAGCGGCCCGGCCCACATGACCTACATCCTGGACATGTTCATGCAGCTGGAAGAAAAGCAGCAGTGGGAGAAGGTGATTGTCACCCGCTTTGCTCCTCCTCTGCCCCCCCAGCGTTTGAGCCTGCTTCCTCTGGTGAGGGCCTCCCCGGAGGGAGGTCACCTGTGTGGCCGTGTGGCTCTGCGACAGCTGTGGGTGCAGCAGAGGCTGGGGGGAGGGGGCACGGCTGGGCTCTTTCCGGTCCTGGCCTGGAGCTGAGCTGCCGGCCTGGGGCAGACGTGGTGCGCACAGGGTACTGACACCGCGCTCCCGTGGAGCCTGACCCTGCACGCATCCTAGCCCGTGTCTCGTCGTGTCGTCCCAAGTCCCGGGGACACGGTGAAGTACGGCTGATGGCCTGTCCCAGTGGTACAGGGCGTGTGTGTCTTATTTCTGGAACTTCTGCCCCGGGGCACTCGCACCTGTCACACTGTAACCAGGGAGAGTTCTGTCTGGAGGAAGTGCAGTAAGAGGCCCTGGCCTCGAGAAGGCAGGTGCAGGGTCTGCAGCCTAAGCCTATGTTCCGGTTCTGAGTTTCCAGGCCTCCGGGTCGGTTCTTAAGTCAAATCTTCAACGTCGTCATTGAGAGGAGGGCTGGGGTAGCAATTCCCAGGGGGAACGTACCCAGAGGACCCGCACAGCAGAACACAGTCTGGTCTGGGCATCTGGGCGGGAGGAAGCCACGGGCACCTCCTCCAGCCGAGCTGGGAAGGTCTGGGAGCACCTTCCAGCTTCCAAGTGCGAAAATCTTAAGTCACATTTACTGCCGCCTTCTTCACCCCCGTCCCCTTGGCACCTACACACACACACACACACACACACACACACACACACACACACACACGGTGTACCCTCACCCCTCCCCCCCGCATACATCCGGTGTACTCTCACTCCCCGCCCCCCCCCACATGCCCTATGGGGGGGGGATTCCTCAGGAAGTGAGTTTATCTTCTCATCCTTAATTTGCCGTCGAAGAACACCACTGGTTTCTAAGTCCCGTGTATGTGTTCCCAGCCACACAGCCTCGGAGGGGCTGGCAGCTTGGCTGTAGCCATGGCTCTCACTTGGAAGCGGCAAAGGGGAACATGGCTTCCCCCATCCTTGCCCCATGGAGCCCCCAGTTCCACACCTCCTTGGCTTGTGTCCCTTTGTGCTGTCATTGTTTCTCTGTCCTTCTCAGGAAGGACTGAGGCGGAGGCGTCCTGGTGCACAGCAAGCCCCCACCCCACCCCTCCCCTGTCCCCGTCCCCGCAGTGAGAGACGGCTGGAAGAGTTGGCTTCGGGCGTGGGGCCAGGGGCCAGGGTGAAGCCAGCCCCTTTGGATGGGCCTTGAGTTGAAATGGACTTGTCCTTCTTCCTGCCACTGGGAGGCTCTGACACTCCCTGCCTCATGTCCTGCCAGATCCTGCGGAAGGTGCTCCAGGGCTGCCACGGGAGCATGCTGGGGACCATGGCCCTGGCTGCCTGCCAGTTCATGGAGGAGCCCGGGATGGAGGTGCAAGTGAGGGAGTCGAAACACCCATATAACAATAACACCAACTTTGAGGTACGTCCAGGGCACACGGCTGGCAGGACCTGCGAGGGATGCTGAGGCTCTCGTCCACGTCCACACTGGCTGCTCCCCTCTGGGCAGCCCTCCCTCCTTCTAAGCAGCAGTCTGCCCCCCAAATCCGGGGAGTCTCCACAACCCAGTCTTCTGACCTTGGCTTAATAGGAAACAGTGGGCCCCTGGGCCTGGGGGGAGGAGTCCGCCTTTCCAGCAACAAGGTCCTTGCAGGGAATCCTTGGCATCTTCGACAGTGAGTCTGTGTGTGGGCCTGGGCTCAGCCCTGGCTGCACTGTCTCCTGATGATGTGGCCACACTGTGGAGACCCCTGTCTTTTGTCTCATTACCCAGGCCGTGCTCCCCGTCCTCCTTGCCTTAGAGTTGCAGGACGTGGCACGAGACAAGCCCGCAGGAATGATAGAAGTGTCCTTATGTCCCCTCTACAGGATAAAGTCCACATCCCTGGTGCAATCTACCTCTCCATCAAATTCGACTCGCAGTGCAGTACAGAGGAAGGCTGTGACGAGCTAGCCATGTCCAGCAGTAGCGACTTCCAGCAGGACCGACACACTTTCAGTGGGTCCCAGCAGAAATGGAAGGATTTTGAGCTCCCAGGTAGTAAATATATCCTTGGTCATTAGACGCTTCACATCGAGTGTTGAAAGTCAGTACTAGAAGAGGGACGTTGTGGGAGGGTGTCACCCCGGGTGTAGCCTTTCCCATCAGGAGTATGTCACTTGCCGTTCCCGGTTGCTGCGCTGTCCTGAGCTGTTTCTGATCTTGTGTGACCCAGGAGACACTCTGTACTACCGCTTCACCTCTGACATGAGCAACACGGAGTGGGGCTACAAGTTCACTGTGACGGCGGGACACCTGGGGCGATTCCAGACAGGTGTGTGCGCCAGTCCTTCCGTCCACAGGCTCTTCTTGGGACCCCCTGTGGCTGCAGGGGCCACAGTGTCACTGATGGGTGTTCAGATCAAAGCTGAGACCTCCACACACGTCACTCTGAATGTGCTGTGGCTGCGGGTTGTCAACGTGAGTGGACGGACAGA